>NW_026000026.1:75256302-75372299 GCF_001458135.2 Marmota marmota marmota
GGTGGTTTTTTTTTTTTTTTTTTTTTTGCTTTTTTACTCCTAGTAATTTTTAAAATTTGAGATAATGTAAATCTAACAGAAGAGTTAAAAAAAGATCAGACTAGACAAAGGGTAATGAAGGGAAGAGGGGGAGGGGAATAGGAAGGACAATAGAATTAATTGATTATAACTTTCCTAGTCTTGTATTTGTATACATGACCAGGATAACTCTACATCATGTACGACCACAAGAGTGGACACCTAATAGAATAAGTTATACTTTATGTATGTATATTATGCCAAAATATACTTTAATATCATGTATAACTAAAAATGAAAAAAAATTAAAAGTAGCAGAGTCCCTGTATACCATTTATCTATACTCCTCTTCTTTTGACATTTGACATAACAATAGAGCAGTAGCCAAAACTAAGAAGTTTACCAAACTATATTATTTCTAGCTAAAGTACAAAATTTGTTTGAATTTCTTCAATTTTTCCAGGAATGTCCTTTTTCTGCTAGGAGATCTGGTTCATTTTCCCAGCGTGCATTTAGTCATCACGTATCCATGGTCTCCTTCAAACCTTACATTCTCTCCATCTCTCTTTGTCTTTCAGGACTCTGAAAATTTTAAAGATCACTTGTCAGCTATTTTTTCTAATGCTTTTCAGTTTGAATTGATATTTTTCTTATGATTAGATTGAGAATTATGCATTATTGGGAGTGTGTCAGGGAGGTAATGTTCCTGCTCAGTGCTTCATACCTGGGGACACTTGCTAGCAATAGGTGGTTTCAAAATGCCTTTCAATATTCCTAGACTGTTTAGTCTAGTGAGGAGATTTAAAACAACAAAATGGAGATGTATCTCTGAAGAGAATAGATAGGACTGAGGTACTAGGATTGGAGTGGGAAGGTGTGCTTTTCTCCCTGTATTTTATCTTCCATACTTCAAAACTCCTGCATTGTCAAATAGGGCAAGAGTCCCCTATTCTAAAAGGCACGGTACCTGAAATCCTCACTCTGAAGTTTACTCTGATGGGTCTTGAGCTTTGTTGGGATCTGTTTTTCTGCTTTGACAGCCTGGAATATGTTGATATTAGAAAGAGGGACACTAAATGAGTAAAAAGCATTCTAAGTAATACAGTTCCTCTCTGACCTTACTCATGCTTTCAAAACACTTTTTGGAGTATTAGAGGAAAGGTTGAAAACCTGACACATGGCTTTTATGGTTAATGTGGAAAGTTTATGTTGGAGGCAGTCATCATGTTGAGGAATAGCAGCATATTATAATAGAATCACTCTTTTCACAAGAGCTTTTGAATTTTACATATAATGTAGACTAGAAATTACATAAGATCATTTAAAGGCACAATATTTGTACACTAATCCTTTAGTCACTGACTTTGGTGGATATTTTAATTTTATTCAGAGAGGCAAATAGGACTTGTGTATGAATAAAAATGAAAGGATTGTAAGCATAAAGACTTTATTGCTATCGCTCCCCTATTGAATACAGTGATTTTCTGGTTACCTGATCTGAAATGAATCCTAAGTTAGTGGCAGAAGAGAGCACAGTGCAATAATTCAGGGTGCCATGTTTTGCCTACAAAGCATAAATATTTGAACATTTGCATTACCATTTCTGAATGAGTGGATTAAGTAGCTATGAAATATTAACTCATGTTCTTTCAAGTATGATTGAAATATTACATTCAATTGTTACCCCCCCAAGGGAAAACCCCACAAATCCCTGTGTTCTATGAAACGTGAAAAGAATCTCATTTCAGTGTCATGCTTCATTTAACTGGTGCCCTGTCTATGATATGATGGGAGCCATGTTGTAGTTGAGAATTGAAGACTTCCCTTTCGCTGTTCAGAGGAACAGTGCATTACCTACTTCGTCTATTTTCTCTAAAAGTTGTAAGTTAAAATTTGTAAATTCAGAAGTAGAGCTGACAACCTAAAGAGGATTCTTTTTTCTTTTTTTTATAAATGGAAGGCTGTTTCTGTAATGTGTCTTATGTTTTAGAAGCTTGCTATTGTAAGCATAAAGAGATATTAAGGTGAGACATATTGCTTGGACTTCTGTTAGCTCAGGAAACCCCTTACTTATCTGGTACCATAAACTGACATTCTAATTTATAAACAGAAGTTGTATTAATCTTGTCCAACAAAAAAATACAATTCTTAGCAGGTGGCTTTTGTAGAAAATGGTAAACATTTTACCACAATACAAATTTTATTATTATTATTATTATTATTATTATTGAAAAAATAACATATACCCTAGAAAATGATATACTTTTTCTCCCTGGATAATACATTTGCAAAATTCCTAACTAATATGTTTTTGTTGACATGAATTTTAATTGTATATATCCTACTGGCCATTATCATTATTTTATATATTTAGCATTTATTATGAACCAGTATTCATAAGTTATTGTTAATTAAAGTTCATAATTTTCTCATTTCTTCAGTTTTTACCTATTCTTTTTCTGTTCTGGGATCCCATTCAGGAAACCAGAGTGCATTACATTGTCTTCTACTTAGGCTCTTCTCAGCTGATATTTTTCTCATAGTTACACTGGGGTGATGAACTTCTGGTAGGAAGACAACAGAAGGAAAGTGCCATTTTCATCACTCCCATAATCAGCATAACTTTGACATCACTTTTTAAAATATATGTATTTTTGGCTGTAGATAAACACAATACCTTTATTTTATTTATATGTGGTGCTGAGGATGGAACCCGGTGCCTCACATGTGCTAGGCAGGCACTCTGCCATTGAACCCCAGCCCCAGCCCATTTTGCCATCACTTTTGATGTCAGTCTTGACCATTTGGCTGAGATAGTTCTTGTGAGGTATCTCCAGCATCATGCTCTTTTTCTCCTTCTTCATTGAGAAGAAGTCTCTATGTGTAGCCCATCCTTAAGGTGTGATGATTTATGCTTCTCTCCAAGGGCAGAGTGTTCAATAAATTATTTTGAATTCTTTTACATAGGAGATTTCTTCCTTCTTTCCTTTCCTCCTTTGTTCTCCTCATCCATATAGGATACAGGGTCTTCCATATAGCAGACAAGTGCTCTACCATGGAGCTATCCCATCAGCCCCAATTATTTCTTTATTCAATAATGTGTGTTGTATATGCTTTTATACTATTTTGTTATTCAAGTTGTTTCAGCTTTTTGATAGCTCTTTCTGTTGGCTCCTTTGTTCCTGTGACCTATCATCATCCTTGTGAGTTTTGCCGTAATGGTTGTTGTTGTGGGGGGCATTTCATGATTTTCTGGTCCTATAAAGTCTTCCAGTAAAACTTTCTATGTAACATCTAAGATCAACCATTGTACCAAGGATTCCTTGTTTCTGTTATTGGATAATTGTATTAGAAATGGTTAACTGGATGTTCGATGTATTTATTGCTACTAGGGTAATGCTGCTTCTAGGCCATCTCAGCTGAAGAACATATAATGCATACACTAAGCAGTGTATACACACACACACACACACATCTTTCTAGGCATTATAATTATATACATATGTACTTATAAATATTATACATAACCACTTGTATCTATATTAAATTAAGCATGAGTTCATACTGATTTCTCCAACTCTAATTCATTACTGCATGGATTATTCTAGTCTCCTTCTCTTGCTTATCTGTGAACTCCCTCTCCAATGGTAGCAAACCTGCTTCCACTCTCTATATTCATTTACTTTCTTTTTCACTTCCATTATGCATGAATAACAAATTCAGTGGGACACAATTTTACCAACTAGAGTACAATGCTTATGTACAGTTTCTTTTGCTTTTAGTCTTACATTCCATTCAATTGCAAAGTTTCTTATATCCTTTTTTCTCTGTCCTCTTCAGTGAGATTGTTTCATACATTTGCAATGCAATTAGATTGTTTTATTCTATTCTACAATAATCTATAGCAATTACATTTTAAAATTTCATTTTATAAAGACATTTGTTTCTTTGTATCTTGTTTTAGAGATTTCCTTATGGCCTATGTTCTAGTTCACTAACTCTTTCTTCATCTGGATTTATTGTTCTGTTGAAATTATCCTTTTCCTTCTAATCTTGATTGGTGTATTTTCCACTTGATTCTTTTTTTTTTCACAGTTCCAGTTCTTTGTCAAGATTTTTCAATCATGCCTGTTACCTTTTTGTATATATTAAAAATGGTCTGTGTCTGATAACTTTATTATCTGGATTTCATGTGGTTTTGTTTATATTGTTTTTAAAAATATTACTTTTCTAACAATTTATCTTATCCCTTCATCTGCCTGTGTTATTTTTCATTAAATTGCTCATTTATTTGAAAAAAGTCAAGGGTTAAGTGAGTCTACAATGGTCTTCTTCCAGGGAGGATTTAATTTTGCTTCCAGTTGGAAGTTAGGGATCCTGGGTTACTATAACCCAAGTTCAAGGACTGCAATGAGTTGAAGGAGGACTTCTGTCTTGGAGAAGATCTATTTATGGTATGCAACTCCTTTGGGTTACTCAAACCACAACATGAAGAGTCTCTAGGGCTTCTTTACCTTGATGAACTCCAATTTCTTTCTCACAAAATCTCTGCCTAATTTCTCAGCAATCTCTTTTGGGATTGGCAGATGCCCAACAGCTTTTGCAAAAAGAGGTGCTTGTGTCAAATGATCTATAAGACATTTGAACAGGCACTTCACAGAATAATACAAATGGTCAAAACATATATGAAAAATGTTCAACATCTCTATCAATTAGAGAAATGAAAATTAAAACTACATTGAGATTTCATCTCACTCCAGTCAAAAGGGCAATTATCAAGAGTACAAATAACAATAACTTTTGGCAAGGATGTGGGGGACAAGGGACACACATACATTGCTGGTGGGACTGCAAATTGGTACAATCACTCTGGAAAGCAGTATGGAGATTCTTTAGAAAACTTCAAATGGAACCACCATTTGACACAGATATCCCACTCCTTGGCATATACCTAAAGAACTTAAATTCAGCATACTATAGTGACACAGCCACATCATTATTCATAGCAGCTCAAGTCACAATAGCCAAGCTATGGAACCAACCTAGGTACCTGCAACAGATGAATGGATAAAGAAAATGTGCTATATTTACACAATGGAATATTACTCAGTCATACAGAAGAATGAAATTATGGCATTTTCTGGTAAGTAGATATATTTAGAGACTATCATTCTAAGTGAAATAAGGCAATTCCCCCAAACTGAAAGGCCTAATATTGTCTCTGATATGTGGATACTAACCCATAACAATGGAGGGTATGGAGGGTATGGACTTATAGAAGTTCCTTGGATTAGACAAAAGAGAATGGAGGGAAGGGAGGTAGATGAGACTAGGAAAGCAGTAGAATGACTCAGACATACCTTTCCTATGTTTATCTATGAATACATGACCAGTGTAACTCCAATCATGTTCAACCACAAGAATGGGAAGTTATGCTCCATGTATGTATAATATGTCAGAATACACCCTACTGTCATTTATATTTAAAAACAACAAATAAAAATAAAAGAGCTTATACTTAGAAAAAAAATCTGCCGCAGTCCGGCTGCAGCAGAATAATCAGGGGGGTGACGAATAACTTCTGTAGCTTGATACAGCAGGAGTAGGAGCCCTTTATTGCAAGACAGGAGCAGTATTTATACATTCCACACAGCTTATCTAATTAGCATAAACTAGATACATCAGTCAACCAATCAGGAATCTCTACACCTAATGGCTTGGTTTTGTTACTTCTCAAACCACTCCCTCTGACATTTTGCCAGGCACCATCCAGACTTGTTTACGAACTTTAACATTCCCCTGGCAAAATGCCAGGTGTTATTTTGACTTGTTTACAGACTCTAACAAAAATCCAGTGTGGGGCACTGACTTGAACTATGGCATAGTTGTCACCTACAGATACACACAGGAAACACTGAGAGCAGATTGAATAATGAAGTACTAAATTGCATTGTATAGATAACTAGAGAATAGACAAGTCTGTTTTCACTTGGTGCTGTACAATATGAAGAATAATTACAAAACAGTCACATAAAGGAGAAATTGGTGAGGGTTACTAAGTAATTTCCATGGAATTGGACCAATTGACTTTTCCATTTTTACACTTCCCTATCAGATATACTTCCAATCAGGTTGATATGTGACCAAGTATATCTCAGTAATCCTATATATATGTTAAATATGTTTATTTTTTCCTTGGGGGTTGGGGTGGTACCTCTATTGTTAGATAAATTTCTCAATGTACCTTCAAAAGTGGACCCAATTCCCAGTTCCTCACCTTCCCTAGTCAGATCTGCCAGGATCTTTGGTCTGTTCAGAATTCTAGCCTTAATTTTGTATCATTTTGAGCTAAAGATTCCTTTTTAGTAATAAAACCAATAACAAATCTTGGGAAGTTTTAAGGATCAAATGAAATGTAGTCATGACATGAAGCTCCTTAAGAGCTGAAAAATCACAAGTGATTTGTTAAATTTTAAATATTATTTTGGCTTGTCATGGGATTGTGAACCTTGGGGATAATGATAAGATTAGAAAGCTCTGGATATGGGAAGACAATAGTAAGTATTCTGTGACAGGTGATAGAGAGCCTCAGAAACCTGAATTGTGTTTTTTAAAAAATATTCATTTTAACATTTATCAATCCATTTATTTATTTAATAAATAATTATGACTATCTACAATGGACTTATCTCTGTGTTGGCTGCTGAGAATTAGAGAGAAAATATGCACATAATCTGTGACTTCAAGAAGCTTACAGCACAGCAGGGAGGTAAAAATTAACCAAAGAATCAAATTAACAAATGTATGAGTCCCAACTCAGACTTTGAAGGAAAGGACTAAAAAGATCTTACTATAATAGTATATAATGAGGAGATGGAAGGCTTGGTCTTGTTGAGAGGTCAAGGAAGTCAAGGATGACTAGAAGGCCAGGACCCAAAATGGGATCAAGAGACATGAAGCATGAAGAACCTGTAGAACTGTGGGCCATGGCAAGAATTCTGGTCTTCAACACGAGAAGAGTGGGAAGCCCTTGAAGTATTCAGGATAATGATCTAATGAGTGAGGATGCTGCATCCTGGAGATCAGGTGATGTTGGCATGGAGAGAGGGTCTTTATCAAACTTTATATCAAATAGTTGAGTTTTCCATGTTCTATAAAGAGAGAATAATTTAAGGTGAACTCTTCAACACAGAGTGAGATTTGTGAATTTTTGCCTAGGAATGCATTATCAAAAAGACACTGAATATAATACCAGGTAATATGAAACTATCACACTATTCCCTTTCATTGAATGAATAAATGGTGGCTGTTTTGCACAAGTGATTAAGATAAAAATAAGCCAAATCTGGTTTTGAGCTATATCCATTGAACATTCATTTAAGAAACAAAATATTGGAAATATACAAATGATTAAATTTCTTCTTCTAAAACATTTACAATACAAGCTGAGCACAGTGGCACATACCTATAATTCCAGTGACTTGGGAGGCTGAGGCCAGAGGATTACAATTTTGAGGTTAGCCTCAGCAACTTAGTTGAAATCTGTGTCAAAAATAAAATTTCAAAAGGGGTTGAGGGTGGGGGTTTGTTGTGGTTTGTGGCTTGTGGCTTGTGGTAGAGCTCTTGCTTAGCATGTGTGAGGCACTGGGTTCGATTCTTAGCACCACATGTAAATAAATAAAATAAAGGTCCATCAAAGTCTAAATTTTTTTTTAAAGGGGCTGGGAGTGTAGCTCAGTGGTAGAGTGTCCCTGGGTTTAGTCTCCAGTACCACATATACACAACACATTTAAAAATACAATGGAATAAAATGTATAGTGTAGAACTTTGATGACACGCACATTTTATTAACATTTTGAATATTTACTCAGAGAAACTAGATGTGGGATATTGTCTGAGATCTCCATATCTCCTCAAATAAAGCATCAAATCACTGATGATAATTGAACATTGACAGATACATCATACTGCCCTACCTGTACTGAATTTTTTTTTCCCAACCCATTTCCCTTTTGAGGCCCACTGATTTCTGGGTCATTTCTTCAATTCCCACATCATGTTGTTTATTGAACTTGTTCTTTATTACCTTCTCTGGCCCCAGGAAAGATTTAGTAGGAAAAGCATGAACCCTAGAGTCAGTTATACATTGTCTGGGTCTCAGCAATGACGAATATCAATAGTGTGATCTTGAGCAAATTATTTAACCTTTCTGTAGTTCGTTTTCCTTAAGTTTGAATGTGAGATAATACTATCATATAGGGATACTGTGGGAACTGAATTAGGTTTTGTTTAAGGTGATTATCATTATTTCTGTGAGATTATAATTATTAAATATGACTGCAACAATATTTCCCATCCATTATGATCTTTTCCAATGTGACCAACTGACCTGAAATCAAAAGGTAGATTTCATTTCTCCTTGGTGACTTGTGGCTTATTTTGAGTTTTGAGTATGATGAAAATGATAAGTGACCTCTAGCACTAGGTCATAAAAAGCACTGCCACTTCTGACTTCTATCCTGAGACACTTCGTTTTAGAGCCCTGAGCTTCCATAAAAGTAACCTAATTATTCTGAGGAAACCCAGACACACAGAGATGTCCACATGGAGGCCTGGCCAATAGCTCCAGCTATGGTTCCAGCCAAAAGCTTGATCTGACTGCTGTTGTGTTAGTGAAGAGACCTCTGAATGACTTTAGTTCCCAACAATCACTTCTTCCCAACTGAAGACCCAGAATCATAGAGTACAGATGAACTATTCCCATTATATCATTTGAGTTCCTAATCATAGAAACTATGAATACAATAAAGTGTTTTTAAGCTGGGTTTGAGGTAATCAGATATTAGTAGCAACTGTAATAGTTTTCAGTGAGTTCTAGACATTAACATCATGATCATGAATATTATCATTGTTACCTGTCTTACAAAGTAATTTTTATATAGTACCTTACCAGGAAAGTAAAGCCAATAAAAACCAATTGTATGGATTAGGAACATACATGAAGTCCAGATGTTGTAGACTATTCTATATTTTCCTGCCAAAGCTGTCATCGATGAGCATCCATGAGTGTCTTTTCTCTCAAGATACTTCCATTTCTCTCTAATTTTCCTTCCATCTTTTCTGCCTACTACCCTCCCCTCAAACCACATTTAGCATGTATGAGGCATTGGGTTCGTTTCTTACACGTGGTGCTAAGAAATAAGCTGGGCTATTTCCATATTCAACTACATTGGCCTTAGGAGAAAGCTTGTGAATGTTAGATTCTTCATTTATGTCATAAATATTTACTAAGCTCCTTTTATGTGACACTTGGAATACAGTAATGAATTAACAGACAACCTTGTCCTATGAGCTTACATTCTAGTTTGGAGAATTTAATAATGGGACAGATAAGTAATTAAAATAGACATTATGGTATGTGGGCATAAGTCCTATGGAAAACGTAAAGCAGAAACTTGAGAGAGTGTTGGGGGTAATGGTGAGAGAGGGTAACCAAGGATGACCTCATTGAAGATGGAATATCCACAAAAGCTTAAAAGAGATAAGAGATGAAATCTTATGGAGAGCTAGAGAATGTGTTTTATACAGATTAACCAGGAATAGGAAAGGCCTGAGGTAACAGTAGTTGAATGCTCAAATCACATCAAGAAGACAGGTGTGGCTGTAGCAGAGTTAATGGGGGTGGAGGAAACTCGCAGAATGTGGACTGGAATGAAATGCTGGACCTATGTGTGTACACACACACACACACACACACATAAACACACACATATGCAAACTGACATGCATATATGGGTCTTTGTCTTGATAGTGATATCAGGCCTCCGGGGGATATTGTGAAGACTCTGATTCTGACTTGGAGATGGGAGCACAATGAAGGATTTGTGGGCAGAAAAATAACATCATCTGATTTTCCTTGTAACAGGCTCCCTCTGACAGCTGTGTTGAAAATAGACTGAAAAGAGATGGTTGAAAGCAGGAGAGCAGTTTGGTGATCATTTTAATCATCTGAGCAGGGGATGGGTATGACTTAGGTCATGGTACTAGCAATCAAGATGAGAAAAGACCCTTGGACTTCACTGATAACTTGGACACATCAAGAATGCCTTCATCTATTCTGAAAGCTAGAAGCACGTATTGACCATATTTGCGAGAGGGAAGACAGTCAGAGGAGCAGGGGTGGAGAATATTTTTAATTTTGGACATGTTGAGTTTGAGATGTTAACCTCTTTTTAAATATAAATATTACCTACCCCTCACAAAAACAACAAAATCAGTGTTAAAACACTAAAAAAGGCTTTGCCTCTTTGTCTTAGCAAAGATCCAGATCATGTATATCATACAAATTCACTGTCCTTAAAATTATTTATTACTCCATTTAGAATAATTCTAAATTTATTTGTCCTGAGGTCCTTTCTATGTGTACCACCTGTCTACCCTAACTTGAAATACTCTCCTCTTCATTCACCTTACTGCTAACAGAAGGTCCTTATTTCTGATCTGTAGACATGCCAAAATCAATTTGGTTTTAGAGATATGCAGTTGCTACTCTATCTTTTTGAAATACCCTTCTTGTTTTTTTTTTTCTGTGCAAGAAGCCCTTATGATTATTCAGATTGCAGCCCATGTGTTATTTTAGAAGTTCTTTAGTACTCATTATCTTTACAGGACTTCTCATCTTCCAAAATTATTCATTTATTTATTTGCATGCTTATTGATTGTCTCCATCCTCTCCTCAGCCTCATCATTAGACTTATTTGCCACCATATTCCCAGTAGTGTCTGGCATAGATTAGACACTAAGTAAATATTTGCTGAACCTGTGTATGGGGGTAAGAAATAAAGGAGTAATGAAGAGAAAAAAAACCCTGTTCTATTTTATAATAATAAGTTTTCTTAAAAAACATTTTTATGTTGACTATGATTTTTCTACCAATGATTAATACATTTTAGGTTGTAGACATTACTCATTGCAAAGTATTTCATGTGGGATTTTGTATTAATAACACAAAATCAATAGGTCAGGTTATCCCTGCTTTTCATATGGAAATGAGGATCCCAGGAACCAGAAAACTTCTTAAAGCTTACTATGCTTTTAAGTGACATACTCTGACATGACCTTGAACTGATGTCTCTTGACTTTGCATCTTGACTTTGAATTGTGTTCTTTCTATACACCATGCTAGGTCTTTATGGTACCACAGACAATGATGCTATCACAAGCAGCAGCATATAACCAAATGGGTCAGATAAAATTAGCAGTGGTCTCAAATTTTGCTGACTTGAGTCTTTGCCCATTTTTAGAACCAAAATCAGATTTATTAATATCTTCTGGCTCTGGAATGTTTAAAGAACTTTCTTTAATTTACATACATATTTCTCAGACTCTGGCTACTGATAATGTAACTGGGAATACAAGACCTGTCACAGGAATCATTTTCCTTTTCAAATTTTTACCAATTTTACAGTCTCTGGGAGCTTTATAATCTTTGAGAAGACAGAACTAATTGTTAGTTTCAGTATGTTCCACAAACCACAACCCTTTCCACAGCACTTTTCACAAGGTGAGGGATTGTGAGCCATTTCCACCTTGGGTTATTTCTGGCAAAGTTATACAGAAGAGAGCTCACCACATACTGGCTATTTCTGATATTGTTTGCTTCCGTATTAACCTACCCACGGGCAAAAATAACCCACAAATTTAACAGAGGTGGTGCTTGGAGTGGAGTGGTGTGGACTGGGAGATGGGCTCCTCCCCAGAGCATGTATACCCAGGAAGTCACACAATTGACATTTTACTTTGAAATTCTTTGCCTTCGTTTACTTAAGTTTGACAAACATTGTACTCAATATTTGTGAAAGCAAAGTAGGTATCCTGTATCCTGTGGGGAATTCAGAGAAGCAAAATCGAGCCTTTGTCTCAAGCATATATAGCCCTAATAGGGAATCTTAAGCTTGCTCTGAAATAATTATAATGCAAATTAGAGTTCTTAAATAGATGCAGCTTAGAATGTATAGGTAAAACTTACTGCTTGGATCAGACAGACTTGAGTTTATGTTGTGACTATGTCACTTATTATTGGGCTGTTTTGGACAAGATACTTAATCTCCTGAGACATGTTTTCTTCATTTCACATGAAGGTTTTGTTTTTCATATACATATATATATAATATATATGTGAAATATTATATATAATTATATTATTTTATTATATATGATATATACATATATAATATTATTACATGTAAATAATATAACATAATAAATAATATATAAAATAATATATGCAATTTATGTTATACATGAGGTAGTATAATAGTATAAATATTATACATAATTGCATTCATCATGTATTTTTGAAAATGAATGAACAAAGTTCTTAGAATATAATAATTAGTCAATCAATGTTAGCCTTTACAATTATAGACCTTTACATGTCTTAAAATGGTGTCTATTTCTTCTGTGCTCTCTATAAGTGATGGAATTTAACATTGAATAAATACTATTAGTAAAGTTGTAAAGGAAAGTTCAATACATTTGGCAACAGGGCAGGTCTTAATTTGATGAGAGTCTGGGTTCTATATGGAGAAGTCTTAAAATGTAGGAGATAAATCTAGAAGGTCAAGTAAGGAGAAACTAAAGAGTTTAAATATTAAGTTCAGGAAACTGTGTGGACAGGAGGTGAAGGATGGTGTTGTTAAAAAGGGAATTCTGGAGGTAAACTACTTGGGTTCATACCCCAGTTATTACTTTGTACTGCTGCATGCTTTGGGCAAATTATAAAATCTCTACCTCAGTTTTCTCATTGGTAATAATATTATAAATATCATAGGGTTATTGTGAGTATTATGTTACACATTCATTATTAGCTGAAAGCCTGGAAAAGCACTGAAAAAAAATGGTTATTGTTACTATTTGAATAGAACTGAGTAGTTGATTTACAGGTGGCAGAAACAACAGGCAGCCATTTCCCTGCTAATTTATTACTAAAATCAATGTGCCAATGAATTTTGAGTAAGACAGTAATAAAAAATGACATTTTAAACCACTTCTCAAATCACCCCAAATTTGTTTTTTCTCTAAGAATTTCCTGACCATTTACATAGTCAACTTCTAGCTGAAGGTGACTTTAAGAGTTTTATGCAAAGTGACTTGGACAGATGCAATTTGCATATACAGTCACACCAATGGCAGCATATAATTTGTGATACATCAATACAGTTCATATAGTAAATCTCTTCCTGAAAAGTTGAGTATATATATTAGCTTTTGTAAATTGAATATTTTAAGCACACAGAGAAGTCTTTCTTTAGAAAAAGCTATCATTAGTAAATTTTTTTAAATGCAAAAGTTATAAACTCCCCATGTATCATCTTTCTTCTTTTTCCATCTTTATTGAAGTATAATTAACAAATAAAATTGTGTGTATTTAAGGTATCTGATGTGATGCTCTGACCTATCTATACATTGTGAAAAGATTATTGTGTTTAAACTAATACATCCATCACCTCATATAGTTACTTTATGTGTGTTCATGTGGTGAGAGCATTTAGGATCTACTATTAGCAGCTTTAGCAAACTTATATACAATATAACATGATTACCTATAGTCAGTGTGTGTATATTAGGTCTCTAGAACATATTCATCCTTTATAACTTAAACATTTTACCTTTAGACCAATGATAAGAAAATCAAGTGTTAATTATTTGAGTGGGCACAGGGATGCATAAATAGTGCTTACTAATTATTACCACTATGAATACACTTTCTAAAGACAAATCAGAGTTTATCTTGAAATTTTCCTTTTTGTTTCTTTCCAGAAAATATACAGATATTTCACTCTGTCAGTATTAATTTTAAGTGTGTCCATTTCCTTTAGGGGCAAACGTTTGACAGATGATGTTAGTGCTTTACATGAGAACTCAAAGTAGATGAATAATGAATAGGAATGCCACTTCCCTAGGAGAACCCAAAAGAACCCCAGGGGTTCATCTTTGATTAGGCTAGGCTAGGATGACAGTTGGCATCTGCAGTTTCACTGGTGAAATTTTTCCTCACTGTTGTTCAACCAGATTACAAAGGAACATTCCACGGAGTTCTTGGCATTCCAGGAAGATTATGAGGCTCATGTCAGAAGGCCTAAATGGAACATTTTGCTGGAAATGTTATGCAACTAGGTCATGGTTTGTCATGTACATCTCCAGTTGGAGACTGGGATGTTTCTTCCACTTCTACCTTCTCTAACTCAGTGCTTACAGCATTGTTCTTATTGTATTGCAGCCTAGGAAAGGTTATTTTTTTCTCCTCTTATTTCCCCACCCCCTCCTTCCTCTTTTCTCCTTTCCTTCCTTATTATAAGTTTGTTTGTCTAAAATTAGGATATCCTTTAGACATCTGTGATCTATTTTTTAAAGTTAGACCTGCTTGTAATTTCTAATTCTCTTAATAAAGCAGGAAGAGTTAGTATAACTTAGAAGAATCTATTTGGGGAGGGTTCACTAGTTACATCCATGATATTTTATACTAGCCCCAAATTGAATCCCCTATTCATTGTCATCCTTATCTCCAAGCTACAATATTCTTTTCTTTCTTATAGGAAGACACATATCTATCTACCTGTATTGCATATTTAATCCATAACTGTATTTTACAGATTGATAATCCACTTGCCACATTTTTTCTAGCCATGTAACTTTAGAATCTGGATGTCATTAAACCATTTTCATTACAAAAAGTTATAAACATATTTGAAAGTTGACTATCATATAAAACCCCTATGCTTCTTGGGCTTTATGAAGTTCATGTGTTCATGAAGATGAGCCTCAGAACTGTGACTCACACAAAGCAAATATTTTATACATTTGTTTATCAGAGCCAATTGCTAGCTTAGCAAATGTATTCATTTCTCTTTTAAAAATAAGAGTCAACTTCATATAATTTCACTATTTGAGCCCTCCTCCTGGCCTTTTTGGTTCAGAAAGGAAGTTGTTGCTGATGTGTGGTTGTGAAAAGTAACAATTAATTTTTTGAAAAGGTGAATATATTTCTATAGTTTTCTAAGATGTTATACCTGTTTAGTGGAGAGAGACTTATAATGGGCTCTTTTACCTCTATTGAAATAAGTCTTTTATTACAAGTCGAGATTGTGACTGAAGGTACTTGACCCTGAGAGACTAAATGCATCTACAAGTGAGGTGGTGGTGGGAGATAGAGACATATATCTGTATCTATATCTATTTATATCTATGAGATAGATATTTTCTCTTACCAAATTAATGCTAATGGAATCTGGAAGCATGTTTTACACTTAGAACTTTAAAAGCTTCATATAAAGAATAGTTTTTTTTATTATGGATTAATAAAATAAGAAGGCTGTTGTCTGCTACGTTTTCACTAAATCCCCATCACACTGCTTTCCACATGGGTCTTAGGGAAGAAGTAGGCATTTGGTTACCAGTATCTCTAGGGTGACAACCTGTTGTCTACTGCCCTGTATCTAAGGCCTGCATGGGCCTCTGGAGAAAACCAGTCAGGTTGGCAAAAGAATATCCTAATGTGTGCTGCCTTATCTGGAAATACTTTGTTTGCATTTGAGAATCAGCTAACAAGAAGACCATCTTCCTATTTTTAAATGTGTTGTATTATATGGACTCATTTAAAAAATTGGTTATAAGAACACTTAATATGAGATCTGCCCACTTAACAAAGTTTTAAGTCTGTAGCATGATATTGCTGCCTATAGGTATAATATTGTATAGCACATCTTTAGGGCCTATTAATCTTGCTTGAGTCAAATTTTACGCCCATTTGTAAGTAACTCATTTTCCCTCCCTCATTCTATTATTTGGTTCTTTGTCTTTGACTTTTTAAGTTATGTAAGTGGAAGCATGCAGTATTTGTCCTTTTGTGATTTCCTTATTTCACTTAGCATGATGTCATACATGTTGATGTGCACTGTAGATTTCCTCTGTTTTAAGTCTGAATACTATTCCATTATACTCATGTATATATATTCTATTTTTTAATCATTTATTTGTCAGTGAACATTCAGGCTCTTTCCATATCTTCGCTATTGTGAATTATGCTGCATTGAACTTGGGAATGCAAATATTTCTTAGAGATCCTCAAATTGATTTCAAATTTTCAGGATAAATACCCAGAGGTGGGATTGCTTGATGATATGGTGATTCTACTTTTAATTTTTGAAGAATTTCCATTCTATTTCCCATAGTAGGGGCACAATTTTGCATTCCTGCAGGGTTCTAATTTTTCTCCATCCTCTGTGACACTTGTTATCTTTGTCCTTTTGATAATATCTCTCCTGACAAGTTTGAAATTATTTCTCATTGTAGTTTTTATTTGCATTTTCCTATGACTAGTGGCACTGAGTATCTTTTCATATACCTAATGGCTTTATGTATATCTTCTTTGGAGAAATGTGTGTTCGAAGCCTTAGTCCATTTGTTTCAACTGATTTATGATATTAAGTGCAGAGGCCAAAGTGTCTTTGACATTGAAAATAATTTCTTAGGATCTGAAGGTGAGTTCAGTTTTAAAATCACTTCACTTTGCTTTAGAAAAATACAGGAGCATGTAAAAATACCAACATTTAGCAAAGAAAAAGCTCGGTTATATGATGTTAGAGATAAAGACAAACTTAGAAAAGGTTTGATGCTTATATGATGATACGGTGGAGATGTGAAGAAATTAAGTGACTTGGGTGAGGTCATCCAAGTTCTTTTTGGTAGAAGTTGATGTAGCAGTAAGCTCCTGATGCATCCTCATCGCTCAGGGAGATATTAATACTGTAAATACCAGGTTAGTATTATCTATTTTTGCTTCCACAGGTTGTACTGGGATTCTTTCCAGCCTCCAATTTATAAAGACAAAATGCAGTTATAGTCATTATGTTATTGTTATCAGATTGGAATACAGGAACTTTGGTTCTAGAAGCCACCTTTATTAAACTCAACTCTATTTCTCACTAACGGGGCATTGCCTGTGTGAATAGGTCCAGCATTATTTGGACAAAACAAAAAACTCAATTATTGTTTTTTGTGGAAATATGAATGTGACATTCTATATTCTCTTTCTATTATTTGGAACTATAATCAGAGAAACTCTTCAACTATTGGAAACACTGTAATTTCAGCCAAAACAATGGACTTCTATGTGTCTTTGTTTTTTTTTTCTTTTTTCTTTTTTTTTAAAGAGAGAGAGAGAGAGAGAGAGAGAATTTTTAATATTTATTTTTTAGTTATCGGAGGACACAACATCTTTGTTTGTATGTGGTGCTGAGGATCGAACCCGGGCCACACGCACGCCAGGCGAGCGCGCTACCGCCTGAGCCACATCCCCAGCCCCTTTGTTTTTTTTTTTCCATTTAAAAAAGTTACAAAGTCTGGTGCAAAGATTGTCAGAACACCTGTTTGGGGTTCAGCAAAGAGAATCACCCATAGGTTATATTTTACCTACAGAAAGTTCATTACTTCTTGCATTGCAACAGGAAGGACAATATCAGGAAAGGCCTGCAGCTAAGACCTTCCAGAAATTCCCAAGGAGTCTTAATAGTGAGAGTCTGCATGATTTCCCTTGGGGCTTGGTGGAGAGAAGTGCCTTCTTAAAAACACTACAGCCAAGTGCAGTGGTGCATGCCTGTAATCCCAGTTATTCAGTAGGCTGAGGAGGAGGATCACAAATTCAAGGCAAGCTGTGGAACTTAGCAAGACCCTGTATCAAATAAAATTAAAAAGAACAGAGTTATAACTCAGTGGTAGTGTTTGCTTAGTATGTGAAAGGCCCTAAACTGGATACCCAGCACCACAAAACAAACACATACCACGCCAGCAAAAACAAAACAAAATAAAACAAAACTCTATAAAAGCCATAAGAATTCCTTGAGGGTCTAGTGACCAAAGTAAGTTTGAGACCATTCATCATGCCACTAAAGGAAAACCATTGTTTACTGGAAACTGTAGTACTTCAGTCCCATTAGTGCAGGTAACAAATATGTGTATTCAGTAGATTTTATATTTGGTTAAATTGAAGACCAGATAATAGGTATTATTAACATCAATATAGAACTTGAAAAGATGTTTAGTAATATCTTAAAATTTCTAAGCTATTAATTGTCTTTCTGAGTGGGGAAGAGGGAGAATTCATAATATTCAAGGTGAATAATGTGGCATTTTTTGTAAAGTAATAAGTAGATCATATTCATCAAGGTACTTAAATTTTTATATATTATTTATTGTTCTACCTTATAATTGAGTTATCTACATATGTATCTGCACCCCTATCAAATTGTGAGTTCTTAAAGACAAGGGTATGTGCATTATTTACCCTCATATTATCCAGAAGCATAATGCCATACACATATAAAATAACTGAATTCAAGAAATTACTTTTATTCTAAAACACTCCCACCACCTCCATAGTAGAAGAACCTCAGTTTCATAGAACTATAAGAAAAAGCTGTTTGTAAATGAACAACTTTTATCTACAAAGCAGGGCCGTCCATTTAAGAACTCTGATAGTGAGTGAACCAATAAGAAAGACAGATTTATTTCAAGTTTGGGAATTCTAAAATAATGTTAAACAACCATGTCTCTTTTATTCATCCTATGGAGTAATCATCAGAAACAAAGACAACATTTCTTGTTAGACTCTTAGAGTTTAGCTTCTCAGGCTGGGTAGTGAAATATTTGGGTCTGACCTTGGGACAACACAGCATCAGCTACCAATCCCACTAAAATTGAGGAGCTCAGTAAGACCTAGGTGCCTGAAGCTGTTTAGAATAGCTATAACCACACTTTGACTACTGAATGTCCATCTTATGTCACACACAGAGCTATACTCCAGTGTTTCATTTCATCAATACCAATAATCTACACTATTTAGGCTATTTTTCACATATAGACCATTTCTGTGCACAAGAATACAACATGCTAGGTCCTAGAAATGCTGAAATGAGTCATATAAACACTAGTGGGAAATGAGATGGGAGGAATGTCGAGTATCCACTGGATCTTTAGTGAGTACCTGTACACTGTAGTTCTTACTCACACAAGAAAAAAAAATAGAAAAACTTACAATGAATAAATAGGTGTTATTGTTTGATCATGGCTATTTATCAATTATTCAGATTAGTCATTAGAAAAATATAAATTAAGCACTAAATGTATCCAAAAAAGTCCAGGTGTAAAAGATGTGTATAGGCTTTGTGCTCAAGAACCCTTCATTCAACTGGTAAGACAATGTTTAGCATAGTTAAGATATAACCAATGTGTAGTATGATTAAAACATTAAATAACAGAAGATCATACATTATTATATGTAGTTATATAATTAAAATAGATTATAAACACAGTACATACAAATTCTTAGGAGAAGAGATTGTTATTGCTTAAAGTTCTTGTGATCTTAATTCACTGACATATTAATTTAAGAAGAAGGATGAAAATTTCTCATTTTCCTTGACTATTGTGTTAAGGACATATATTACTAAGTTTTTAAAATTTTATTTCAATTCCTTTGCACGGTTAAATGAATTCAGTGCTATTATATAAGTTCAGAGGTGAGGGAATGGGAGCAAGCTTCGGTCATTCTTCTACAGATATGACTCTAATTAAGTGGTGAAGCTGTACTTGGATCTCAGTCGGTCACAAAGTCTCACTCTTTTGCCATGTCACACTACTACTGGAAAAATTACTCAGTCATAAAAGAAAGCATTAAGCGCATTATTTTGAGAATAGTTAATGGGTTAACAGGTCAGAACACAAATACTACCTGGTTATTATCCAACTCATAACTTCTTCTAAACAAATGGTATGTCCTTTTTTTTCTTCTGCAGAATTTTGATGTCACTTTTTTAATGTAGAAGATTCTGAGATGATAACAGAACCAGCAGTTGATTTCAAAGATGTACCATTTGCACATTTTATAGCTAGCTCTCTTTAGATACTCCAAACCTGTCAGTTAATATTGTGTAAGTGATAAACAAGTGAGTGTTCAATTTAGATCAATCCTTTAAAGAGGGCTGGGATTGTGGCTCAGTGATAGAGTGTTTGCCTAGCATGTGTGAGGCATTGGGTTTGATTCTCAGCACCATATATGAATAAATAAAATAAACGTCCATTGACAACTAAAAAATATTTTTTAAAAGAGTACTTTCCTTTATGCAGAATATGTTTTCTTAGGGCATACTGTAACATGCTTTGGATTCAGTGGATGCTTAGTAAACATTTGATGTTGGTTAAGTGGGTGATACCCTGAACTCTTTAAAGTTAAGACCATTATACTCTTTGCCAATCAAATGGATACAAATAACTGATCTGTCAAAAGATAGAGAAAACCTGCAGCTATCCAGAAGTCACTTCTTTATCTTCATATAGGGTACCCTACATGAAGGAATTAATAGAATTTAATGGATCAACTATTTTCTATCATATCATGAAGTTGAATACCACATCATCAGGGTGATGAATCAGAAAATGAGACAAACATTTACAAATCAGTCCCTAGAGACTTTGTATTCCATCTTTACAACCAGCATGGAGTGTTATAGTTCATCTCTCAGGATTAGTTGAAACGCAAAGGAAAATTTGACACACCTAGTGGCCTTAGAGTACATTAACCCCTCCATTCATAGATGAGGAGACTAGGAGAAATCCTGGGTTCTCAGGCTGTAGCCATTGTCCCCTGTGGCTCCATGTGCAGTATTCAGATGACCAGGGATATATACTATGGATAGTTCACCCTGTAATAACTGGTGCGTGCTCACTGCGAGCAGGCAGGATTTGGACAGTCCAGAATCCAACTCTGCAAGGTTCATGGGCAGTATTTCCTGGGCAGAGGGAAAGAAGAAGAGATTTCAGGAGTAAAGCGTTAACAATTTGATGAACAGAGAAAGAATGCTAAGATCTGCAGGCTTCTGAAGGAGCAGTTCCCCAGGATAAGTATCTTGTTTGGAGCCATCTAAAGGGACAAGGAACTCAGTTCTTTTTAATAAAGGGCAAAGCACAGTGAGACAAATTAATCATTCCTATTCTCTGTGAGAGCAAGTAATAAAATTGTTTATTGCTCCCTTCCCAAAGAAAACAAAATTAGAAGGTCAAGAAAAACATAAAGGAAATTATATTGTCATCTGGGCACAATTGCAAGTGTATAATTGGTGCAGCATTTTGAAAAGGGTAGTTTGTGTATTTCTATTTTTTTTTTGTAAGCCTGGTTTTTGCCTTTTACAATTAATGTTGTATCTTTGAGTTCATATTTATCTTGCTGAAAGAGATCATTATTCCAAGAAAGTTTTCTTTTCTACTGATAGTATGTCTTAAGTAACTATCAATATCATTTTTGTAAATGGATATAATTAACTTATAGGCTGGCAGCTTTCTTTAGAGTTTTTTATTTTTGTCTCCCTGCACTTACTGTATTATCTGACTGTAATGTGTAAATATCTGTCTAGAATTGATTAAATGACCCCATTTGTGTCCCAATTAACTAAGCAACAAGGGCTGTTACACTTAGGAACTGAATATCATTGATATAGGGTAAAAATTAACAAACTAAAGAATGAGTTATAAAGGGAAAACCTCACAGGCAAATCCCCCAAAGATTTCCTTTAGACAAAGCTGGGACTTAAGGAGAGAAATGTTAAAAGAAAATAATTACTAGATTAATGACATACATGTGATTAAAACACTCTATGTACTGGAAGTAGGGTTTTTTCTTAGAAGATTAATTTGAAAAATAATGTGCCAGAGGCGTCCCTCAAGTGTTCTGGAGTCTGCCTGCTACCTCTCTGCTTCTATAAAAGGGTAGAATTTGACCCAACATGTTACCTCGCCCTTTGTACCTCTCTGCAGCAATTCTTTCATCCAGATATTTCAAAGTGTTTTTACAAATGTAAATTAACAAGCCTCATCACTTTTCTCCATGGAGATGGTTCATTTAAGTAACACAGAAACTTACCTCAATGGCTTATTCAAGGTCATCGGAGATGTCCTTTGAGTAATCTGGAAATGGATATTCAAAGTGTAAAAATACATTGCAATCTCCCTGCAGATCCAGGCTCTTTGCAACCCTTGGTGTGGACTGCTGAGGGACAAATAGTTTTCTTTAATCTTTACAGTGAGGCTCCTACCAGTTGGCCTTCTCCCAACCCCAGCAAACACCCCATATGTGGGAACCCAGACTTCAGTCTTTACCTCCTTTTTCTTATCAGTCCCCAAAGCTGAGTGAGAACAGAAAATAATACTTCTTAAGATTTTTATGAGCTGGGTGCTGTGACATGTGCTATAATCCCAGCAACTTGGGAGGCTGATGCAGGAGGTTAACAAGGCCAGTCTTAGCAACTTAGCAAGGCCTTACGCCATTTAGTGAGAATTTGTCTCAAAATAAAAAAATAAAAAGTGCTGAGGATGTAGTTTCCCTTGGTTCTTTCCTCAGGAACACATACATACATACACACACACACACACACACACACACACAGATTTTTATGAATCCATTAAATAAAAACGGATTAAATAACTACTGTACCTATTTTCTCTTTTTCTTCTATTAATCCATTTAACAAATGTTTATTGAACATTTTTTGTTGCCACTAACTGTGCTAGACACAAGGGATGCTGCAACCTTGTCTCTCCTTCATGAGAAAGACAATAAGCAAGAACCAGATACTATGTGGTCAGTGCCATGAAGACAACAGACGTCAGAGCTGGGTTGGGGACGAATGGATAGATCAGGGAAGGTCCCTCTAGGCAGATGGCATTTTAACTGAGTCCTGCAACATGATAGTAAGTCAGACTTCCAACACCTGGAGGGAAGAGTGGACGTAAAGACAAGAACTCAAATGGGAAAAAACTTGGCATGTTAGAACATGGCTAAAGCTTAGTGAGCAGGGCAAGACCAGCAGGAGATGAAGCAACAGAGGAAGGGCAGAATGTGTGGGCCCTGGGATTGATTGTGGATTTTATTGTGAAAACATTAATTAATCTGTTATGGGTTTTAAGTATGGAAGTAACATGATTAAATTTATTTTTAAAAAATAATTAAATTTATTTTAAACTGGTCCATGAAAATATAAAATTGTACATATTAATGGTAGATTTATGTTTGAAAACAGTAAATTATGGACAATATCCTTGCTTTGAAAAGATTTCCCTCCACCTTTACATATTAAATGATTCATTGTACAGGGCAGGTATTCCTATGCTTTATGATCATGGAAGAAATTTGAGTAGGAAACTGTGTGTGCTTTTCATTTCAATCTGTACCACATCAGTTCTCTGAACATTCAGAAACACAGAGTAAATCATTGCTTTAACAGGGAAAGACCTTCCTAGCTCTGTGGAGACCCAAGGAAACAGACTGGTCCTCTGCATTGTTGGTAAATGGCTTTCTTGCTCTTCTGGCTTAGGGACCTGCAGCGATCCTCAGATTCATCTGTCCTTCTCTGTGATCTCTATAGCACATTGTACAGACTCCTATGTGACCTTTACCACTTTGTTTTGTTCTTAAGTGACTCCTCTTGCCTTATTCTACCATTTATGGTTTCTTTGAGGACTGGAAACCATCTTCCTCAACTTTGTTTTTCCAGTCATTCTCACAGAGCCAGGTCCAGAGTTGTTGCTCAAGAAGTGATGGACAGATAAATGATTAATTACTGGTGCCTGTGTAATGGATTTTTTGTAAGTCTGTACACATTTGAGTATGAAAAAAAAAGTTACTATAAATTATTATCCTAGGACAAGATGTATAACATCAATTTGGCCATGGTAAACTGGGATGTATGGTCACCTTAGTAAACATTGTAATAAATTATTAGAAGAATTGTAAACATTCCAATTTTGGAGGTCTTTTGGAAAACACTAGTACCTCAGTTGCCCAAGTGGTTTAGAGCAATGGTTCTCAAAGCATGGGAGATATGACGTATAGGAGACATTTGTAGGTGACAAGAGAATCAAAGTTAAATCATACTGATCCACACTCTCATAACAAAATTCTCTTTTCAATCTTTTTTAATCTTCCTAATGATTACAAAAGGAAGTTTCAATTTGATGCTTCATTATCTTTAACCCCTCTAATCCCTGATAATAAGCTATCTTTTTATGTGAACAACTTTGGAATTTTGTATAGAAAATTTAATTTACATGAAATGCCATTTTCTTTGTATAGAAAATGGCATTTCATGTAAATTAAAACTACACTGAAATTTCACCTCACTTTTAGTCAAAAGGGCAATTATCATGAATACAAGTAACCATAAATGTTTGGCAAGGATGTGGGGAAAAACTGTACACTCATACATTGCGGGTGGGACTGAAAATTGGTGCAACCACTCTGGAAAGCAGTATGGAAATTTCTCAGAAAACTTGGAATGGAACTACCATTTGACACAGCTATCCCACTCTTTGACATATACCCAAAGGACTTAAAATCAACATATTATAGTTACATAGCTACATCAATGTTTATTGCTAGCAGCTCAATTCACAATAGCTAAACTATGGAACGAAACTAGGTGCCCTTCAACAGATGAATGGATAAAGAAAATGTGGTACATGCACACATTGGAAGATTACTCAACCTTAAATAAGAATGAAATTATGGCATTTGCCTGTAAATGGATGGAACTGGAGGCAATCATACTAAGTGAAATAAGCCAATCCTAAAAAAAAAAAAAAAAAAAAAAAAAAAAAAAACAAGGGTCAAATTTTGTCTGATATGTGAGTGCTGACTCAAAATAGGTGTGAAGGTGAGGTGGGGAGGTAGGAATGTAGGTTCACTGGATTGGTCAGAGGGTGGGGTGGGGTTGGGGGAAGGAAGGAGGGATGGAAATGGGAAATACCGTAGAATGGATTGGACATAACTTTCCTATGTTCATATCTGAATACATGGCCTGTGTAACTCCACATCATGTACAACCACAAGAATGAGAAGTCATATTCCATGTATGTATGATATGTCAAAATATATTCTAATTTGATGTAACCTAAAAAGAACACACTAAAAAAAAAAAGAAAATGGGGATTCCATCTCTTGGGTCCCCTTCTTCCTCCGGGAGAAGTCTTTTCTGCTGTCCTTTAATAAACTTCTACTTTCCACTCTGGAAAAAAAAAAAGAAAATGGCATTTCACTGGAATATATTATAACATTAATTATGTTTATTTTTATTCTTCTTTTTATGGCTAAGCATGATCATTTTCTGGGTAGGATTGGGATATAAAGTTTAATTTCTTAAAAGAATATTTGAAATAAAGATATATAGTTAAGATTTAAAATATATAAAGATTGTATATAGATTTTGGGCAAAAATTATGGAGTTGATGTACAAAAGACAATAATTTGGGAAAATAATTTAGACCAATGATTCCTAACTCTCTTAGCTTATGATACAATAAGAAAATACCATAGACTTGGTGATTTAAACAACAGATCTGTATTTCTCATGGTTCTGCAGATAGGGTAATCCAAGATGGGGGCCCAGCATGGTTGGATTCTTAGTGAGGGTTCTCCCTCTAGCTTTCACACAGTCACATGTGTTCTTGTAAAGGCACTAATCCCATCACAACAGCTCTGTCCTAGCAATCTCATCTAAACTGAACCTTCTAAAAGCCCCACCTCTTAATACCATCACACTGGGAGTTAAGGCTTCAAGATAAGAATTCTGAGGAGATACAAATATTTAGTATGTAGTCCCAACCTTTCTGACCTTAATGTTAGGGTCCCCATTTATTTGGAAATGTTGACATGAAATGACTTTGAAACAATTTAGGAAAAAATGTTTTATGTATAAAATTTTAATTTTACTTATTGTATAATTTTTTGCTCATTGAAAGAATTGAGTATACTCATTGTTGAAATGAGGTATTGGAAAATGCATAACAGCATAAAGATGAAAATAAAAATTATGTAGAATACCACAGTTCAGGGACAAACACATTTGCTATATATTTCTTTTTTCACTTTGTCCTTTTACAAATGGGATCATTTTGAATATCAAAATGTTACCACATGTGTAAATCTAGATTTACATAAAATAAAGGGGCTATGGTTTTGTTTACTAAAAACAATAGGTTGAAATCTTTTTGAGTACTTAAAAGTTTAATGTTCTCAAAATTTATATATATATATATATGCAATATTTAGCCCTATCTTTATCAAATAATTTAAGGTACATCTTTACTAAATAAAACTTCATAACGTTTTAGTTCTAATTAGTAAGTGCAAGAGAAATGAGTGAAGCTTACTTTTGGAAATTGTTCATTTAAATCCCTGCTTTCTAAAAACCTGACCAGAGACACATGCTTTCCATCTCTTAGCAACCTTACCTCCCTACTACAGAAAAATAAAACCATAGCAGATTGATTTGTGTTCTAATTCTTAGTGAGTGGAAACAGCTTTAGCTCTATTGCTGCATCAAGCCAACAGGTGCAGGGAGATAATTATCTACTCATAAGAACGGTACAGGTGTCAGAAACGTGTATTTACATATTTTCTAAAGCAGAAGGACATTAGTGTGGTGTAACATTATTACCTTAATCACCAGCAGGTAAGATGGTTAAAAAATACAAACAGCAACAATGACAACCACTCTACACTAATACAATAAACTGTTCTTCCACTGACAGCTCCATTTTCCCCAAGGTTTTCTCTTTCAAGAAAGGAAATGACTACACCATAACCTGATTTTAATATTGTATGGTGAGTGCAGTGGGGATAATATGGTCTCATTATAGAATGTAGTCTAGAAACAAATTGAGGCTAAGGAGATAACCAGTGATCTGCAAACAAACTCCTGTCCATTCCTCTGGTTGCATTCAACCAAAATACTAACAATTTTTTAAAAATGTATCTTTCAGTGGACACAACATCTTTATTTTATTTTTAAGTGGTGCTGAGGATGGAACCCAGCGCCCTGCACATGCCAGGCAAGCACGTTACTGCTTGAGCCACATCCCCAGCCCCCAAATACTAACAATTTTGAAGATTGTA
This sequence comes from Marmota marmota marmota, assembly GCF_001458135.2. NCBI lineage: Eukaryota > Metazoa > Chordata > Mammalia > Rodentia > Sciuridae > Marmota > Marmota marmota. The sequence goes on from NW_026000026.1 coordinate 75,283,322, forward strand.
ATGTCTAAGAGGACTAGGGGTCTATGACACTGGCTGTATTCTCTGTGCCTGAAACTATATTTGGCTCTTAGAAAATTCAAGAATATTTTTATGGTTGGAATAATGAACCATCATCATAACAACCACAATTTATTAAACAGTCAAGATGTATCTGGCACTGTGATTTAATACACCAATTCTAGTTCTCACAGCAACTCTAATCTGTAGTTTTCAATATCTGTATTTTCCTATTGAAAAAATAGACTCAAAATAGGTAATATGCCAAGTTCACACATTGGATAGGACTGGGATTCAGAGCTAGATATGTGTGATGTCAATAATTCAGGTTTTTTTCTTCCACAGACCAGAAAAGAGTTATATGGTCTCAGAAAGTACTTTTTATATGAGTGACACTGAGCACCTTCTTTAACTTTTCTGTCTCAACTTCCTTGCCTATTAACTGCAGATAATAATTGTTCTGCTCTAAGGAGGTTATTTTGAGGATTACGTTGGTAAATGGAAGTCACTTAGGGAAAGACTGGCACAGGGGAAGCACTTTGAAATGACAGCTGCTCTCAATTATGCTCTGTCTGTCCTAGCACACTTGCTAAGTGAAGCTCTTCTTCCTGGCATGCAGAAAGCAGGTAGCAAATATTGATTGAATAAACGAATGGGTGCTTCCTTGGGTTTTTACCCCAAAGCTGTGGTTGTAGCTGCTTCTGATTTATTCTGCTTTCCATCTCTGCAGGCTGTATTTAATGGGTCATCACTTTCTTACCCAGAAGTTCTCACAGAGGATGTGATGATCAGTGGAGGAAGCAAAATAAATAGGCAATTTGTCAAATTAGATATCGTTCTTTCCCTCAGGTGACAAATGTATAGTGACCAATTTGAGCTGATGTGACTTTTTTGAGTTTTTACTTTTCTGCTTGTTCACAGACATCACTTTATACAAAAGCACTCTATAAAATAAGTGTATCCAAAAGCTTTAAAAGGGAGTTTCTCTCAATAAAAGGAGATGGTGGTTATTTAAAACCACATGAAAGAGTGGATTCTGGGAATAAGTAAGCACCAGGAATCTTTCTGCCACCTAAACGATTGCACTGGCAGAATCTGTGCTCATGATTTTGGAACTCTGGAGTCTATGGAATGCTTTCAACTTCAAGGGAAGGCTGAGATAGTAAATTCTGGCCTGTTCCACTCAAGTTCATCTCTTGGCACAGTAGTAGTGACCCATTCCTCAACCTCAGTTCTGTGATAGGCAGCTAGGTTACTGGAGCAGCTTGCACACAGCTTGCAGAAGATAGGGTGGGGACAAAAGCACTTTCTCCTCAAAGCATCAGGGATCTGTGCTTCAATTACTGATTGCCACTTATAATGACAGAGGTGCAGAGGCAGACAGCGGTTTTTGAAAAATGATTTTATTAGTGTGATATAGCTATAATAATGGTGAGGTTCTTTTTGACATAATCATATATGCATGGGATATAATTTGGTACATTTCAATCCCCAGTACTTCCTTTTTACCTCTTCTTCTCCCTCAGCATATTTACCTTCCACTATTTTACTGGTCTTATATTTATTTTATTCTTAAATTGGTGCTTTGTAGGTACACATAAAGGTGGAATTGACTATGGAATCTTCATATATATCTCTATATCTCTATCTAGCACAATTTCTTCAATTTCATTCTGCAGTTGCTCCCTTTTCCTCCCTCCTTCCCCCTCAATCCTTATCCTCTACTCCATTGATCTTTTATTTTCGTGATGTTCCCCCAGCTCCTTTTTCTTAATTTTGCTCTAGCTTTTGTATGTTAGAGAAAACATTACAGCGTTTTTGAATGTTTTTTGACTTTCTGAGTCTGGGTTATTTCACTTACATGTTCTCCATTTCCATCCATTTACCAGCAAATTCCAAAGTTTCAATCTTTATTTTGGGTAAGTAAAACTCCATTATGTATAAATACCACATTTTCTTAATCCATTCATCTGTTGATGAGCACCTGAGCTGGTTCCATAACTTGGATATTGTGAATTGTCCTAATATAAACATTAATGTGCCTCTAAGACTATAATATGCTTATTTTATTTTCTGAGGGGGATTAAAAGCCAAGGAGTAGGATAGCTGAGTCATATGGTGGTTGCACTCATCGATTTTTGGGGAATCTCCATATTAATTTCCAGAGTGGTTGCATCAATTTGCAGTCCTACCAATAATGTATAAGTGTACCGTTTCCCCCACATTCTCATCACCATTTATTATTATTTGTATTCTTGGTGATCACTATTCTAACTGGAGCAAAATTAAATTTGAACATAGTTTTAATTTTCATTTCTCTGATTTCTAGAGCAGTTTTTCATTTTTTTATTGGTCATTTATATTTCTTCTTTTGAGAAATGTCTGTTTAGTCCTTTTGCCATTTTTATTGATTTGGTTATTTTTTTGTTATTAAGTTTTTTTGAGATCTTAATATATTCTGGATATTAATCCCCTATCATAGGAGTAACTGGCAAAGATTTTCTCCTATTGTAGGCTTTCTCTCTTTATGCTCCTAATTGCTTCCTTTACATGTAGAAGCTTTTTAATTTGATGCTGTCTCACTTATTGAAACTTGGTTTTATTTCTTGAGCTTCAAGGATGTTGTTAAGGAAATTGATGCGTATCTACTAATCTACTAATGTGTTGGAGTGCTGTCCCTATGCTGAAAGCAGTTGTTGCTGCACACTGTTACATGCCCCTTCCTTTCCACCTAAGTAAACTTCCAGGAAATTTAAAGGGCTAGAGCTCTTTCTTTATTTTCATGATGTTTACACCTCAGGATCATCTTTGACACAGAAACAACCTATAGTAATCAATACCAAGAAAAAACAATGAGCAGAAACAAAACAAAAACCCCAAAATCCTGGGGAAGAGGGAGAATGTGAATTTCAGAATTACCATATTTTAGATTTAAATATCCATTTCTTAACCAAAGATCAGAAAATATCTAAAGAAACAAAAAAGTATGGCAAATTCAAAGAAAAAAATAAATCTACAGAAGCTATTCCAGAAAAATCCCTTATGGCAGATCATATTTTAAAACTACTATTTTAAAAATGCTAAGAACTAAAGGGAGATTTTGAGAAAGTTAAAAAATATACATAAAAATGGAAATACCAATAAACCTAAAAAACAGCTTAAAATAAATACTTGATTTGAAAAGTGCAAAAACAGAAATAAAAAAATTAACTAGAAGGAGTTCAAGGAGATTTAAATAGGCAAAAGAATCAGCAAAGTTGAAGAAGAAGTAATGGAGATTAACAAGTTTGAGGAGAAAATAAGGAAAGATTGAAAAAGAATTGAACAGAGCCTATGGGACATCATCAAGCAGACCAACATATGAAATGTGGAAGCCTTAGAAAAAAGATAGACAAGGGGACAGAATAATTAAAGATATAATGGCTCAACTTCCCAAATTTGATGAAAGACATGAATTTCAATATCCAAGAAGTTCAATGTATTTTGAGATGCACTGAAAAGACACCAAGATGTGTTATAATTAAACTTTCAAAGGACAAAGAGAATCTTGAAAGCAGCAAGATAAAAAACTATTTTCACAAACAAGGAATTCTCAGTAGGAATATCAGCATGATTTTGTTATAAATTTTGGAGGCTAGAAGCTAGCAGGTCAATATATTCAAAGTGCATTCAAAGTACACACACACACACACACACACACACACTCACACACAGTTAACCGAAACCTGCTTGGAAAAACTGTCTTTCAAAGGTGAGAAAGAATAAAGATATTCCCAATTAAACAAAAGCTGAAGGAATTTGTCATTGCTAGATCTTCCCTCCAAGAAATGCTCAAGGGGAAGCTGAAAAATGAAATGAAAGGACACTAGACAGTAACTGAATCTATATGAAGAAATAGAGATCTCAATAAAGGTAAATACTTGTAAAAAAAAAGTTAGTTTTATTGTAATAACAATTTGTAACTCTACTTTTTTTTCTATGTGATTTAAGAGACAAGTACATTAAAATTATTAGTCTACAGCTTAGTATTATTTTAATTTTGGTTTATAACCTCACATTTTGGTTTCTATATAATTTAGTAGACAAAAGCATTTCAACATACAAAATATAAGGATGTGATTTTTTTGTTGCATTAACACATGAAGATAGGCAATGTAGTAAAAAAATAGAAATTTTGCCAGACACAGAGGTGCATGTCTGTAATTCCAGAGGCTGAGGAGGCTGAGGCAGGAGGATTACAATTTTAAAGCCAGCCTCAGCAAAAGCAAGATGGTAAGCAACTCAGTGAAACCCTGTGTCTAAGTAAAATACAAAATATGGCTTGAGACTGGGGATGTGGTTCAGCAGTCCAGTGGCCCTGAGTTCAATCCCCAGTACCCTGTCTCCCTGGGGAAAAAATAGAAATTTTAAATGCTATTGAATTTAAACTGGAATAAATCTAATTAGAGTGTTATAACTTTCAGGCATAAATGTAATTCCCATCTCAACCAGAAAGAAAATGTCTATAAAATAAAAACAAAAGGAAATGAGAAAAGAACTTAGACATTTCCCTATAAAAGGTCAACTAATTACAAATGAAATCTTTATTAAATTAAGTGAGGAACAAAAAGAAAAGAAAAAAGATATGAGGTATATATGTATAACAAAGAGTAAAATGGCAGAGGCAAACCTTTTCTTATGAATAATTATTTTAGATCAGCTGGGCCTGTTGGCACAAATCTGTATTCCCAGAAGCTCAGGGGGATGAAGCAGGAGGATTGCAGTTTGAGGCCAGTCTCAGTAATTTAGCAAGGCCCTAAATAACTTTAGACCCTGTCTAAAAATTTAAAAATAAATAAATAAATAAAAATGGCTATCTATGTATGTGGCTCAGTAGTTAAGCATCCCTAGGTTCAATACCCAATACAAAAAAAAAAAAAAATTAATGGATGGAACAGATAAAAACTCACCATCCAATTACATGCTTTCTATAAGAGACTCACTTTCAATCAATGAATAAGTTGAAAGTAAAATAATATGAAAATAAATGTAAAAAATAACCAAAAGAGATCAAGGGTGGTTATAATCACTACAGACAAAATAGATTTTAAATTAAAAAAATTATAAGAGACAAAGAAAGACATTATATGCTAATAAAAGTTTTCATACAGCAAGAAGATATAACAATATAAACATTTATATTTTTACCAGCAGAACATAAAAATATTCGATGCAAAAACTGGCAAAGAGAGAAATGAATATTTCTGCAATCATAATTGGAGACTTCAGTATGTCCCGTTTAATAACAGATAAACAAGTAGACAGAAAATAAGGAGATACAGGAGTTAGACAACACTATAAACCAGCTAGATCTAATAACCTTACATAGAATATTCAAGAACAACAGCGTGTGTAATATTCTCAAGGGTCCATGGTTTATATATTAGGTCACAAAAGTAACGTCTTGATAGATTGAAAAAGATAGCTACCATGCAAAGTATCTTCTCTGACCAAACAGGGTGAAATTAGAAATCCGTAATAGATGTGAAATGGAAAATTCACAAATTCATGAAAGGTAAACAACTTTCTTAAACAACCCATGGATCAAAGAAGAAATTACAAGGGAAATTAGAAATGCTTAGAGACAAATGAAAACAAAATATTAAAATTAAAAAAAAAACTTATGACATACAGAAAGAAGAGTGCCCCAAAGGAAGTCTGTACTGTACCCACTTAATTTAAAAATCTCATATCAATAGTGTAACTTACAGGCAAAGGAGCTAGAAAGAGAGGAATGAACTAACTCCAAAGATGGCAGGAGGGAGGAAACAAGATTAAGGCAGATATAAACAAAATGGAAGCGAGAAAATAAAGAAAATCAATGAAACCAAATGTTTGTTTTTATGAAAACTTCAACAAAATTGACAAACCTTTACCTAGATGGGCTATGAAAAAAGATACAGTGAAGAATCTGAAATGAAAGTTACAAAAACAATTCCATCTATAATAGTACTCAAACAACTTCCCCATTAACCAAGGAGATGAAAGAATTGTATAACAAAACCTAAAAGGCGGTGCTAAAAGAAATCAAAGACAAAAATAAATGGTATGTATGTAGATTGAGAGACTTAACATATTGTTTAGCACAGCAATTTTGAAAAAGAATAAATCTAGAAAACTCATACTTCCTGATTTCAAAACTCACTACAAAGCTAAGTAGTTTCAAACAGCATGGTTTTGGAATAAGGTTGGATGTACATATCAACGGACTAGAATAAGCAATCTAGGCATGGTGGTGTATACTTAGAATCCCAGTGGCTTAGAAGGCTAAGGCAGGAGGATTGTGAGTTCAAAGACAATGTCATCAACTTAGTGAGATCATGTCTCTAAATAAAATATTTCAAAAAAACAAGTCTGGGTATGTGGCTCAGTGGTTAAGTGCCCCTAGGTTCAATCTCTTTCTACCACATGTTTTTGTGGTGCTGGGATGGAACCCAGGGTCTTGCACATAGTAGATAGGTGCTCTATAAATGAGCTACTTTCTTCCCTCCAATTATGCAATTTTTGACAAAAGTACCATGACCATTCAGTGGGGTAAAGGACAGAGTTTTCAAGAATTTTTTTTTTAGGAAAACTATCTACATGCAAAAGAATGGGCTCTTACCTAATACCTTTTACAAAAATCAATTCAAAATGCTACAGAGACCTAATTTTAAGACCCCAAAGTCTAACAGTCTTAGAAGAGAACATAGAGTAAAAGATTTATGATATAGAATTTAGCAGATATTTAGGACATGACACCAAAGACACAGGCAACAATAACAACAAAAATCCTAAAAATTGGAACTTCTTGAAAATTTCAAAAAAAAAAAGCATAAAAAAGGCAATATCAGCAGAATAAAAAGTCAATCCACAGAATGGGCAAAATATTTGTGAATCATATATCTGACAAGAGATTAATATCCAGGATAGGGCTGGATGGATAGCTTGGTGGTACGGTGCTCATGCACAAGGCCCTATGTATGACCTCCAGAACCTCAAAACAAAACAACATGTCCAGATTATATAGAGGACCCCTAAAACTTAACAAAAGAACAAACCACACAATTCAAGTATGGGCAATGGACTTGAATAACACTTCTCCCAAAAAGATATATAAGTGGTCAATAAGCATGTGAAGAGATGTTCAACATCTTTAGTTGTTAAGGAAGTACAGATCAAAAGTAGGTAAGATACCACTCATACCCTTTAGGATGGTGACTTTCAAAATCATAGACTATAACAAATGCTGGTGAGGATGTGGAGGAATTGGAACCCTTTTGTGCTGTTGGTTGTGACATTGGTGGCAATGTCAAATTCTGACAGCCTCTGTGGAAGACAGTATGACAGTTCATCAGAAAAGTAAAAAAAAAAAATAATAATAATAATTATTTTGGAATCCTAGGGGCNCCACCCTTGTGTATTCACTTGCTTCTTTCTTTGAATTTCTATACTGAAGGTGTCAATCCCACCTTTAAAGCCTCCTAGATCAGAAGGGTTCCTTTTTCTTTTGGACTTTGTTTTATAGGGAAGTTCTAACTGAGTCCAACAAAGCCACAGCACTTCTGAAAGCTAGCTGTTTAAATTGAGCCCAGGTAATTATAATTTCTTTAATGGTGGCCATTCCTCTGGTAATATGTATTCACACTAAAAAAAGATATTTTTGAAATTCTTTAACAGCATATTAAAATGCAAATCGGTCTTCCTATTAAAGATTTCTGGAAGTTCCCTGACAACACATTTAAATGCAAATTGCTGAAGTGTAGATGCTAAAATTAAAATGGGGAAACATAATACACCTCCATGGAGGGGCCCAGGCTTTTCTAGGCAGAGAAGAAAGCAGAGCTTCAGGCCCCTAGAATCTAATCATCCACAGGGCCAGTGACCAGGTCTGGACAACTTCCCAGGAATACATTTCCACCTCCCAGCTGCTCCTGCTTCTCTGCACTTAGTCCTGTGAAGAGACTCCTAGCCATGGTAGCTTTTCTTTCTTCCTTACATTTCATTCTTCCAGGACAGACAGGGCACAGCAAAGCTCTGGAGCCTCTGGCACCATTTACTTTGGGATGCTGCCTTGCCCTATTTCCAGCCTGTTGGAGATTTCTCCCCTTCCTCCTGCTGTCTTCAGAACTGGAGTGTGGCAGGAGGCATATCCCCATGGCAACAACACAAGCTAATGCTTTCCTAGTTCTGTTTTTGTGACACCACAGGGTCCTTCTAATTATTCCAAAGAGTGTCATGGGATTCTCAAAACAAAATTAGTTTAATTCACTCCAAATTTAAAAATAAGTATGTGTCACTCCAGTTTGGGAACACTGACTGGTGAAGGGAGAGGGCTGTGAGTACTGGGGGAGGCTGTGGGTGTGAGTTAAGTAATGAAATGAGGACCTGGTCCAGGAACTTGAACACGGAGGGCTGAAGATCACTGTGGAAATGGGTGGTTTCTTACGAACAGGGTTGAGGGGGCCCCTAATCCCTAAAATGTGGGTCCCCTGTGAGATTAATATTCTCACAACAGGCTATAATGTGGCAAGCTGGGCCATTCGTCCTGACATTGTGTGCCTAGTGATCTTCCTTCAGACCTTTTTGAGTGAGTGGACTTGGGAAAGTTTCCTGATGAAATAGGTGTCTTTGATGCCCTTCACTGTAATCTTCATTTTAAAAAGTAATTTTTAGTTATACAAATAATACCTGACAACTTTTCCACTCAGACTCTTTGGCCTTAGGCTCTGTACCTTCCTCTTCTCCCTAGAGTCAAATTTGATTTATATCCTTCAAGAAAATGCCAAGATACATCTATAGAAAATGTATATGTTGTGTTTGTGTGTTTTTTTTTAAAGAATGACATCATTCCGCAGTACGATTTTTGTCTCTCAATAATCTTTCTTCCAGGCCTATCAATTATGATGGTAATAATCTTAATTCAATTATTTAACTTTATGATCTCATGATTGTAAAGTTAAGAACAAAAGAAAGGCAGCCAGTGTAGATAGATGATCGGGTTGGAAGATGGAAGGTGATTCAAAGGAAAATGGCATGTTAATATCTTCAGGTTGCGGAACCTGATTTCCAAGAACAGTATCAATCATATCAGTTTATCTAACGAATTATTAATGGTGGACATTTAGATTATTTTATAATTCTTCACAATTACAAATAATGCTATAAGGTAGATTGTTGCATGTGGTTCCTATTACGGTGACACTGGGTGGGAGGGTGGTACCTTTTTTCATCCATCATAAGGCTTGCAGACAATACTCCCGCAACCAAAGACAGGTAAACAAGGAGAAGCATACCAAACTTGTTTAATTGAAGTTTTACATGACGCCAGAGCTTCAGAAATGAAGACCTTAAGACCCAGGGAAAACTGTTTGGTTTTACACTTAGATTCAATGTAGAATTGACAGTCATGTAGAAATGGGGTTAGACAAAAGGGTAATGGGCTGAGAGGGGGAACTCAGCAAGGCTGTCTGTTAAAATGCTTCCTGGCCTCTCTGAAGCATTTCTTCCTTTCTGATATGAGAAACCTTCTGGAATGACAGTCTTCAGTAGAAAAGGGACCTTTCTAGATTTTATGGCTTGCTTTGGGGAAGAGAGGTTCTAGTTTTAATGACCTATCTTGGAGAAGAGGAATTCTGGTGTGTAAAACTTGCTTTTGGGGAGGAACAAGATCAGAAAGACCTTGCTTCTGAGAGTCTTTAGGGGCTCTTTCTTTCCAAGTATTCAGCATGCCAAAGTCCCATGGTTGGGAGTATTGTTTTCTGAGTCCCCACAGTAAATACTTTGAAATGGAACTACTATGATGCTATTTTTTCAAGGAATTTGCCCCCTTTTTCCAGCCTACTTGTTTTAGCAGAGACCTAAAAAGATTTCTGTTTGACCATTAGATTCTGATTTCCTGGAAGGAGAGATCTTGCTCCCTGTTAAAATTCTGTTTCATAACCTATGTAATTAAAAATAACAGTGTTGCAAGAAATTATATAATAATGACAGTCATATCCTGTGTTTCATCCACAATGTAATGACAGAGAGTGAAATAGAGCTTTGAATGTTTAGATAATATGATTTTTTTCAGCGTTGCTGCTTATCTATAGATGCCATATTCTGTTTGGTGGGTGAAAACCTCACTCTATATTTTTCCCTGAAGTGTTTTGTATCTCTTTGGAAAGTTTGTTTCAGCAGAAATAATATGATCTTTGGTCTCACTGTCTAGATATGTAGAATTATTTGGTGAATGCAGACATTGTAGATAGACAATGGTGATACATATTGGGCTGATCATGACCCTATAAATTACTGAATAATTTCCTGCTGTTCAGTTCAGGGAAGCTCAATTAAGAGAACAGATAGGCATTTGCGCATTACAATTTCAATTATTCACTGCTAAATTTGGAAAAGAATTCAGACCAACATCCTCATATAACATCAAAAAAGAAGAATCTCAAGAAGGTAATATATCCTGTCCAAGATCACATAGCAAGGCTGGGCCAGCATTGTCCGCCAGATTTTTTTTAAATTTATTTTTAAAATTTGCATAAAAATGAAATTATTTTCTCTTTTTTTGGTATACAATACAGTGAACTTTGACAAATTACTTGACACAATTAGGATACAGAAGAGTTTCATAATTCCCAAAATTACTAGCTTTTACTTTGTACTCAAATTCTAACCTGAACCCCAAACCCTTAACAACTATTGATCTCTAAAATAGTTTTGCAATTTCCAGGATTTTATATAAATGGAAGCATACAGGATTTAACCTTTTAAGCCTGGCTCCTTTCACTTACATAATATATTTAAGACCTGCCCATTTTGCAGATTATGTTAAACATGTGTTGTTCCCTTTTGTTTCTCAGAAGTGTTCCACTGTATGGATGTACCACAGTTTTGTTTATCCATCTACTTACTGGAGGACATTTGGATTATTTCTATCTTTTGTTGACTATAAATAATGCTGCTACAAATATCTTTGTGTTAGCTCTTGTACTAATTTAAGATTGTATTTCTCTAGGGTCAATAACTAGATGTGGAATTGCTGGCTCACACAGTTAATATATACTTAATGTAATAAGAAATTCCCAAACTATTTACCAGAGTGATTATACCATTTTGCAATCCTACCAGAACAGTTATCTACATCTTCGCCAACACTTGCCATTGTTGGTGTGTAGATTTTAATCAATGGATGTGTGTGCAGGCTATATCATTGTGGCTTTGTTTCACGTTTTCTTAAAGACTAATGGTGTCGAGCGTGCTTTCATGTGCTTATTTGCCATCTATATTTTTGATGAAGATAGGGAGGAAATACCTGTTAAAATATTTTATTAATCTTTTAATTAGATTTTTTTCCTTTTCTGTTGAGCTTTGAAGTATGAAAATACATAACCAGGATATAAGGACTTTGTTGGATATGTGACTTATAGCTATTTGTTCCCGCTATTTTTTTTTCAGAGCAAAAGTTTTTAATTTTGAAGTCAAATTTATCACTTTTTATTGTACCATGTTAAAAGGTGAAATTACAAGAAAATTAAAAATATTAATTGGCTTTTATCTGTAATTCTAGAATCTAGCAGCCCTCACAACCTGGAGAGGTTTAGAAAACTTTGGGTCTGTCATGTGGTTTGAGAACTTTATGGTCAGAAAATGGAAATGAGGTATAGAAACAGAAATAGGGTGTGGAGACTGGTGATTGGTCTCTGTGTTTGCCTTGTTTGTACAGGGTCTGAAAAGTAGGCACCTCTAATTGACTCAAGCCTGGGTGCTGTGGTTGGCTGAGGCTCAGTTTGTTCCTCCTCCTTTAGGTTTCCAGTTAGTTTTGTACTAAGTTAGCTTGCAGTTTCTTATGTAAGGGCTTGCATACACAGCCATCATCAAACCAAATTTATTTTAATGTAACAATGAGTTGTGCTTTATGGTTTATCTAAGGGCTCTTTGCCTAACAAAGTGTCTGATGCTATTTTCTACAGCTGCAATTGTTCTATATTTTCTATTTAAGTATAGGGTTCATTTTGAGTTCATTTTTTTAAATGTGTGAGGTATAAATAAAGATTTTTTTCTTTTTCTTTTTTTTTTTTTGCTTAAGGACATTCAGTTATCCAGCACTATTTGTTGAAATGATTATTCCTTCTCCAATGACGTGCTTTTGCACTGCTGTCAGAAATCTATTCATTGAGTTTATTTCTCTAACCTTTATTTTGTTCCATCAGTCTATATAACTATCCTTCCTTTTATACCATACTATCTATTAAAGTTTTACAATGTATTAAAAATTATTTGGGGTAAAATTGGGAGTTCATAACCAACTTGAATCTAATGTATGAAATATGATATGTCAAGAGCTTTGTAATGTTTTGAACAACCAATAAAAAAAAAAGAAACTAAAAAAAAAAAATACAACTTAGGGGTTGGGGTTATGACTCAGTGGTAGAGTACTTGCCTAGGATGGGTAAGGCCTTGAGTTTGATCCTCAGCACCACATAAACACAAATAAACAACACCAAGTAAATAAATAAAATAAAGGTTAAATTCTTAAAAAAAATACAACTTAGTGAGACCCTGTCTCTTAAAAAAGGTGCTGGGGATATGGCTCAGAAGTTGAGCACCCAGAGTTTGAGCACCTGGTTTCAATCCCTGGTATCAAAAAAAAAAAAAAAAAAAAAAAAAAATTACTGTGAGTATTCTCAGTTTGTTCTTACTTTTTCAAAAATTGTTTTGGGTAGTTTAGTAACTTTGCTTCATCATTACAAATTAGAATTTGCTTGTCAATACCTCAAAAAAATCCTGCTATAATTTTTACTGGAATCATGCTATATCTATAAATTAATTTGGTGGGAGATTGGAAAAATTAAAATTTAAAATTATTAAGGTTTTTAATCTATGTACATAGATACTTCTGTATTTATTTTAATTCTTTACTTTCTTTCATCAGTCTTCTATGATTTTCAGCAATTGATTTGGGATACATTTTGTTAGATTTATCACTAAGGCTTTCATCTTTTGGAGACATCTTATTATTATTACTATTATTATTTTGGTTTCCAGTTGTTTATTTCTTATACTGAGGAAATGCAACTGATTTTTGAGCATTGACTGACTCTGGTCACTATGCTGAATAACTTCTTAGCTCAAGGAGCTTTTTTCGAGATGCCTCAAAGCATTTGTGAAGTGTCTGTTTAGATCATTTATCAATTTACTGATTGTATTACTTAGTATCTAAGATTTTTTAGTTTATTATATATTCAAATATTAATTATCTGTCAAATATCTGGCAATTTTTTTCTCCCATTCCACAATTGTTTCATCCTTATTGATGGTTCCCTTTAATGTTTAGAAGTTTTTTATTTTAATATAATGTAATATCCTTTTTTAATTTTTGCTTTTGTTTCCTGTCCTACAGAAAGAAATCACTGCCTATGTCAATATCTTGAAGTCTTGAAGTGTTCCCTCTAGGTTTTTTTTTTTTTTTTTTTTTTTTTGGTAGTGATTTAAAAGTTTCAAGTCTCATATGAAGAGCTTTGATCTATTTTGAGTTTTTTTTATAGGCTGAGAGAGGGCTCTAGTTTCAATACATGTGAATATTCATTTTTCCAGTGTCATTTATTGATGATACTGATCTTTCCTCTAGTGTTTCAATGTCTTTCTTCTGTGTCAAAATTTTAATTTTCACTGTAGAGATCTTTCTCATCCTTAGGTTTATTCCAAGGATCTATTTCTATTTCATTTTTTGTGTGATTATTGTGAATGTGGTTACTTTTATGATATATTTATCAACTAGTTTATTATTAGTCTGAGGAAAGTCACTGATTTTTGTATGATGATTTTGTATCCTGCTACTTTACTGAATTTGTTTATCAGTTTTGAAAGTCTTTTGGTGCAGTTTTTAGGATTTTCACTATATACACTCTTATCACCTGCAAAGAGGCATAATTTGACTTTTTTTCCCTATTTGTATGCCCTTTATTCTTTTTCTTGCTTGATTGCCCTGGCTTGGATTTCTAATAATATTATTTAAAGTATGAGTGGTTAAAAGTCTTATTCCTAATATTAAAGGAAATGTCTTCAGTTTTCCCCAGGCAGCATGATGTTGGCTGTGAGTTTGTTATACATAGACTATCTAATGTTGAGGTATTTTCCTCAACATACCTGATATATTTACATATTTTATTATATTTGAATCTTCTCACTCTCTTAGTTTAGCTAAGAGAATTTTGGATTTTATCAATTTTTTTTTCTGCATTGAGATGGTCATGAGGTTTTTATCCTTGTTTCTACTTTTGGGCTGTATTGTACTTATTGATTTGCATATGTTATAACTTTCTTGTATTCCTGGACTGAAAACAACTTGATCATAGAGTGTGATGTTTTTAATGTGCTGTTGTTTGATTTGCACGTCTTTTGCTGAGGATTTTTGCATATATGCTTATTGAGAATGTTGGCCTTTAGTTTTCTGTTCTTGTATTCTTGTCAGGTTTTGATACCACAGTAACGTTGGCTTTATAGAATAAGTTTGGAAGTATTCCTTCCATTTCTATTTTATACAATAGTTTGAGGTCCACTGATGATTTCTTTAAAAGTCTGGTAAAGTTTTAGTAGTGATTCCATCTGATCCTGGCATTTTCTTTGTTAGAAGACTTTGTATAATTGCTTTAATCTCTTATTTGTTATGGATCTACTTGAATTTTTTATATCTCCTTGGTTCAATTTCAGTAGGTTATATATGCCAGAAATTTTTCCATTTTCTTCTACACTTTCCAATTTATTGGCATATAATTTTTAAAATATTCCCTGTTGACCTTTGAATTTCAGTGGTAAGTGTTGTAATGTCTCCTTTTTAATCACTATTTTATTTATTTGAATCTTCTCTCTCAGTTTAGCTAAAGGTTTTTCAATTTTGTTTATCTTTTCAAAGAACTACTCTTAATTTCATTGATTCTCTGCATTATTCTTTCAGCTTCTGTTTTATTTGTTTCTGTTCTGATCTTTAGTATTTCTTTTATTCTATTGATATTTGTTTTATTTACTTTCTGTTTTTTTCCCCCCTAAGGCCTTCAGATGCATCATTAGGTCATTTATTTGAGATCTATTTTTTTTTTTAAATTTAGGTACTCAATGCTAGGTATTATTTTATTAATACTGCTTTTGCTATATCCTACAGGTTTGG
The DNA here is from genome assembly GCF_001458135.2 of Marmota marmota marmota. Taxonomy (NCBI): domain Eukaryota; kingdom Metazoa; phylum Chordata; class Mammalia; order Rodentia; family Sciuridae; genus Marmota; species Marmota marmota. Next base: position 75,298,497 of record NW_026000026.1, read on the forward strand.
ATATGTTGTGTTTCTATTTTTGTTTGATTCAAGAAATTTTTTAAATTTCCTGAGAGATTTCTTCAGGTATCTATTATTCATTCACTAATGCAGTGTTACATAATTTGTCTGTGTTTGTATAATTTCTGCAGGTTTCCTTACTATTAATTTCTAGTTTCATGCCATTGTGATCAGATAAGATACAAGAAATTATTTCAATTATTTTTGACTTTGTTAAGAATTGCTTTGTGTCTTCATACAGTATAATTTGGAAAAAGTTCCATGTGCTAATGAACGGGATAAATTCTGCAACGGCTGGATGGAATTTTCTGTAGACATTGGTTAATTCCATTAGAGAGATAGTCTAATTTAGCTTCATATTTCCTTGTTGAGTTTTGGACTAGATGATCTCTCTGAGAAAGTAGGGTATTGAAATTACCCACTCTTAGTATATTGAGATCTATCTCACCCTTTAAGACTAGTAGTGTTTGTGTTATGAAGTTTAGTGCTCTCACATTTTATGCATAAGTATATAACTGTTATATCTTCTTGATGTATTGTTCCATGATCAATAGATAGTGATTTTGTTTGTTTGGTACCTAGGGGTGCTTAATCACAAACCATGTCACCAGATCTTTTTATTTTTATTCTGAGACAGGGTCTCACTAAGTTGCTTAGGGCCTCATTAAGTTGCTGAGGATGACTTTGAAAACATAATCCTTCCTCAGCCTTCTGAATCACTGGGATCACAGTCATGTGCCAGCACACTTGGCAAAGGACCTTTTTTTATCTCTTACGATTTTGTCTTAAAATGTGTTTTGTCAGATATAATTGTACCTACTCCTATTTGCTTCCATATTTTATTTGCTTAGAATATCAATTTCCATTCTTTTATTTTCAGTCTTTGGATGTCTTTGCAGGTAAGGTGAGATTGTGTGTTTAGTATATTGCTGTCTATGTCTTTTAGTGGGAGAATTAAGAACATTTAAATATAGTGTTATTATTGAAGAGTATGTGCTTGTTCCAGTCATTTTGTTGAGTTTCTTCTTGTTGTTTGACTAGTCTATATTCATTTATTTCTTTTTCATTTTAGAAGTTTGGTGATTTACTGTATTGATAGTAGTTTATTATTCCCCATTTCTCATTAGTATGCCATTCTTCTAGTACAATTTATTTATTTATTTTAACCTACTCTCATAAGTGTGTTTGTTTTTATTCCTTTTCTAGGTGAAGAATTCCCTTACCCATCTTTGATAATGCTGGTCTAGTGGTCATGGATTTCCTTACTTTGTACTTATCTTGAGTACTTATTTCCTACTGGACTCTGTAATGAAATCTCCTTGTGGCATCTCTGGTTGCACTTTGTGAGTTTTGACACAGAGCATTCTGTATGGAGGTCAGAAAGACTATCTCTGCAATACTTGAAAGAATGGGGACACTCTGGTATTTCAGGCAGATATGATATAAGCAGCAGAGTATGTGGATTGTATACTCTGTGGTTATTCATTTTATGGGAGTGGTAGCCCCTATTAGGAAATGAAGATTTCTATCACACTGTTGATAGTAGCTCTGTTACTTGAAAAGATCCTGATGTTGATTGTTCCAATTGTGTTGAAGGACCTGAACCTCTTGTCCTCTGATTGAAGACTAGGTGCTTCTTGGGAAGCATTAGAGGCTGGAATCACAGAACCTTTCTGTGGGACTCACCTTCAGATTATCAGTCCTGCATCATTAGATCAGGTGTGGCTGCAGTTGATGTAAACAGTCTTCATAGTTGTGATGTTATTCACTGCTGTGTGTTTCCTCTCTGTTTCTACTGTGGGGTATCTGCTCAGGAGCTGGACCTTAGCCTTCCTCTATCCATACCTGTCTGGAGATGGATGGACAACTGGAAATTTATATCTCCCCCTTTCTCTAAGTAGAAGTGTACTACACAGTTCAAGCAGGACTGGGTTGTGGTCACAGCTGGGCTTAATTCCTCCCAATTGATCTGGGAGTGCAGCTCAGAGGCTAAAGTACCTACCCCATGTATATGAGGTCCTGGGCTCAGGTACCACACCAGAAGTGAAAGAGAGAGGTAGACAGAAAAAGAGAAATAATTAAAAAAAATAGATGAATAAAACATAAGAAGAGGGAAAACAGTATTTTTAAAATGGAAAAAAATGAGAAAAAAGAAAAAATTCAAATAAAAAAATAAATGCACTAAAATTAATAAAAAACATAAAATAAAAAGAGTTGACACAGAAAGATAAAAAAGTTTCTTTTAGCTGAGGTGATGGTAAGTGCTTCTCTGTGGGTCTTCTAAGTTTGCCATTGGCCACTTATGTGAGAGGTATTGGGACATAACTTAAGTTTGTTAATTCTTCTCAGCTCTCATCAAATGAGTTGGGGCAGTATGCTGTTCCTCATTGAATAGGTGAATGTGGGATGTTGCCTGCACCAGGGGTATGTTCTCTCTAGAAGATTTTAGTCTGCATACCTAGGAACACGCCCAATAGTGAGTGCCTTGTCACTGACCAAGCTTCAGAGGAAAGAGGACTGTACTGGGTATATATTTTTGCTACCATTTTTAAATTGTGAATTAAAGTTTAAAAAAAATGGACATAGAAATAATCAAATTACTTGTTTTTTTTCAGAGGGGTTTTTGGTTGTGTGTTTTTTGCTTGGTCCATTTTATCTGTGTTATTGAATTTATGGCCATAAAGCTATTCTTAATATTATTCTGTAATTTTTCTTATGCTTGTGGTGTCTGATGTATTCATATTTTGGTAATTTAAGTTTTGTTTCTTTTTTTCTTTATCAGTCTGAGTACATGTTTATTAATATTTTCAAAGAAACTGCTTTTAGCTTCATTGATTTTTCTTGTTTTAAATTTTCCAATTTCTATTTTATTTTTATTCCTTACTTCTTTCTCCTTAATTTCCATATGTTCTTTTTTCGAATTTATTGAGATAGGAATTTTAATTATAGATTTGAGAATTTTCTTCCTTTCTAATATAAGATTAAATGTTATACTTTTTCCTCAAAGCATTTATTCAGATACACCCCATAAATTTTGATATGTTGTATATTCTACCTTATTTTGAGACTTTCTCTTTGACTTTTAGATTATTTAGAAATGTGTCATTTAACTTTCAAATATTTGGGGATTTTGCAAACCTCTTTTTGTTCTTGATTTCCAGTTTAGTTTGATAATAATCAGAGAATAATACCTTGAATTATTTCAATTAAAATATTTCAAAGTTAAGTTTTATGATGTAGCCTATAATCTCTCTAATTCAATGTTCCATGTACACTTGAAAATGTAGTCTGTTATTATTGAGTGGAGTGCTTTATAAATGTTAATTGCATCAAGTTGATTGACAGTGTTGTTTAGCACTTATATATCCTTGTTGACTTTCTCTCTACTTAATCTTTTGATTACTCATAATTGAATGTTGAAGTCTCAAATAATTGTAGATTTCTCATTTTCCTTTCTTTTATGCTTATATTGTTGTTGTTGTTTTGGTTGGGTTTGATGTGGTTTTTTGCTTCATCTGTTTTAAAATATCTGTTAATTGGTCCAGGCATATTTAGGAATTTTATTTGTTCTGGATGCATTGATCCTTTTTATAACTTTGTAATGTCCCTCTTAAATTTTTGTTCTTCCTCCCAGATACCTGGCACAATGCTCTTAAAACCCTTTAAATCTTTGGAATAATATCATATTTTGTATGCTAATGAAGTGATTGGTGACCCAGAGTCTCTGGAAAGCTTCAGGAGGAGTCCTGGTCATAGGAGAGGCCAAAGTAGAATTGGATGATTAGGACTTTCAGTCCCACCCCACAACCTCCAGAGAGGAGACAGGAGGAAAAGACTGAAGGTTGAATTTACTACCAGTGGCTAATGATTTAATCAATCATGGCTACATAATAAAGCCTCCATAAAAACCTCAAAGGACTAACTCAGAGAGCTTCCATATAACTGAACACAAGGAAGTGCTAAGAGGGTGGCTTGACCAGGAGAGCATGGAAGCTCTATGCCTTCCCTATATGCCCTGCTCTTTCTACTTACTTGGCTGTTTATGCCCTTTATCATTTCCTTTATTAATAACTGATATATGCAAGTAAAGTGTTTCCCTGAATTTTGTGAGCTGCTGCAGCAGCAAATTCCTAAAATCCAAGAAGGAAGGCATAATTTATATATGGCCAGAATTGTAGGTTACAATATACCACTTTGGATTGACAGCTGAAATGAGGGACAGTCTTGTGGGTCGAAGCGGGAAAATGACCTCTCACATCTGGTGTCAGAAGTATTACACTGGGTAGAGAACAGAGAAGGAAAAACACTTTGGTTTTCCTATTTCTTATATGATAATTTTTCTTGCCCTGAAGTGTACTTTATCTTGTTCTTTATACAACCTATTCCTATAACCAGGTCTGACATGGTAACAAAGGAATAAAAGAAGGAAGACTCTTCAAACCATAGAGGCCCCTTTTTTTCAATTCTTCTGGTAATAGAGAAATATATTATCTCAGGTTATCTGAAAGTCTTCACAAGGGAGCAGCCACATGGCTGAGTCTTGCCTAAGTGAAGCTAAATAGAACAAAAAGAGAAATTAAATCAGTATACATCCCCTACAGTCCCCTTTTCTTGATTCTGTGACCTCAAGGATAGGGAAGAGTATTGCTCTTATACTGTTTTCTCATTACTCCTACTGTGTAGCCTTGGGATTCAGGCTTTTGTAGGGGAAGTATGGGAGGGGGAAAAAAAGCAGAAATTTCTACCATATTGGTGGTGATTCCAGTTCTTTATTTACTTTCAGTGTTATCAGACAGTTTCTTTATGTGTGCTGACCAGTAGTTTTAGCTGCAATAAATAGGAGAGAAAGTCTGGAATGAGTATACTACTTCTGAGCTGGAAATAACACCTCTTAAATCATGCTGTGGACACCTCTGTAGACTTTCCCCACTGTCAGTGCCCCCTGGTCAACAAAACCTTTTAACTTGTTTAATTATTATATATGATATCCCCATGTTACTTTTAAGAAATGTAGCTGATTCATAAACAATACCCAACTCTTTTCATCCAATTGTCTCTTAATTTTAATCAGTTTAATAGATAATTATTTGCATCAATAATAACCCAGAGATAACAAGTAAAGAAAAAAAAGTAGGGAACTGAAATTTCTTTATGCTAATCAGAAGAGAATCCTGGAGACTGGTTTTCTAAAGCACATGAAAATGTATGTTCCTGAGTAAATAAAGGAAAATAAAAACTTTATTAGGGGTATGTAAATTAACAGGTAAATTTATATCAGTATGTATCCTTTTGTTTGCAATTTCAGAAGCCTAACAATATTTGACTTAGGCTAAGAAAAGAACTGTATGTTCAAATACAGGGGGTGTGGCTTTAGAAATGATTGGATCCAGTTATTCAAATTATGTAGCCAGGAATATGTCTTTCTCCTTTAATGGTTTTTATAAGCATTCTAATGGCTGAATTCTTTGTCAAATGATTACTATGATAGGGTAAGGGCTTAGAATCTTCAGATTTATAATCTTCAGTGAGAGTAAATCCAGCAAAACACAATTGAAATTTGAAGGTTCATGTTGATTAGTCTGGATTGAACTACATTTTCATTGGTCTTGAACCAGCAAGTGGACTTCACCCTTGCAAATAATATGGATACCAGTGAGGAAAGAGCAAATGCTCTGAGAAATTTGAGGTCGAATGAACTTAAGAAGGGGCATTGATTCTGTAAAAGCAAAACAAGAGTATCCACTATGTAGGCGATGTTGAAAGAAAGATGGAAACTATGAAAAGAAACTTCTCTTACTTCACAGTATGGCTTAGAAGCCTATTTTATGTGAGAAGGAAAGCTCAAAGGCTGGTTTTCTAAACCTCTAAAAATAACAATTCTCTTGCATCCAGGGGGGGAAGTGAATATGCTGAGTTTTTGTCACTGATTTTTAGCACCGACATGTATAGTAAATGCATTCTCCAGTGATATTGAATGGCATATACAAAATACAGGCCATGCTTCTTTCTTTCACTAATTGCTACCTGCTGTATTTTGTTACTTATAAAAAATTATAAGGAATGGATTTTGAGTTTAAAAAGATTGCTTTTCAAGTTAAAAAGTGCATCACATCTACTTTTTATGTCAAAATCTTTATAGTTATGAAAAAAATCACTAGAAATTAAAAGCAGAACATTGGTTGAAAGTAAGAATGTGGAAGAATAGGATGGATGGGTACTTCTAAAGTTATGGATGCCCCTCTGTCCTGTTCCATAACTCTCAATATAAACGGGTTTACTCAAGATTCAGAGTTGAGTATTACAGCCAGAATCCCCAAGTGATCATCTCAAACACACCATCATGGAAGCACCTCACGTAAACCACCACTATTCAGCTGCCAATAGTGCATGGAGGTGAGGAGCTTGGAGACAAAATTGCTTCACGAAAGATTGAGTGTCTGTGCATACAAGAAGAGGTTGTTTGCAGGATGATGTGAAGAAGGTCTTGGCAAGGAGTCAGATGTGAAGCTGTTGAGGGGTGGCGTCTCTCTCTCTCTCTCTCTCTCTCTCTCTCTCTCATACACACACACACACACACACACACACACACACACACACACACACTCTTCCTGGGAACCAAGAAAAAGCCCAGAGATTGAAACATATTTCCTTCTGTGACTGTTCAGCACTTGAGAAAATTTGAGAACCAAAAATTAGCCCTCAACATCTTTTGCCTTAAGAAGAAAAAGAGATAATAATGAAACAAATACTGTAACATTTAATTCAAAGTATAACATATAGAGTAGTTGGTACAGCTATCTTAAACTGCCTGAAACATCTCAGAAGCAAACTTCTACTTAGCACCTCTTTTTGTTCTTTCAGTTCTGTCCGTATCATTCTCTGTCCTTACAGTTCTCTTTTTACCTCTGGCTTATGTAGAGTCATAGGGTCTTAGCGTGATTTTTGGGATATGGATGACCATTTTGGAACTCAGTGACTGAATTTTTCTCAGCACACCATAAATGTACTGCAGCTCTTTCACTAGGTTCTATTCAAAATTCTTTTATGAGGTACATGTGACATTTTCCTCTGAAAATATAATATTGATGAATCCCGAAAGAAGCAGTTCTACTTTTAAAATTACATTCTACATTGCTTTCTGTTTTGAAAATGCAGGGCTATAATCTCTAATGATGGTATTTTGTGGTTGATATTCTGATGACCTGACAAGACAACACACCCATAGGTAAGAACCCAAACCATTTGTAAGTTATTTTCCTTCCACCTCTTCAAAACTCAAGTACCAGATAGAACAATTTTTGAAAGCACAGAATATTGTTTCAACCATAAATCTGAGTCTTTGAAAAACAGATAATTGTAGTGGCTGTCAATCTAACCTTTTTTTCCTAAATAAAATATTTAAATCATTGGTATAATGATATTTTTAAAAAAATTCATTTTGAATTTTTGCCAATTGCCAAGCAGAACATATTTGATATGAAACCTAGAGGTTTAGGGATAAAGTTTTGGATTGTTTATTTTGTCCTGTTTTTAGATAGAGCTCTTAATTTATTTATGTCTCTGATTACTTTATTTAAGATAGTGGTCATGATTTGGACCTTTACAGGATGCGTATGGCTCCTTGGCTTTACTTCTCAGTTTCCCTGAGTGTGAAGGTAGTAACCACACTTGAACACCTCTGACACAATTCTGGGAGATCCCTCTGCTTTTTGATGGGCACAGAAATACAGATCAGACCTTTATTGATTTCCATACTCTCTTGTCCATACCTCATGATGGACTAACACTTTGGATTCCAGACCTGTGCCTCTATCTCACATGACCTGGTAATGTAATTTGGGAAAAGGTGGATTATCCTTTAGTACCCATGTGGTGATGTCAATAGTAAAATATGTAAGGACAATACATTTTAATTTTGAAGCATTGGTTAAGACTGTGTTATGTTAAGTCATCACCTAACAAACCTTAGGTTTTCAAATATCACACAATTCATCATAAGTATTCTATCTTTGAAGACTCAGATTTTTAATATGATGCCATTTCAGCAGTGACTTTTTTTTTCTTTTTTCTTTCTTTTTTTTTTTTTTTTTTTTTTTTGGTATCAGAGATTGAACTCAGGGGCACTTGACCACTGAGCCACATCCCCAGCCAGCCCTATTTTGTTGTTTATTTAGAGACAGGGTCTCACTGAGTTGCTTAGTGCCTCACAGTTGCTGAGGCTGGCTTTGAACTCACAATTCTCCAGTCTCAGCCTCCTAAGCTGCTGGGATAACAGGTGTGAGCCACTGTGCCTGGCTCAGCATTGCCTTTTGACTAGTGAGCTATAATATTTTATGCTTTTAAATATTTTATTAAGATAAAATTAACCTACATTACAGTGCACAGATCTTAAATGTAAGATTCAATGGGTTTTGACAAGTGTATACCTACATGTAAACAACATCTTGTTCTAAATACAGAACATTTCTATTTCTACAGAAAGCTCTCTGTACACAACACCCTTTAGGTGACCATCATTTTGATTTTTATCACTATAGACTAGTTTGGATTGTACACTAGCTTTTTGCAAATAAAATTATATAAATGTGTTTTAAATAGTGGTCAAACCTTATATACCTCACAAGTATGTAAGTGAAGATATCCTTATCATCTAAAAATACATTTATTTTATATTTTTTTCTAATATAATGAATTACAGATGTGAACAGCCCTATAGAATCTCTCACAGAGGCATTGTTTTGATCTCCACTGTCATTTTCAAGAATTAACCTGGTTGTTCTTAATCCATAGAAGTGTATATCCATTCTCAAAGAAATCTAAGATTTGTGATGGAAAAATAAATCACTTAACAAGTAGTGTATTCTTTACGCCTTATATTGCAAGCCTTAGATTGAGTTACATAATTTAACAGTTCAATTTAACAAATACTTGTAAACGTCTGCCATGATCCAGCTACCATGAGAGATGTTGCTACTGTGGAGATAAATAAGATGTTGTCTTTAGGCATTGGGGCTATAGCAAAGAAACAAATGCCATCACTCATTGATAGTCTGTATTGTGCTTTAGTTTGTCACTTAATTCTACTATAAAATACAGTCTTAGAGAAATTGTCTGTCTCTATTCTTAATTTTAAGAAAATCTGCAAACTTTTTTTACATTGAGTTATTTTGAGGTGGATTAATGATATCATGGTACGTTGCTTAGCAGGGTTGGTGAGGAACTATCTTCTATAATAATTGTGGCAAAAGCAGTAATAGTTCAATAGTAAGAACAATGATAATATGTCAAACACTTGTGAACACTTAACATGTACCAGGCACAGTTCTAAATATATCTTATGGTTTGCCCCCACTCAATCCTTTTGTATTAGTCTAATTCTTCCCAGAGGCAGATATTAAGATTGGATTGACTATGTAAGGATTTTGCTAGGGAAAATGTTTGTGATGAGAAAGTGGGGAGAAGCATCACTAGATTATTCATCTTAAACACATTTATAATCGAGTCCATATGCCTGAATGTATCCCAATTACTAGAATAGTATACGTCTAGGGAGAGGCAGTTTCCATAATGACTTCTTTTTCAAAAATCCATTGCTCTTCTGTATCAACATGCTCTTTCTTCCTGAGAATCCATCAGTGATGTGCCTTACAGACAGATGTCAAATTTTCTCTTTTGGCAATGTAGCATTGCCAAGACATTTGCTTCCAAAAATGTCCTATTTTTATTTTGTCTTAATGCCTGTCAAGAAGGGTAGTTTTCACCTTCAAGTAATTTCAGCTAATGTCCTTGGATATTATAATTTAAGTGTTTGAATCATTCCATGCAGTTTCCCTTGAACTGTGATTTCATGACAAGCAATTATCTTTGTATTCACATAGAGCCACAAAGATTTTAAAATGTTTTTTAATTCATTTGTAGCCACTTGTTTAAAAAGTATTTTAACATGGATTACAAAAATGTAACATTGAATTATGTTAAAATAATGCAGAACAACAAGAGAAAGAGAAAAGCTAAATATGAACTGGGGTGAGCAGTGGATAACACAGTGTAATATTAGCAGTATCTCAAACCTTTGCATTAATAGAAATTAACAAAAAATTACATTGTATTAGTTATTTCAGTTTCTTAAAACATTGTTTAAGATCACTTCTTCAAAATTAGGGTAATTATTACACTGCTTCTAGATCTTGCTATTTAATATATTAATGAAGAAACATTTTTACTCAGATTTTAAAATATTTTAAATATTTTTCAATATAATTGGTTTCCCTGGTAACTTTTGTATCTTATGCATTAAAAAACCTTATTATGAGAGAGAGTTCATAGGTTATTCACCAACCTATTGAAGTGATATTTGGCACAAAAATGATTAACATCATTTTTGCTGTAATCTCAACAACGATGCAAGGATGTTGGGAGTGCCCACGTGAAGCCGGTTCAGAGGAATCGTATGGTAATTTAAGGTAATCCAGGATGCCACTGAGCAGGGAATGGTTTGATGAAGTTTTTTTTTGTTGTTGTTGTTATTGTTTAGGAAAATGGGCCTATCTGTTCTGTTTCGAGTAGAGTGAAGGTAGAGCTCATTTAGGAATTTACCCAGGTTTCAGATGAGGAGGTCAGGTCAAAGTTGGTAGCTATTAGGAATTAAGGTGAACTGTACACAGATGAAATGAAAGAAATAGTCTCAAAAATAATGTTATTAGGTGGAAAAGATGAAGAGCTCAATTTTAGAATCAAAATTCTGTAACTTATTTTTATGTGTTCTTTTTAGTTATACATGACAGACAGTACAGTATATTTTGAAATTTTTAGAAACATGGGGTATGTCTTAGTCTAATTATGTTATCAGTCCTGTGGTTGTACATGATGTGGATGTACATCACTGTGGTGTAATCATGTATGTATATAGGAAAGTTATTTACATAAAGGTTTTTAGACTCAGTATGAACCTAAGGGTTTGGAATTCATCAATACAGAGAGAAGATATGAAATCAAAAGAATAAAGTAGCTTATCAATAGAAAAAGCAGAAACAGAAGAGGCTAATAGGGAGAAAGACTTGGGATCAATAGAGAAGTCTCATTTTCCTACCTCTCTTTGGCCAGCATTTAGCCTTGGAGGTAACAGGATCCCAAGTGATAGCTGGCACATGTTTTAGGAGAGAATTATCCTGTCTAGGAATGGTTGATGCTCAGTAGTGACGCACTCAGGACCCAGGTTGTCCTCAAATGGTGAAGCTCAAGGCACACAATTCCTTTGCCTCCTCCACACTGCAGTGTTAGGGGTCGAAGCCAGACATTGAGCATGCTACATAAGCACTCTGCCATTCTTTGCCTGTTTGTATGGAGGTCTAGTGATGCTACAGGCCAGATCACTTAACTCTAAGTAGATTCTTGGTCAGTTCTCTTTACTGGGCCTCACTTTCTACACATCTCATGGAATCCAAATTTTATTCTTTCCACTAAGGCTGCTCTCTATTGGATCACTCAGGTCCTTTTGCTCTTCCCATTGTTCTCTTTCCTCTCTGTAACCTTTTATTCAGTGGTTTGTGGCTCTTTTCAGGTTTTGCAGTATTATACTAATTATTTCAAGCTTTTACATTTTTTTCCTATGGTATAGAAATTCTGAAACCTCTGAAATTAACTGATCCTCTTATTTGTTTCTTTTGCAAAAGTTTAAGGAACCATTCTGAAGGCTGCTATTTAACATATCCCAATCATTTAATGTTCTATGTTCCTCATTTTCATAATTTTTTTTAATTTGACTTTTTTATTAAAAAAATGTAAATGCTTACTTTAAAGGATTTGCTCTTATAAGGACACACTGGACTTTAATCTTACATGTCATTACTGTCTCTGACCCCAAATGAAATTTTATTTTGAAGTATCTAATGATTTTGATTGAAACTCAATCCATCTAAAGAGATCTTCAATTGAGCAGGAAAGGTAGAACCTACTTAGTGTATACTGCATCTGGAATTCCAAAACCCCTTAGGTTAATGCCAATTTCAAAGATGAACTATCCACAAAGCATAGTTTAATAAAGCATAATATCCATTTCATCTAATTAGTCAGTTTTTTATGTGATTAAACAAGAAACCAATTACATTTTGCATATAATATCAAATGTTTTTAGAAGATTATCAAGTGATTTAACTAGATTATAAACTCTGCATCCCCTTAAATTAATACTGCAGTATTTTTTGAGTGAATACCAATAAGGTCATATTTTATTTTGCCTTTGCTAACACTAAAATGAAAATAATGACAGAAAACCTCAAACAGATTATATTGAATATTTAAATAGCTATTGATGTACTTTCAGTGCTACTCATCAAAGATATAGTGATAACCCTATGATTCAGTATAGCTTTCTTTTTAACTGGGATTCACAGAGATGTTTAAAGGTGTCCACAGTCACAGAAACCTAACATTCTGGGTATATGTGGCATATTTGTACATGAACTTTATTTTTTTTTCATATGGGGGAGATTTTTCTTGATTTACTACCTTATTACATTACCTAATTGATATTTTGCATGTTCACAAATAATTCATAGGATTTCTCGTAAGTATGCTTGTTCCTAATCAGAGTCTTAAAGGCTGGTAGCTGTGGAGGAATCTTTTTGTACATACTTTCACTTCAGAACAGGAACCTTGGGGAGAGGATGAAACCTTTTCTTCTTGCTTCCATAGATAATCTTCATCCACATTGTTATTGCTTGGATATGAGGTGTCCCTTAAAAGTTCTGTATCAATGCAGGAATGTTTGGAGGTGAAATGACTACATTATAAGAGCTGTAAGCTAATCAATTCATCCTAGTTTGAATGGACTGTGGTAACTGCAAGCAGGTAGGATGTGGTGAGAGGAAGTAGGTCACTGAGGGTGTACCCTGGAAGGGTTCATCTTACCCATGGCCCCTTTCCCTTTACCTCTCTCTGCTTTCTGACCACTGGGAATGGAGTAACACTCCTCCACCGTGTCCTTCCACCATGTTGTTCTTCCTGACCTTGGACCTAGAGCAACAGACATCACTGCACATGGACTAAACTTCTGGAACTGTGTGAGACAAAATAAATTTTCCTCCTCTTAGTTGTTCTTGTCAGGTATTTTGGTTATAACAATGCAAAGCTAACCAGTGTTCCCTTTGAATGGCACAACTGAATTCAGATGGGAAAATGCAGCATGGGCTTTGAAATTAGTGGAACAGGGTTCTAATTTATCTAATTATTGCTTCAGTATTCATGATATGCTTATGCTAATTTAACCTCTGTAAACCTCAGTTGCTTTATTTTAATATCCATTTCTTCATTCAACCCTATTTATTGTGCATTTAATAATTGGAAGGCAATATGCAAACAGCTAGGTAAATGTTGTCTTTCACTTGGTAGAGCTTACAGGGAAATGGAAAATTATAAGAGTGTCTATCATATTAGCTTATGCAAATGAACTGGTATTAGTTAAGGGCCAATCTATAATAAAGGTTCAATATAGGCTAAACATTTTATTATTACTAGTAGTAATGTTCTAATAGTAGTAATATGTCTCCAATCAGCCACTAAAGGTTTGCTCCAGAGTGTAGCATACTTACTACCTGGCACATATAAGGCTGTTGTCTTATGTAGGTTTTTTTTTTTAATAAACAAACTACTATATAAGAATTTGTGAAAATAATTAAGGAAGTTTACCAAGAAGGAACTGGTAAAGGATCAGAGAAAGCAGTACAAGAAAGCAAAAGGAGCCAAATATCAGTTGGATTCAGGTTAAGTTCAGTGGAGAAAGACTGATTCTTTAGGAGACTCTGAAGGGTAAGATACTCCTCTCCTCCTAGCAGACTCAAGGACATGTTTTCTGTCTTCACACTTCTGTACCTGTCAGTCTACTAAGGTCTACTAGCCTGGGGAACAGTGTTGGACAGAATAGTGGCCCCCAAAGATGTTCATTCCCTACTCCCTGTAACCTGTGTAAAAAAAACTTTGCCGATGGAATTGGAGTGTGGACTTTGAATTAGGGAAATTATGCTAGACTCTCCATATGGCCCCAACTAGTCACATGAGTTCTTAAAAGTGGAAAATCTTCCCTGAGGTCAGAGAGATATTCTTCAGACAGAAGGGTCAGAAGAAAATCACTACTGACTTGGAAATGGAGGAAGGAAACCATGAGTCAAGGACTGGGGGAGGCCTTTAGAATCTGGAAAAGACTAGGAAATGGAATCTCTCTTATAACCTCCAGAAGGAAATATAACCTGAGAAAATTCAAAGAGAATTGTGTCTGACTTCTAACCTATAGTAATTTAAGGTAGTATAGTTGCATTGTTAAAGCCATTAAATTTGTAGTCATCTGTTATGAAGGCAACAGAAAACTTACATGGAGACAAAAACACCTAGACACTTCATTCTTTGCTCTCTCCTTTTGTGTACAAAGTAACTAGTAGCCCAAAGAAACTTCTCTGAAGAATGGTTACAGGTATAGGAATTACCTGTACCAAATGTATCAAATTAGACAAAGCCCAGAAATTACTTTTAGGAGCCAGTGGATTAGAAAAGTAAGTTTTATATATATATATATCAAAAATAAGCAACTTTAAAGCTATGTCCATGCTATAGAAATCATCCAGAAAATTCAACAACTCTTTGGAGAATTTTATTGCATTATAAGAACCTGACTTGCAAGCTGCTGTAACTAACCAGCTGGAGAATTCATCATCCTCTGGAGCATTTGGTTTACTTGGCAGAAAAACAAAACAAAACTACCTAGAAAATGGAAAAGGAGCATCTTTAAGAAACAAATGTTTTGAGAAGTCAAGGTCAAGAAAAATAAGCTAAAGGAATATTTCTCACTTTTGGATGGCTATCTTTCCTCTCCACTGTCTCTTTGCTCACAATTTGTGACTCAGCAAGAATCCTGAATGTATTTTTTTTCTTATGGTGAGCACAGAATAAAATCTGTATATATGAATGATTGATTCCACATCCATGTGTTCAAGATTCAGCAAAAGAAAGCGTATTGGAAAATCAAACATAAATGAAATGAGTTTTCTCATATTCTGAACTCTGGAACATGATTTCTGCAAGGTACATGGTTACAGATCACCTAACCACGAAAGATCGTTTAAATCTAATATCATGGAATGTCAGAGATTATGGGAGCCAGGCTGGCAGATGCTCCTAGCAACAAGTCAATATTGCCTTTGACTCTAGCTTCCCTTTTTTATCGCCTTTTAGTGACTTCTTTTCCTTCCCTGATTTTTTTGTGTCAATAATAATTTTATTGCTGCATGAAGAGTATAATTATACCATTGTGGGAGGGACTCTATTAGATTTAAATGCTTCATCAGGAAGAATGCCTTTGGCTGCAAATAATAGAAAATCCAACCAAAATAGACAATAAGGGGGGTTTATTAGTTCTAAGAAGATGTCTGGAGACAGGGAAGACCCAGGATTCATGCTAAAACCTGTCTTTTTCCAATTTCCATTGACTACTGTAGCAGGCCAGAGTTGTCTCTCCTCAAGGTTCTTATGGTCACAAGTGGTTCAGATACATCCAGATGTACACTGCACACGATGAAGAAAAATTTTACTTCAACAAGGTGTTTTTTTTTTTCCCCAAAGGAATTAACCTTTTGATGGGGCCCAAACTGTTGTCCAGCTTACTCCTCCCGGGATCACATACTATGTCTCATAAGCAACGTTCTTGGAAAAGCCACTATTTTCTGTCTTCACCTTAAGAAACTGACTCTTCAGTAAGGAGGAAGGTGAAGGGATGATGGTGGCTTTTGGATACAGAACCCCTGATAGTTTTTGATGGTAAAATGAAATAGTGAGTGCTTAGTCCAATACCTACACATGCACCAATCTCAAGCCTTATGAGATGTAATTCTTTTGGAGGTAGTTTTCTACTGTGTTACCATATTTAAGACCCAGGAGTAAAATATCCAAATAAAATTTAATGATTCTCTAAAAGAAGACCAAAGGAAACTATTTTGTATGACCCTGAAAAATATGTAAACCATTTCCATTCCTTCACCTTCACCTCTCTGAATTCCTCTCCAGTTGTCACAACTGCTCACATTAGAGTCCACTCTTTCCTCTACATAGGCCTAGTGTAAGTCCTTTCTCTAGTCCTTTTTTCCCTTTCAAATGCAGTTCTTTATTACACAGATCAGTTTAGCACATTGGCTTGGGTTTCCTTTCCACCCAATATCCTGATTAGTACAACGGGTCTTCAGAAATGAAGAGGGCTTATGCAGAATTCCCTTAAGAGGCCAGGAATAAAGTAGAATCTTGCCTGACTGTACCAGCTTGCCCTCTAGTTTTGAAAGAATTGGTTACATCTGCCATTAATGTTATCACTTTAGTTTTTTGTGTGTATTGTCTGAAAGAAAATGCTCATACAGACACTTAATTGCAGAATAAAGTCAACTAGTTCCCTGTACTTTGGGGACAATACTGATGATTATGCTTTTGAGTGCTATTCTTTTCAATGAAACTAGAAGAAACTAGGTTAAAAAAAAAATCCTGGTCCCTTTATGTAAAATACCTTATATAACTTTTTGTTGAATGTGAAGACATCTCTACCTAAGTCTTTCACTACTTTGGGACAGTTAGATCTTAACAGAGAGAGCCAAGGTTCTGTGCTTTGCAATTGGGTATTGGTTGACTATTGGCGTGTGAGCGGAGGGTGTAAGGCTTTTATTTCCCTAAAAGAGTATGAGGTAGAAGGACAATTCCATTTCTGGTTATTGTTTATCAAGGAGACTGCTTGGAAGAGAAGTCTATACCAATTTCTCTTGATAGCAATCAGAAGACCAAAGCCACCAGAGTTCAGTTGACAGAAAGCACAGGCGGAATGAGGATGAGAGAGAACCAAGCCAACAGAAGAGTGTTTGGAACTTTTTATTGACCCATGACTGTGCCTGCTTGAAAATACTTTTTCAAGGGGAGAATTTTGGATTTATTTTATATTAAGTATAGGTAAAAATGAAAAAAAAAAAACTAAGAGCAAAAAATTTAATATGCTATGCATTTCACAAATTATCTTATGAAATCTGCATACAACCCTCTGATGTGAACATTACTATCATTATTCTTATTTTCATTTTCTTTTTAGATGAGAGAGTTACAGAGTTAAGTAACTTGATTAAAATCACACAATTGGTAATAACCACTGCATCATAAAGCCTTTTAATGGTGTTAGTATATACAATATCTTTATGGAAAATGATCCTGGAAAACATGTAAGCAAATAAGAATTTTTCATTTCAACAAATCCATGGTGTAGGACCAAAACATTCACATTCCATGATTATCTCTTTGATTAGAATCTACTGAAAATTAAGAAGTGTCCCATTTTATTTTCACCTTTAAAAATATTGAGAAAGTAAAGCTTTTCTTTTACTGTTGATAGCCACATCCTCTGTTCTGTCATTTTGAATAATATGCCTAAAGTGAGGCTTAGAATAATAGAAAGAAATAAGTGTGTAGGGAGAGGAAACTAAACAGAAAGGGAATATATTCACAAGTAAACACAATACAAACTTATAATTTCATTTTTAACAACAAAAAGCACAATGACCTTTATTCATTGTCTTGCAACAAAAATAAGGAACATAATGCCAGCACAAAGTTGAGTTTTACCTTACATCAAAAAATGAAGGGATTGCAGTCTAGAAAATTTTACCAGTAATCTTTCATAGCTGACTATTATAGAAATCAATACAGATTATTTCATAGTCAATACAACTGGCATTGCTTCTAAACCAGTTGAGTTTAGTGATTGTGAGTCACTCTAATGGAACCATTCTGCTGCACTCAGATATAACCAGGGCACATGTTTGCATTACGACAAAATAGTTTTCTACCTCTCTAAGGCAAGAGATTAAAATCACACAACTGGTAATGCAGAAAAGTTTGGGGAAATGTCATGGTTCCTGATGTAGCCAGTTACCCCTTTGCAAAAATAGATGTAAATATTTTGTATCTGGCATCACAAAACATTTCTGCTTTACTGCCACCCTTCAAGTTATTTTCTTGCAAATTCTTGCAACCTCTCCTGAATGCTTCTGCTAATTTTGAATACCCACTTTTTATAGAACTTGCTAGTTGTTTTGGATCCAGATAATCAGTTGTACCATTTAGTAGAGCACAAATTACTTTGTACTATTTCATTGAGATAATGTAACAGGAGGCATTTTGTGATCCATGGGGCATTTTGCAATATAATACGCAAGTTATAATTGACTTTATAGATAGTCATTCAGTGAATACTTATGATTTTATCCTACCTATCACAGAAGTCATAGTAATTATAAGTGATATGAGATAAAGAAGGTATATTCTACTAGTGAAACCTCAACACTCTCGTGAGATAGAGCCATGTAAGTTCACACTTAATGTATAATGTAGCTGAGGAAAATAAGAGAATCACCCCAAAGGATTTTCACCCCTCTCAAGTACTAAGCAGAGGTTTACTGAGATAAGTGGAAAAAGACAGGCCCCACGTGGAATACCTAGCAGGTGCAGCGTAAGGACTAGCCACACTCAGAAAACGGTGAAAGTTAGACTGGAGTACATTATGAGCAGGTGAAAAGAGAAAAGCAAGAAGGACAGAATCACTATAATTGTGAAGGACCTTGAATCTGATGCTATCGGAAGTAGAATTTGTTCTGAAGTCAGGGAAAGGATTTTAGACAGAGAAATAATTGGATCAGCAGCCTGGTGGAGATTGAACTGAAAGGCAGTGAGACCAAGGATAAGAAGAGCAATTGTAGAAGGCTATGTAAGTAGGTAAGAAGAGAGATTGAGGATTCTGAAGACAAGGATGCATGTCCTGACTCCTCAGAAAAAACCTTAAGCCCCTGTTGAATATTAAGTATAATATTTTCTTCTTGTATCTTTCTCTTTGTTTTTTTTTCCCAAAAGTCTATGTATGAAATAGGTACTTAGAAAATTCTTGCTTTAATGGGAGGATTAGATGAATTGTAGGTAGGGAAGAGGGGTGGGAAGGAAAGGAGGGGGGCAGGGGATTAGCAAAGGCTGTGGAATGTCATGGACATCATTATCCAAAATACATGTATGAAGACTGGAATTAGGTGTCAACATACTTTATATATAAACGTTAATTAGATTATGCCATAGTTTATATGAAGGACAGAATGAAATATTGTGGTATATATGTGTAATAAGAATTGTAATGCAAAAAAGAAGAAAAAAGGAAAAAAAGAAAATTCTTGCTTTATTTAGTATATTAGAAAACTACATTAAAAATTCACTTGGATGATTTGGTCTAGATCCAGTGAATAGGGTACCTTGATAAAGTGCTCTCATTTTTAGCTGTATGGATATTACCACTTTGTGTATTATTCTATGAGCCAAAAGGTATCTTGATGTTTCTATTAGCAACCAAATGCTTAGCAGTTGATCCATCAAAAACCCTTATCTTTTTGGATTTTTAACATTATACCTTTTCTTTGTGTGTGTATTAATGGAGATTGATATCAGGGGTGCTTGACCCCTGAGCCATGTCTCCACCCTTTTTATTTATTTTTTTAATTAAATTTTTTTTTCTAGTTGTGGATACTTTTGTTTTATTCATTTATATGTGATGCTGAGAATTGAATCCAGTGCCTCGCACATGGCAGGCAGCACTCTGCCACTGAGCCACAACCCCAGCCCCTCCACTCTTTTTATTTTTTTGAGACAAGGTTTTGCTAAGTTTTCTAGGCTGGCTTGGAATTTACCATCCTCCTGCCTCAGTCTCTAGAGTCTCTGGGATTATAGGTATGTGCCTGGCTAATAAAAGCTTTTAGTTTTAGATACTATTAGGATCCATCAAGGTGGAAATAAAAATTCTCAAAAGCATTATTTTATTTAATTTTCCATTTCATTTCATTTTATTATTGTTTCTCATAACAATGTTTTACTTATTGAATACTTACTTAGTACTAGTCATTCTTCTAAACACTCCGGGGACCTGTTCTCATTTAGTTTTTACACAAACACTATGAAGCAGGTTTTATCACTCTTCCATTTTTAAAATGAAAAGATCAGAACACAGACAATGCAACTAGCTAGAGGCCACAGAGCTCCAGATCCTGGTTTTCTGACCCCAAAGTACTTTCATAAATGGTCATTATAAAAAGTGAAGAAATAAGCTGGATTAGCAGAACACAGTGGTAAAGCGTTTTGGACCCAGAGAGCATCACTGTGGTGGCTTTATGGATTTTGAGTGACTCTGGGCAGGCTTCAAAAGAAGAAAAAAATGAAAAGGAAGAAAGGAGTGAAGGAGAGACAAAGAACTCAGTTTGAAATAAAAATGCATAATGTCACAGTAAAATGTGTAATAAATATTTTTGAATGAAATGAAATATGAAAGGCATAGACAAAGGAGGATTTTATAGCAGGGAATGAATGAGGGACCTTGGCTTAAGTTCGATCCTTGGCATAGAAATACTGTGCACTTAGAGTATGATTATTTTTGTGGATTGCAGCTTCTCTTACTCCCAGACTATTTCTGGACCTATTAACAAATTCATAAATGTTCATTCTCTGTTTTTCCTTGCTGGTTAGAATCAGCATAAATGGCTTTAGCTTTCTGAATACTCATTATCATACTTCAATATGGTATCAAAGAAAGAATGAATTAACTATGAAATATCAGCAATTGCTCTGGTATATAAATATGTTTTAAGATAGTATATTAGATTATGCCATAGTTTATATGAAGGACAGAATGGTTTGTATCATAAGATAGAATGATTTACAAGTCCACTTGCCTCTTCTTTATTATTCTGTCTCTTCAATTCAGCTCCCTTTGGGTTGGCTATAACCAGTGGAAAAGAGATGAATCCTTTAGCATGAGCAACAGGGTGTTTTGGAAAGTAGAAAAAAATTCTATATTGTAGAAAGGAACCCTATCCATCATTTTAGTCTTTTATCTCCCTTGTTTTGGTATACTATTTGGTTATATAATTGGCATCCTTAGAGCATTAGATCCTACCTTCAGAAGTCATGTGATTTGCTTGTCCTTAGCAACCTTGATGGGCATGTCAAGGACAGCACACCTAAGAATACAAGCAAATTTTCTATGGACAGCAGAGTGGCTATCTTTCTAGTTAACTCATATTTTTCCCTTGTGTGTCTCATTGGAATTATAATACTTCAGATAAAAGCTTTCTAAGCTTCAAATAACTGTTACTTACCTAAGCCTTAACATGATTCTTTCTGTAGAGGGATAGCAAAACTGAATAGTTGTATAAGACCCATGATATCTCTGTTAGATCCAATGTAATTTGTGAAAAAAATAAATCAGTTATAGTACTTTTAAGACCTCCCCAGATGGGTAGGGGTTACCCCCAAACTGGAAGTAGAACTCTTGGTTGTGTGACAAGAGCAATGGGAACAGTTAAACTTTCAGCCACTTTTTAAAAGCTTTTTATGTTTGTCCTGAGAGTCATCTGCAGCAATTTGGTCATCATCAGAAATATTTGAAATATCTAAAGCGCTTTGTTATTAATTTTTTTTTGCCTATAAGAAGGAGGATGGGAGGGCTGGACTGGGGTGGGAAGGGAGCTCCAGGTTGGGGCACAAGTCCTGCTCTGTGATGCAGGTGAATTGAGTTCTCTCCAGCTCCCACCCTTTGTTTCATAAGATCTGGTTGGATTTGGGATTTAAACTGAGATGCCATGCTGTCATAGAAAATACACGTATGGTCCTATTTGGCCCAAAGCTGACAGTTCACCACTCCTAGGCTATATACTCTAAATTTTTCCCTTTATGACTCTAAATTTTATGGCTCTGAAAAAGTATTTAAATTGAAAGAAGGAATGAAAGACCTAAATAAAATGTTTGATAGTAAGGGAAAAAGTGACCGAGCAATCATACAAAGATAAAAACCAACTAAGTTTAGACAAAACTAAAACTGACCAGGGTGTCATGGTTAAATATAAATTTAATGTGAATATTTTGGTGTGGACAGCATTGTTATGGGGAAAGGAAAAGAGCAACATAATCCCAAAAGGCAACAGGAAGAACATGTGGCCCAGCACCAGCAAGCACTCAGCTTTGGTCTGATCCCCAATATAGGAGTATCCAGATGTGGTCAATGGCCCTTCATATGGATATGAAAAATCTGGGAAGTGCCCAGAACTTTAAAAAAATGGGAATTTGTTTTATTTGAGGAAAACCTAAAGGAATGTGAATAGATCAGCCTGAAGATAAGCAGGGAAGAATTTTGTTTGATTACTTCTCGGGGATAGGATGTGTTTTCATGTTGAAAGTGTAAAGTTGTTTTCTGTCTGTGAGTGGAGACAGCTGGAATAAGTGAGCTTAACTGAAAGCAATGGAGATGTGATTGTGTATGGGTGAGAATGGTTCCTTTCACAGTGGGGTGGTAAAATGCTAGAAGAATCTACGGAGAGATATTTTGGTCCCAGGTGATGATCAAATACAGAAAAGGGAAGAGATAGCTCTGGTTTTTCTGAAGGTACGGTGGGATGTTTGAGTGCCCAGGTCTGTGACTGTCACATTGATGTCATGGTCATCATCATCATTATCATTGTCAACATCGTCATCAACCTCATCCACATTACTATCACCTTTTGTTTGCCCCCTATTCATAGCAGCAGCTCTAACAGCACACAAGAGCCAATGTTTTCCTTGAAGTGATAGATACAGAAACCTCAAGGACCCTGAGAATATCAAAGCCTATTTTCCCCTGAGTTTTGCTGTCCTGGGCCACCAGGTTTCATTTTTTATCTCCTGGTTGCCTGCTCTGTCTGATTTATATGGCATACAGGAAACTCCACACTTAACATTCCTTAGAGTAAGAGATCAAACTGATGGACCATCTCTTAACCTCATCCCAAATTCCCAGGAGAGAAATTCTGTTATTTCTTTCCTGGTTAAGTGTTCATCTATACCTTGAGACAAGGTGGGAGTTACTTGGTTTAAGATTGGTAAGAGGGTCTACCAGCCAAGATGATATTACAGGCTAATGATGCCCCTATAAGATTCATATTTGGACCCTGAACATCCAATGCCTCTGAATATGGCTATATTTGGAGATAGAGAGAGAGCCTTTAAAGGAGCCATTAAATTAAAATGGAGCCATAAGGATGAGTCTAATCTAATCTGACTGGTGATCTTATAAGGAGAGAATTTAGATACACAGAAAGAAACTAGGGATGCATATGCATCGAAGAAAGAACATGTGGACGACTAAACAAGGAGATTATGTGTAGGTCAAGGAGAGAGACCTCAGATGAGTACAATCCTACCAAACTCTAGATTATGAGAAAATAAATTCTCTTGCTTAAACTATCGATCTCTGGTATTTTGTTATAACAGTCCTAGAAAATGAATATAAATGTTCAATATTTCTTTTGAAACAATGGGGTTTATTGTAAGCTAAGCCATAATCATTACCATTATCTATGACAATAGTAAGTGATGATTATATAGACACTTATGTAACTATAGTCTGCCCTGGCTAGGAGTGTATAACTGGATCTGTTTTAGTCAGCTTTTTTAATGCTATGACCAGAAGACTGTCAAGAACAACACAGAGGAGGAAACATTTATTTGGGGCTCATGGTTTCAGAGGTCTTAGTCCACAGGCAGCTGATTCCATTGCTCTGGGCCCCAGATGAGAGAAAAAACATCAAGGCAGGAGGGTAAGGAGGAGAAAGGCAGCTCAGGACATAGCAATCAGGAAGTGGAAAGGGACAAATTATAAACCCTCCAGTCACACCCATGTGACCCACCTCTTCTAGTCACATCCTACCTGCCTAAAATTATCCCCCGCCATTGAGTCCACAGCAATGGATTAATTCATTGATTATGTCATACCTCTCATAATCTAATCATTTTGCTTCTGAAAACTCTTGTATTGTCACATACACAAGCTTTAAGGACTAAAATATTATGCAATATAATAACTAAACCTTAAGAGGATCCAAGTATTGTGCTTTTCTAGGGATGGAGCCAAGAATATAGCAGCTCAAGTTTACTCCAAAACTATTCTAAACGTTCTCTGCTGTGTACTTGGTTGGGGCAGAAACTTCAGGGAAGGGCGGGGGGGAAGTCATAGCAGTCTGTACCTTTACAGCTCTAGCTTCTGTGATAGAAGAACCTGTCAGAACCACTTCCACTGCTCCCTCCATCCTGCCACCAGTTTCTCAGCATTGATGGTCTTGTTTTCCTTTGGGTGCTTCCCCATCTCTGACTACTACTGGTAGAGCTATTCTTTAAACTTACAACCCACTCCATGCCAGTGATTGCTTCTGGCACTGGCTTTACTGTGAAGTGGGCTTTGCAAACTCCTTGATAAACATAGACCCGATAGGGACTAGGTGACTTTCCCTTTGTCCTGATTTGCTCACATTGATTCCTCAATTTCCTGATGGACTCGGGCTTGACTGATCTACCTTGGGATTGCCTGGTAATGTAGGACTGACTGTTAGCACTGATGAATCTTACCTGCTCAATCCACTGCCCCACAGGATCTTGTCTGTTGCTAGCAACCTTTCTAAAGGCATGAAAATGGGATTGGATATTCTAGCTATTACTTACAAAGGTCAGAGTTTCTCCCTCCTGAGAACTTCCTTGATATGCTGTGGACAAAACCCATTCAATTCCAGTTATTCTTAATATACTAGAACCAAAGAAAAATTTATTTCCTTGATCTTATCCTGAAATGGTTGATGTTTCTGCTAGAGGTTGAATTTCCCTTATCTGAATTGCTAGGGACAAGAAAAATATTGGGTTTCAGATTGGGGAGAGCAGTTAGAATATTTGCATGTATATATAATGAGATATCTTGGGAACAGGAACCAATTGTGAATGCAAAATTTATTTATGTTTCATATATGCTTTATAAATAGAGCCTGAAGGCAATTTTATGTAATATTTTATTTTAAAATATTTTAAAATATTTACTTAAAATATTTTAAAATTTCATGGTATTGAATTTTCTATTTAATAGAATATCAGTCCTCAAATATTCTTGAATTTTGGAACATTTTGGATTTAAAATTTTCAGATTAGGGGTACTCACTCAGTATGTCCTTACAAAATAAAGCCATAGTTCCTTAATTGGTTTTCCCCAGTTTTCTAATCTGTCACCAGCCCTTTTTTAAAAAAAATATTTTATTTTTAAATACATTACAGTGGAATGCATTATAATTTTTATTACACATATAGAGCACAATTTTTCATGTCTCTGTGTGACCAGCCCTTTTTTCTGGCTTTATCTTTAATGTTATGCTAGCTTCACAAGCCTGCTTGTCCTTGTTCAGTCATTATTTCCCATGCCTTTACTTGTCCAATGTCCCCTTTCTTCTCTTTACCATCTCATTTACATTCTATCCACTTTTGAAATCCTGGATCAAGCGTCATCTCCTCCATAGAAACCTGCTCAATCTCCCAAATTGGAATGAATCCCTTCTCCATCAGTCTGTATGACCCCATTAGAGGACAGGCTTTGCTCATAGCTTCATTTTTAAAAATTTTTGGTAGTGGTATTGGGGATTGAATCTAGAGCCTTGTGCATGCTAGGCAAGTACTCTACCAACTGAGCTATATCCACAATCCAGCTTCATTCCTATTAAGTGTTTTTTGTTTGGTTGGTACCCAGAAATTGAACCCAAGGTGCTTTACCACTGAGTCACATCACCAGCCCTTTTTATTTTTATTTTTTATTTTTTGAAACAGGGTCTTGCTAAGTTGCTGAGGCTAGCCTTGAACTTGCAATCCTCCAGCCTCAGTCATTAATCCTTCACTAATCTCCTTGAGGCCTGAGGCAGCATCTTGTCTTCCTTTATATTCTTCTAGCACCCATCCCGTGCTTTTTGAATAATAATATTTTTAAGCACTAATCATGTGCCAGGCTATATGCTATAAGCTCAAAAGATATTATTTCATTTAATAGTCAATAATTTTTAAATGAAGCAACTAAAACTTAAAGGTTAAATAAATCATTCCCAAGATTACACAGTTTATAAATGGTGGAGACTGAATTTGAACCTATTTCTCTCTGACTTTAAAGTCCATTCTTCTTTCCACTAATCTAGATTGCCCACCTCAGATACTCAATATATGAATGCTACATTAATCTGGATTCAAAAGCCTTTTCATTTTAAGAATTGTTCACCTTAAGGTGAACTCATGCAACATCTCCCTGTCATGATTGCTATTGCTGCAGCAGCAGCTGCTGATCCTAACTTCTTCCTCTAAACCTGGCCAAGAAGGTTGCCTAATAGAGGCTCAGGGAGATTAAGAACCCTAGAGTGTCATTAAAGAGCAAGGTACATTGCTGATCTTGACCCAGCCATGCAGTAGCTGAACAAAGGTGATGTGTTGGATGCATTTTCCATGCTAAGGAAAGAACAGCTGAATGTTAACCAGCACATTAATCATGTTGACAGATGGTCTGCCTGACCTGGGCTCTTGAACAGGCTCTTCCTATCTCACAAGTTCAATGCTGTTTACCTATTAGTTTGGAGGGAATAATATAAGATATAGGCTTAGACCAGGAATCTTATTAATAGCTAGAAGAAAAGGTTAGGCTCTCTGAAGTTTTAATTGCCTTTATTCTACTTGCTCAGGACACTGACCTTTTTCCTTTTATCATAATACTCACCCCCATCAGTGCATTTCAAATATATGCCCACATTCCGGTCCCACACGCAGGATGGTTCCCAGTTACAGTTCACACATAGCATCAAAAATGGTTACCACCAACAAGTCAGGTAAGCATTCATTCTGAGGAAATTTGCTATCCCTTGGCTTTATTTTTGTTGGCTTAGTGGGCAGATTCTAATTCAGACTAGGCAAAATTTAGTCTGCTGAGGCTGGTGGGCAGGTGTTGATTTTTATGACTGGGCTGTTTGAATTGCTAGGACATCCAGATATTCCAGGCTGACATCACCTCAGTAGGATAGTCAAGGTCTGTTCTGTGGAAGTTTGGAGTCTTAGTGAGTCCCTTCCTGCACTGGTCTGGAGTGTATGTCAGGGCATTATCAATCAGACCAGTGCAGGTTAGGAATATATATATATATAGCCATCCATCTTTCTACTATATTGAGATCCACTAAACTCAATGGACAAACCTAGTAAGATACAAAGGAAGTTAAACCTGCCTTCATCCTCAAATCATGCTGTTGGATATAGCAAGAGAAAGAATGTCTTGATATAGAAAAGAAACAGGGAAGGCGAAAGAGGACAAAATGGGACAGCTTCTCCTCCCCCTTTGGTGTGAGTACCTACTCAGTGTTGAGTAATCTTCACCGAGGGCCTCTCTGAATTCTCATACTAGGCCTTTGAGACAGGTTTCCTAGTCCTTGATTCACAGAAGAGAAAACCAAGAGCCAGAACATATAATGCAGCCAAAGTCACACAGATTGTAAATGGTGGGTTGACATCCAAGATAGTCTAATCTGATTCTAATGCTCACCTTTGCTTTGACTAGCTGTCATAATTCTTAATGCATTTTATACTGCCTATTTTTTTTTTCAGAAACAAACCAATTAGTAGTGAGAGGTGAAATGTTAGAGGAAATCAATACTTTCTCCTTTACTGCTGTGTTTAACGGGCAGTTTTATGCCAAACTGCCCAAAGCACTTTCTGCACTCTTAGAAATCCAAAATTCAAAGCTCTTAATCAACATCCCACAACTCCAGAAAGGAAGATATCTACTTATGGTAATATTCTTTTGACTGGATTCCCAGGGCATTCATGTTTCCTCCATGTCTTTTCAGGCAGAAAAGATAATATTGGTTCAAGGTCAAGCCAATTGCCTGTAAAACCCAAGAGGTGCAATGTGGGTTGACACATTCTTAGCATGTTTTGAATGAAGTCTTCATCAGTTGTTAATATTTTAGTCTTCTAAGCCTTGCAAGATTGGGAAATAGGCCAGAATAAATTGTAATCTTGATGACAGAGTCCTGAGACCAGACAAAATTCTGTTACTGTTTTGAGCCAAAATATTAGTATTCAATCCTCTGGATGTCTGGATACAGATGACAGAGTACACCTCAAAGGCATTACCTACAGCCCATGCATCTGCTTAGCCAATCCACAAAGAGCTTAAATAACTCATATATACTGTCCCTAAGTTCAAGAGAATCCCAAGAAGAGTCCTAAGAGAAATGAGATATTTTGGGGTATGATTAGTGGGACATGCAGAGATGCAATTATTTGGAGGAATTTATATCCTTAAGTTTTAACTGAGGAGCATAGAAGCAGAAGAAATGTGGGAGGAGAGAGGAGGGCAGGAGAATTTGTATACAGTGCAGTATAATTTATTTTTGGTTCTTCATGATGTCATTGTGTATATTTAAAACATAATTTGTGAAATCTTTTCTGGTCTTTTATGAATTTTTTTTTTATTTCCAAGTATGCTTTGTTTTAAGCCAACAAAAACACAAGTTTTGTGTTTATTTTTTTAAACAATAACTTTTCCTAGTTATAAAAGCTAGATATTGAAGTCTGATTCATGACTAACTTTTCCAATACACAAGAGTCCCATGAATTTAGAGCCAAGTTCATTTGTTTTTTCTACTTCCTATTTTTTTCTACTTTTGTGGTTGTGAGGAGCTCAACTGGTTGTTGATAATTGAAAATTCCCAAATGGAAATGCACTGAGAGCCCTCAGACTCTATTTCCTTCTTGTCCCTCTTTGCTTGTTTTCACCTAATGCTGATTCCCATTAGGTGTCTCTGGGGAGTAAGAGCATACATTAACCATAGTGCCCAGGTGCACTGTTCCAAACTACCTCCTGATATAGTTTGGTCATTTCAGAGAGCAGTATAGGAGATGTTATGACATATTTCCCAATGTTCATTGTAGTTGATCTCTACCATTCTAGCCAGCCGTGTAATTGCATCTCCTTTGTCAGGTTTATTATTGTTTTTTAAAATCTGCTCAGCTTTTGATTCAGACACTTTACTTCCAGATAGTACGCTGAAAACAGAGATACAGGTAGATGCTCATCACAGTATTACTTCCAAACCGGATCCTATTATACAAGAATATGGGAATAGCTAACATTGAAGTCTCACCCAAAGAGATGCCTTGAAACCATTAAAATTATGTAATCAAATTTTATTTTGAGAAATGATAAGCATTTTGTGATATATTATATTATAAACAATAGGTTATTTTCCAAAGGCGTGAGTGTGTGTGTGTATGTGTGTATTACATATGCAATCAGACATTATATTCAGCCAAAATAGAAGATGTTTTACAAAATTACAGACTTTTAAAAGCTATACAAATAAAGCTGTTTTTAATTCAGAAAAATAGAGATATTAGAGAGTAAAATAGAATTATCTTTAATCTTGCTTACAAAATACTAATGAAAATCTGGGAGAAAAAAACTTAGTCAAAAAGGATGATTTCTATTTCCTATTGATAAACATTTCAAAAATATTCCCTCTATGACCATGCATTGCTTTGTATAACTTAAAAGTACTAAACATAGCTAGGCATGGTGGCATAACCCTATAGTTCCCAGCTGCTTGGGGTGCTGAGGTGGGAGAATTACTTGAGCTCAGAATTCCAGACCAGGGCAACATAGCAAGGCCCTGTCTCAAAAACAAAAGCAAACAAAAACCCCACTAAACATAGATATTGTTTAAATTACTGCAGATTTCAGGTGAGATTCTCATTTAGCTCCACTCAGCAGATATTGATAAACAGCTAAGAGGTGGCAGGCACTTTGCTAGGTGGTTCACAAAAGGCATCTTTTGGAGTTGACTGTAACAAATCATCTCAAATCAAAGAGCAGGAACATGCATTGGATTGCTAGTCTCTCCCAAATGGGGTGGGAACTGGGGAATCTTATCTCTACATGTCACTCTGGTTTGTGAACAGTGGCTGAAACAAAGGCTTCAGGACAAATGCTTAGCCCCATCAGTCATGTGCATCGGCCTTCATCCTTAGCACTTATCACTCTGATTAAACATATACAATTGAAGTAAAAATAAAAGTGACTTCCAATGCAGCTTCAAGATAAATCTTCTTCCTCCCCTTCCAATCAGATTACTGTCTCTACCCCTTCCACCCGCCCCAATATAGAAATTCTGGAGCTACCTGTACTTGTGAAAGGAAGTCAAGTTTATTCTCAGTTAATTTAAAATAATTTTGGAATTTAACTGGAGTAGTTAAGTATTTGTGTTCAGTTTGTTTACTGCATTAGTATAGTCTCACCATTAAATAATGCTTGCAGTCTAATACACAGAATAGGAGGAAATTATTTTATTTTTGAATTGGCTTCTTCTCAAATAAGAAGGCGTCGATCACAAAGGACAATGGAAGATAATGTGTTGTTGGCAAAGTGCAGGAGGGACCTTCATTGAGAAGGGGTAGGAAGGGCTCCCTGTTACCCCTTTCTCTAGCACATCTCCTGGTACTTGGAATGGTGTTGAAACTCTGTGGAAAACATAGTTGCCACCTCCTGGAAGGGGAAGTGACAAGGCCAAATAAACTTGTTTTCATCTTAAGAAAAGTTGTCACAAATGTCTCTCCTCAGCAGTCTTTAGAGTAAGATTTTAATAACTATACTTTTACTAATTGCCTCAAGTTGAAAAGTGTGGGTAGGAAGGCAAGCATGGTAATGATAGAGGGGTGGATAAATGAAAGAGGAGTTAAGAAAAAAGTTATGAAGAGCCCAGCAGTGTCTTTATGGTCTCTATTCAAAGCATTTTTAGGATGTGGAGAAAAGTTGAAAAAACATGGTTTTGAATTGGTGGCAAAAGTGAGTTGGAATACTCTGGGGTCTTGTTTAATGTGACTGATGAGATGAGAACTCAGATTCAAACAAAGAGCAGAAATATAAAATATGGTGAAACAAAAAGGCACACCAGCATTAATGGGTGGGTGAGGTTCATATAGCATGAACCTACTGTTGGGCGATAATGGACCATTCATAACATTTTATAAATGTTCTGCCAGCATGTTTGTAGCATCTTCAGCTATAGATTTGATGGTCTTGGAGGTCGCTATTTTATGAACAAGGATTAAATAGATATGAGATTGCAAAATCTACCATAAGGTTTTATTATTAGAGAACTGATCAGAATTTGGAAAGTACAGCTGCAATTTTTTTTAAATTATGTTAACAGGAAACAGTGATTCAGGTTTATGGATGCTTTTATAGTAATGGCACCCAGAATGTAGTTAAATTTTATTAAAAAAAGTACTACTCTCTGTTTGGAAACAGGGAGTGATATTTACCTTCTTTGTAATCATCACATTCTCATAATGATTAGCTGAACACTTATGTCATAGAATTTGTCCACGTGGGTAGACAATCTAAGATATTCAGAATCTCTTAAATTGTTGTTGCTTTCACAAAAAGTAGTCATAGTAGTAGTGTAAGTATCAATAGTAGAAATAATAGTAATATTTTTTGTGCCCACAGTGTGCCAGACATTGTAAGTTATTTTCACATTGAGAGATTCTGGAATTAGTATTTGGTATGTATTATCTCATTTTGTCATCAGCCATTGGCATAGATGCCATTATTATTTCTGCATTTTGCCCACCAGAAACTGGGACTTTGAGAGGTAATTTAATTTAAGACCATATGGCCATAAATAGAGGATTTGACTTAAAAAAGTCTAATATTGACTCTCTGTAACTAAACTCACATTTATAAGAATCACATGAAAGAATGGAATGGCCTAAAATTTTCCTTCTTATTTTCAGTTCACTTGGAACAAAAGAAATTTGGCAATTATCAGGTTTATTATCCAATGCAGGAGATTAATGCAAATATTATATTCAAACCCCAAAGTATTTGGGTGGCAATAGAAATACATTTTTCTGTTTTTAATTTTTATTTTGTGATGGTGAGACATGAATTCTTTGGAACATCAGGGGACATTCAGCTACAGCAAATAGAGATAAAGCATAACTGTCTTAGAAATAATGAAGACTTGAGCCAGGGAAATTTCTCACAGAAGTTTTTAGGCTGTCTCCTCTGCTGTTCTTGCAGTCTACCTGCTTGGTAAAGAACTGCAGAAGTGTGCCTTGTGCTTTAGCTTAAGAGAAGCTAGTCAGCAACATAATTCTTGATAGAGCCTGAAAACAAATTCACTACGTGCCCCCATGTAGGTTCCTATTCATCACCCAGCACACATCATGTTAGGCACTGAAGCATTTTAGGGACAGGTGGAGGAGACAGGGACCGGAGGAAGGAAGAATGTGAAGAGGGAAGGCATGAAAGGAATCTGGCAGTGTTTTCTCCATTTGATCTCCAAGTGCACTGGTTCTGCATCTGTGGATTCAAGCAATCATGGATCAAAAATATTTGAAAAAAAGAATTGTGTCTGTTCTGAATACTTGCAGGCCCTGCCCCTTAATTTCTCTTCTTCTCTCTGCATCTTTGCTCCACCCTGTGCTTGCTGCCATTTTTGTTTGTACAAATCCACTCAAGCTTTATTGTTTACATAGCAACATTGCTCAAATAATATTTTACACTTATTTATCTGAACCTTTCATGATGTTTTGCTTCACCAAATGCCTAAAGCAATGGGCTCAGTAGCCAAGGGCTGAAACCAAAGTAAACCAAAATAAACCTCTCCTTTTTAAAATTGATTTTTTTCAGGTATTTTTTAATAGTGACAGAAAGCTGACCAAGACAACACTTGTGTGTCATTTACATTGCATTGTCTATTTCAAATAACCTACGGACCATTGAAAGTGCGTGTGAGGATATACACAGGTTATGTAAGGATTTGAGCATGCCTAGTTTCTGTGCATGGACTGGGAAGTGTGGGGCCTGGAATAACACCTCTGAGGATCCTGAGAAACTTTCTTTTAAAATAGGTACTTTATCATTTTATTTGAAAGCATGAGTCTTTTTTGTTTTCCTTATCTACTGAACTTTATGTATATGCATGAATGCACATAATGTAAAGTAGTATATTCAAACCCTGGAAATCTCATTTTTTAAAAAACAAAATTGGTGGTTAATCAAAAGGGCCAAATCGCATGTCTGCCTGTATTCACTCCTCAGTCTCACCTTCCTTCCCAGGCTTTGCTCCTACTACAGCTCCAATAGAGATATGCAGTAATATGAAGGATGCATCAGGATGGGTGTGTTCTAAACAGCTTGGGGGTCATTGACTTATGGAAAGGCCTAACTATTGTCAGTTATTAGACTGACCTGCATTTTGGATCATCCTTCTGGGTTTCTGATATTAAAAGTTATTTTCGAGACACATACATCTCCACACCATGAAATGCCATCATGGGGAGATCCATGTTTCATGGAGACCACAGGCTTCCTATAACATCATGTGACTGAATTTGGAGCATTAGTGTCTCTCCTAAATATCCTTTCCTGAATGCTTCTTCTGATAAATCCTACTGTGGGCAATCATCCCTGAACAAATCCAACTGAGTACAGATAGCATATTTGTTATATTTTCCTACTGTTTCTCTATTTGAAACAATTTCCTAATATACACTGAACATTTTATTTATCTATGCTAAATAGTACTTTCCTTTTTCTCAGCCATTTTCAAAATATGAATATCATTAGCTCTTCGAAGAATAAATGATATATTACTTGTAAAACTTTAAACAATGAAGAAGTATTTAAGATTAAAAATGAAATGAAATAATATAAATGGAATGAAATCTCATTCCAAATATAATGATGAAGATAATAAAACATTAAATGACACAATGACATTAAACATTATGTGCCAAGCTAACCTTTATATACGCATTCACATATATATTTGTCACAATGATTCCATGTTCAGTGCATGATAGACCTGGGGAAGAGAAGGTTAAGTTACCTGTACATTGCCATAGTGGTAGTAAGTAGAGAACCTGGATTCTAATTACAATATGAAAATAGTGATGTCTCTGCCTATTTACTGATTTAATAGGATCAGGGATAGTCACAGGGAGCATTATTCAAAGATTTCAAGAAAGAAATCATGAAGGATGAACCATTCCCACCCTAAGATTTTATTTTAACTTAAAAATGTACATTCATGTGGATTCTTTGACGTGACACAAGGATCATTCATGGTATAATTTTCAAGTGTTGCAAATTTACAGTGGGATAAGTAAATTTTTTCTTTTTTTAAAGATGGTCTCCTTTATGGAATCACTCCGATGCAATTTTAATTTTGTTTTTGAACAAGTGACTCTGTTTTCTTTTTGTTCTTATGTTTTACTAGTTTGTGTGATTTTGAAAGAAACTAAGTTATTACAATATTGGGACAGGGTAAGAGAAAGCCATTGTTTCATGGTAAGTAAATGTTACAACAAATGTGGGCAGAAGTCCCTAGGTTTACCAGCTCTAAGCACTCAGCACTGTGCTAGCCATCAGCCTGGACTTCTTATCACGAGAGGTAGTCCTGTAGGTGAACTGGCAAAGTCAGACTCAGTGAAGATCTTCTGCCTGCAAGCCAGGAACAGTGCAGTTATCAAACATACTGAGAGGCTCCCTTGCGAAAGTGACTCACCAAAGGGGCTCTGTTTCTTTCTCATTTATCTATGAATGTGGGTTCATCAAAGCCCATTCACCTGTGTCTTTTTCCCTCTTATTGTTTTGCATCTTTTGTATATGAATTCCCATTACGTCATATCAGTCTTAAAACACAAATGAGGTGCTGGTGGTATAGCTTGGTGGTAGAGCATGTATTTAGCATGCACAAAGCCTGGATTCAATTCCCACACCAAAAATAAATAAATAGATAGGTAGATAGATAGATAGATAGATAGATAGATACATAGATAAACGGACAACAAATCAAAACAAAAACCCCCTCAAAATAAATATAAGCGAACAGAAAAAGCCATGAACAAGTCTTTGAACCACAAACATTAAGGAGTGCGATGAAGAAGGAAAAATAGTAAAGCCACTCCCTGGAGACTGGACCAACATTAGAAAAAAGTGCTTTTCACTGATTTTTATAAATAGCAGCACTTCTCAAAGTATGGTCTATAGACCACCAGCTATCAGACACCACCTACACTTTTCCTTGTAAAGTGTAGATTTCTAGGCCTCAGAATCTTAAGAATGGGTCCTGGATTCATCAAGCTAGTGTGGACACAGTGCAGTTTAAGAACTATTGGTCAATCAGAGAGAGCTGAACCTTATTAGCATGGTCCTTGGGGCCCTATAAGATCTGGACCTGACCCACCATTTTTCCAAACAAACAGATCATTGTTTGAACTTGCTGTATTTTTTATTTTCTTCTCTTTTCTTTTTTTGGCTTCAGTTCCTCTGACCTTGTTCCTTGTTCTTGGAATGTGCACCCTAATGTTTTCCTTTCTTAGACTACTGAGAAAATCCCTTCAAATGCTTACTTATGCCCTCTTCTCTCTGATCCCTTACTGGTCTGCTTATCTCCTAAAGTGGAGCTGAGCCCTCCCTTCACTCTGACTTAATTGTTCCCCCATAGCCCACACTGTACAAGCTACCTTTAAGCATGTGCCACCCAGATTTGCAATTTCATTTTTACCTGTGTGTTGTGCCTACTATACTGTGAAATCTGGGAGGGCAGAGGTGGGTTTTACTCATCTGTGTTTCCCCAGCATCTTTCCCAATTCTTGGCAAATAACAATTCTGAACAAATATTTGCTGAATGAGTGAAAGAACAATCTAAGGGAAGCCTGCTTTCTATTAAGTCTCCCACCATGCTGAGGCTGGAAGCATGAATATTCTCTCACTGTGATGCATTCTCCTGGCAGTGCAGTCCTGCCTTTTAGTCCCTGGTGAGGGAGATTGAAGGAAAGGAGCCTTCTTTCAGGGGCCATCCTTGCAAATCTCTTTCTAGATTTAAAAGAGGGATCAAAGGCACAGCCCCAAGTTGCCTGCTCAAGCCTTTGTTGTTACCTTCTCTTTGCAGCCAGGGACTAACAGGAGGATTGTGTGTATGTGTTACCACTGACTTTGATCTAGCTTGGTTGATGTGGATGGTACCTTGTTCACTGTACATTGCCAGAGACTAACGTATAATGCAATAAGGGGATATTTGTGTGACAGCAGGTGATGCTGAAGAAATGTATGGTTTAATTCACTAGGTGGTAATGTATTCTAGGCAGATACTGGCCTGTGTGCATAATGGGATTCTTGGGGACCACAGCAGATACTCTGTACCAGTGAGGTAATTGCTTTACTCCGCTACTTTCAGACTTATTAAAGGGAACCCTGAGTTCAGATTTGTGAGCCCTGCTCACTTAAGCACTATTTTCCTGAGGGGATCTTTCCACCAGACCATGTATCTCATTGATCCTGCCTGACAGTGGTCCCCAACATGCTCCTAAGCCAGTGTGTAGGCTTGCCTGTGTGGCCATAGGATTACTTGATGAAGAAAAACAAAACAAAATAAAACAAAACCTCAGCGAACAAAATCTGTTTTATCTCTTTATTGTATGTTTCCCAAAGTGAAATGTGGATACCTCTAATGATTTTAGGTGGTTCACAGATAAACATTTACAAATTGTAATAAGAAAAAATAAAACTAGCTTTTAAGGCTTCTGAGTTCACAGATTTAAGGTTCATGGGGGAAGTTAAAGTAGCTATTAAGTTTAGAAGTAAGATATTTTAAGGGAATATTTAAGAAAATAGTATTAAAAGTTGATAAGGAAACGGCTACAGTAGTTAACTTGGTAATCCAGTAACTATAGTTCCTGATACATAGCAGGTTTTAATAGATATTTATTGAAATGAAAGAATGAGTAATGAAAATTGTAACAGTGACTAAAATTTATCATATGCTTCTCAGCTACCGTTTGAGAAGTCTAACATACAGTATTTTATTTGATTTTGACTACAGTATTGACATTTGATCTTCATTTTATAAATGAAGGAAATGAGGCAAAATAGAAAATAACTTGTGTAGAGCCACACAGCTAGTGGTGTTAGATCTCCACTCTGCCGCCAAACCCCATGCGCCAAGTGTACTTCTTTGTATTCAAAAAAATTAAAAGTCAAAATGGGGTCTTTATTTCCAGTTCCACCTGGATTACCTAAGGTGTTATAAATGTACCAACATGTTAAATGTTAGCTCAACTTACTCCACTGTGATGAATACTCTGCCAATATAGTGCACTGGTTATGTTAGCGCTTGCCTGATTAAACAACGTGCATTTTGTGAAATTTTATAAATTTCTGTACAAGCCTAATTTTCTATCCTCTCAAGGGGAATTCTTCAGCTTCATCAACAATGTTGTGAAACGTGATGTCATGGCTTAAGATTTCTGGAGAGCTTATTATATATTGAGCCAAACAGTAGTTCATCTCAAAGAAGTCTAATAGCGCTGACACTTTACTCTCAACAGCTGTGTTGCTTGCCTCTGAAAATGGTTGTGATGGTCATAAAGATGCAAATGTCAGAGGCACATATGAAAACTCTGGAGTAAAGTGAGAGTTTTTCAAAATTAATATGCCATTTTAGGTTGGTGATTTTACATATAAATGCAGTAACTAATATTATAAGTTGACATTTATCTATTTCTCTTATATTGGCAAAGAGTTATACATTTACATTCATCAAAAGCTTCCCTCCTCTATGTTTGCTTTGTATATTTATAGTGTGACTGTGCAGAGCCAGGCATAACGTCCTATTTTCCAGGACAGTAGGAATGGGCTAAATATTGATTAAGTCTCACAACCTGATAAATAAAACCTGGTAATAGTCTCAAAAGCCTTTCCTCAGATCTTTGGGGACTCTCAGGATACCAGGAGCTTCTAATTCCTACTTTTAAAATTTAACACTGTATGCGTTTCTCTCTGACTTGTTTCCTTCTGCAAAATCTGAAGGCTAAAGAAAAAAGGCATTTGGGAGAATATATTATACAGTTTGATTAAAATTATAAATTCTTCTTCACATTTGCTCTTTGGTATAACTCATTTGCTAGCTGCGATACGACACAGATGTTAGGGTTTAGAATAATTTCAGAGCTGAGTGACATTTCTTAAATGTGAAAATGGTTATTTTTCCTCTTCATTTGCTTTTGATTCTTTCTACACTAGTTTCAGTGAAGAGAGAGGTCAGACCACAATAGATGATAGGTACCACGGGCATTTCACATATAATGCAGATGCCAATTCCTGACAAAAAACTTTCTACCATATCTGGAAAAGCCAGTTATCTCATCATTAATAACTAAGACTGGAAGAAACATTTGAAAATCTTCTATGATTTTTCAAAATGTGGGTCATGAATCATCTGCTTCAAAATTTCTGGGAATGTTAAAAATACAGATTTCAGATCTCTATTGTAGATTATAGTATCTCCAATGGAGACCAGAAAAATATAAATTTATTAGAAGCTCTCAAGGTGATTCTTATGATCACTAGAGTTTAGTTATAACTTTAATCTCCCCAGGGTACATAGACACCAAGGCACAATACAATGGAGTGATTTCCTAGGCAGTAAATAACAAACTACCATGCTTGGCTATTCAAATCCAGCTAGGTGAGCTGCAGTTTTTAATTCATTTGACATGCATCTCTCTGCCTCAGCTGTGTAGTTATGTAACTTAATTACTTCTTAGTTTGATTTGACGGCCTTATTCTATCAGATAAGATGTGTTAATTACTCTGATGGCAATATGTGGTAATAATGGCTCAGTGTTACATTAATAATTTCAAGATCATGAATAATATGCAACACCTCTGTGTCTGAGCCATTATTAATTTGTTTCACCAGTGCTGAAGTGTTTAAAATTCAGTTTCAAGCATGTCTTCTCTGAGGAAAAAAGAATAATACATGTATTGAAAAACCTTCTCTTTGTTCTGCTCTTAACTCTATCCTTGCTATCACAATTAGCTGTGTATTGTACATAATTAGGGAGGTAAAAATTCAATTTCATTTTATTTTTTAAAAATACAGGTAAATCAAAACAAAGTCTTTGCAGATAACAAAGGGAAAGAGTAGAAGCAATATAAATTTTGTACAGTAGTACGCTTATAATGAAGCTCAAGCTCAAGTAATAATTTTATAAGTAGAATATTTTAATGGTTCTAGTTTCTAAGTAAAGTCATATTTTCTCACCTAAAAAATGTATCTTGATCCTCATTTACATGGTTAAGCAGTTGGTACTAGGAAAGAAGAGAAAGGGATTTCTATCTACCTCCCCAGCATCCACTAGTCTACATGGAAACCAACTTCAGTTTCCATAGTTGGACAGACAGTCCAGTTTTGACCAACCAGCATATTCCATTCTCCTGAGATGTAAGGATAGTATATGATGTAATTTGGCCCAACCCAAGCTAATTGTAGGAATTTTCTAGAAAAATTGGAAAATACATGTACTAAGAATTTGGGCATAAATTTGGAGTGACTGACATTTATTTTGCCACCATGAAAGGGATATCTACCATCACAGATAAAAAGCTAGGGTTGACAGAATGGGGGTTTGAAACTAACCCCTGATGACAAAATTTAAGACTCTGTATCCAGTCATGCCTGTAGTCAAATATCATTATTTTTTTTTTACCACTATACTATCAAAATATTATATATTTTTCGTTTATTTTTTTTCTTAAACCATTGAGTGAAGCTTCTATCACTTGCAAAAACAACAAAAACACCTTAAAAATATAAAAACCTTCTGAACTCAGAAGCTTCCCAAGATGGGAATGGGTTTGTAGTAAGTTTTTCAGGAATTCTCCCAGGTCTCTATTGTGACCAGTGGAATAGATTTATTAGTAACTGGCCTGGGATAAAGGTAGGATGGCCATATAATGGATCATACTACCTAGAACACTTTTGACCCTTATCCTTTGATTATGTAGAGTTTTAAATCTAAACAAAAGTAAACAGGATAGTAAAATAAACTCCCATGAACCCATCACTACTCATTGGCCAATCATGCTTCATCTATATCCCAGCAACTCCTCCCACCCCAATATTGTTTTTAGTTTTGTTTTGTTTTGGAGTATCAGGAATTGAACCCAGGGGCACTTAACCACTGAGCCACATCCCCACCCATTTTTAATATTTTATTTAGAGACAGGATCTTGCTGGGTTGCTGAGGGCTCACTAAATTGCTGAGGTTGGCTTCAATTTGTGGTCCTCCTGCCTCAGCCTCCTGAGCTTCTGGGATTATAGGCATGCACCACCAAGCCTGGCTTAAATATTGTTTTGAAATGAATCTTAGACGTCATTTTACTGGATAAAATTTGAGAGGGAAAGGAGTGTTTAACTAAGCAGATGTTTAACTGAGACTGTTCCAGGGAGACTGAGACTGAAAATATGGAATAGATTGAAAATAAATAGTTTACAATCCATAATCTAAGGACTATCCATCCTCTAACCAACTGAGATAATGGACCAACTGGGGTTCTAAAAATCCTTGAGAACATTTTTTTTCTTTTAACCTTCTCTGGTTATATACATGTTTTATTGAATACTATATTAAGCTGGGTCCTCCAGGAAACAGATGTCAAAAAAGGATAAAATGTGAGAGAGTTTCATAGGGGAAAAACACTAATGAAAGAAAATTGGTTGGAAGTCAGGAAAAGATGGGAGAATAATTAGACTGTAATACAAGTCTGACCCTCAGGGAAGAAGAAAGAAAGAAACAATGGGTAGAAGTGTCCTAGGTTCTGCAAGCCTTTCAAGAGTTCCTTAAGCCAAAATCAAGTGTAAGAGGAGTCCTGATGTCTCCTAGGGTTCAGCCTGCTCTGGTGACTAGACTGCCCTCCATCTTGAGTTGGAGTAGTCCATGGAAAGTGTGGCCTCATCATGCAAACATATTTCAGAGTGTAGCAACTGCTACACTCGGTCAGCTCTGCTCCCTGTAATGGGAGGAATTTTCACAGCCATCACACATATCTAGACTTTTATTATAAATTCTACCCATGTAGTGTTGCATTAAAAGCATGGTCTTGGGCATTAAAGCATCCCTATTAAAGTCTTTGCCCTATTGCTTAATGGTATGACTAAACAAATCATTTAGTTTCAATGTGCTTTAAACATGAAATGGGGATAATAGTAGCCCTTCTTGGTTGTGAAAATGAAATGAGATGAACTATAGGTGGTGCTTAGCAGAGGGCTTGGTCTCTACCAAGTGCTCAATTATTGTTTATAGTGGTGGTGGTGGTGGTGATGATGATGGTGACAGATATGAAGATTTTGTGAAATCTTGAACCCATAGGTCCATATTTCAAGACTGGATCTAAATAATAGATTGGAAATGATTAATTTTATATCATCAAAGAGTTTGGCTCAATCTAAAGAGTTTGGTACCTCAAAATGTTTTATTGAATACTATATTAATACTGTACCTACTCTAGTCCTCTAAGCATCCCCTCTGTCTGGATTTCTGTTTCCCTTTCACCATTCCTGTATGTTTGCTTCATATTCCTCCTTCTCTTTTCAGTTTGAAAATTAATTGATCAGCTGAATAGCAAGGATGGTGAAAGGAGACCCTCATCATTATACAAAATACATGTATGAAGATGTGAATTTGGTATCAACATACCTTATATATAATCAGAGATATGATAAATTATTGTATAATGGTGTATTAAGAACTGTAATGCAAAATAAATAAATAAATAATTTTTTAAAAAATTGATCAGATCAGATGATACTTCCTTGATTCCACAGACTAACAAAGGTTTTCATTTAACATATTCCCAATCATAAATTAAAGTATGTTATTTAAAAATCACAAACCCAATCTCTATGCATTAAAATTTGTATCTCTACACTCTATCAGTACATGATCATAAAAACTGATAATAAGGAAGATTAACAGTAACTTATTTTAATTAAAATCAAGAGCAACATCAGTTAAAACCATGAACAACTTAGACAATGCTGACATACTCTCCAAACAGGTAGTCAACTTCACATAAGCAGAGATTGTGTCACTGTCATTCACTGATGTCACCTTAGCACTTAGCACCACGGCTGACATAGTTGGCATCAGTAAATATTTTGGCACATTGACAGCACAGCATTCTACTTTAAAATTGTGGCAATTCCAAGCACAGAAAAATAAATATTCCATGTTCTTACTTATATGTGGAAGTTAAAAACAAAAAACAAAAACATTGGTTTCTAGCAGTAGAGGGTAGAATCATGTTCACTACAGACTAGGAAGGGTAGGGAAAGAGGGGACCAGAGCGGGGCTAGACAATAAGTATCAAGATATAATTAGATAGGAGGATCAAATTCTAATGTTCTATCACAGGTAGAGTGACTATAGTTGACTACATTTTATCTCATATTTTATAAAGAACTACAAGAGAGAAGTTTGAAGCTTTTCAATACTAAGAAATGATAAATATTTAAGGAGTGAGAAATGCTAATCACCCTATTTGATCATTACGTGTTGTATACATGTATTGAATTATCATACTGTCCCTCAGAGATGTGCACAACGATTGTTCATAGATGTTAAAAAGGTAAAAAGAAAATTATGTCAATTACATATCTCTGTAGGAATATGAGCACAAGAGCTTTATAATTTGTAGTATATTGTAACTCCTGCTTCTCAATAACAATAATGAGTTAATTTTTTATATATTTTTGTTGTAAGTGGTAGACACGATATCTTTATTTCATTTTTATGTGGTGCTGAGGATCAAACCTCACACGTTAGGCAAGCACTCTACCACTGAACCACAACTCCAGCCTCATAATGGGTTAATTTTCGATTGTGAATATATTATTTTATTAACTTCTAATTATTTTCTGTGTTATTAGAAAATAATCCTTAGTTAGATGTAAAATGTGAAAGCACTTGAAAGAGTGACTTTGCTGATGAACTGAAGAGATAATCTATACTTTGGGGGAATTTTTGAGACTTTTCTGGGACCCTGTTTTGGTCTAGGCTATTGACGTGGAAAGGCTAGTCACACCCATGAGTTGAGGATCGTCTCCTGGGATCATGGCCCTTTTTGCCTCCTTTCTAGGCTGTGTTCTGGGCAGAGCAGTTGCTTCTTCTTACCCTGTGATTTCTTCTTTGGTTTCTGAGCCCATATCCATGTGGTCTCTTCTTTGAGCTCTGTACAACTGCCATTTTGCTTAATTCTTTTTTTAAAGTAACTCAAACCCTCTTTATTTGGCTTTCCATGTCCTTCTGAGAACTGCTGTCAACAGTTCCGTTTGCATTTTGCTAAGTTATTTTCTTATATTTTGAGATGCCAAGGATGAGCCCAGGGCCTTGGACACATGCCTGATTCCTTATTATTGGTACGAATTGGCTTTATTTTCCTCTCAATATGCCATGCACAGGGACTAAAACAATTAGAACGGCCACTCATTTAGTCCTCCTGTGCTGTGATTCGCATTAACTGACACTTGTCCTTTTACCTACGCCACAGTGCTCCAGTCCTTCCTTTGAGTGATGAGTAGAACCTGTAGGGGTTGCTCCAGTCACTTTGCACTGTGGGAGCTGCTTCACTAACGCTTTACCATAGCATCTTCACATCCTGTCATATGTAAGTACTCACTTGAGTTGAAATAAAAGCAGCTTGATTTGGAGATTTAGGACACTATATTAATGATCTAATCTGCTTCTTAGCATTAATGACAAGCAAGTTCTATGTGAATTTTACTTTCTATCTGTTTCCAAAGTCATTCTCTTTCCATTGGTTGATACTTGGCAATGGTTTATGGAGAAGTGGTCACAGAAACATACTCTCTCTTCTACCAACTGCCTCCTTTCTATCTCTTACATTTACCAAAATATTACCTAATTCCAGCCAGGTATTTTCTGGGCAGCCTGAGAGTTAATGCCTGTAATTAATTCCTATCTCTGAGCCATTTATTAGCAGTAACCACTCAAATGGGCTTGTAAAGAATGCACCAAAGCAATTTTGTCTTTAAGGGACTAACTTTCTGTGCTACCTATAGTTAATCAGTTTTATAAGCCAGATCTCTTCCCTCTGATTATTTGAACAAAAATTATGGCTAATATAACCCTCCCACCTGTGCGTGTGAGCACCCACATAAACATACACATGCACACACACTTCTCCCCCTCACCTATCTGCTACCTCAGTCATTCAAGCAAGTCACAATTATCTCATGTCAAGATGGCTGTGATGGATTCCTCTTCAACTTCTCTGGCTCTAGGAAAATCTCCAGCTGTCTAGCAGGAGATCTTATCATGTCAGAAAGATTTGGGACACTTAACAGGACTAAAAGGTCTCTCATGTCCTCTATTTCCATCTCCTGACCCTCCCTCCCTGTATTCTCCACCTGACCTTCCATTTCCATTGTGGATTCTGTGTTCAACGTGTACTAAATTATGTGCCCTGGGTTTTCCCACTTCTGGGCCTTTGAACAAATTCTTCTCTTTGGAACAGTCTTCCTTCTTTTCTCATTCACTTTCTTCATCCTTTCAGCCTGGACATTTATTACTTTTTTCAAGTTTCAGCATGGACATGAGTGCCTTCAGGAAGCATTCCTGGGGAGACACCCTGCCCATGAGCTTTCAGGACACCAGGTACCTTCCCCATCAAAGTCCACATCACATGGTGTCATAGCCTCTGGATTTGTCTGTTCCCCCTCTCCCCTGGACGGTGAGGACCATGAACTCAGGAGCTATGTCTTGTTCATGGCCAAATCACCAGTGTCCAGACAATGATTGGCACACAATAGGCAGTCAGTAGACATTTGTTTTGTTAATGAA
Source organism: Marmota marmota marmota (assembly GCF_001458135.2). Taxonomy (NCBI): domain Eukaryota; kingdom Metazoa; phylum Chordata; class Mammalia; order Rodentia; family Sciuridae; genus Marmota; species Marmota marmota. The sequence goes on from NW_026000026.1 coordinate 75,343,122, forward strand.
AGGTTTCATGTTTCATGTGGAGACTATGTTCCATGTAGATTCTACTTCATTTTCATAAAGAACCTTAGTAAAAGGGGATTGATAGTTTATGATGATAATAACATATCCCCATCAAAGATTTTTAATAGTTATTTTATTGATATAATAAAATGTCTTGTTCTAACATAGAACTGAAGTCACCCATGAAGGCAATTATATTTTATAGGATGTTTTACACTTATTAAAAGGAAAACATCAAAATGGTATAGATCTGTGACATTTTTGCCCATCTGTTACCATGGGCTTCTTCCTGTCCACTGAATCCTAAGATGCACGCACAAGTCTGACAGTGAAATCCATGGAGCAAATTGACTTTGAGAAAGTGACAGTAAATATTGAAATCAGTGTGATCAGAGAGGATGAATGTCAGACACCAGAAGAACAATAGAAAATAATTATCTGAGAGAGGAACAAACACATCTATCGATATTGTGAATTTGAAAAATACGTTTATAATATTTTTCATCAAGTGTACTAGTTTATGATGAGTTGAAATATTTCCATCTAGTTTATCAAACTCCATTCAACATGTGCAATTCAAAGCATTTAATTTGAAATGGAAACACTTACTTGTCACAGATGAAACTGGACCTTATAGTGAATTATGTCTCCTAGTTTTAATGCTGTCTACTGTTCTCTTCTTGACTTAAGATAACTTCAGGAGGTTATGGGGTCTTCTGAGCCATATTTTAAACACTTGGTTTGAAAATCAGTTTAGATGCACTCAAAGGAAAAAAGTACAATTCTCTTTAGGTGCCTCTAAGGTCTAATTCTTTGTCTTTTAGAGAATGAATTACCCCAGGAAAGCATTTTGGAAAACTAAGTATTTTGAAAAATATTAACTTCAATATATAAGACTCTATAAAAAAGTGTAGTGACTGTAATTTACAGCTTTTTTATTAGTTGTTCAAATCATTACATAGCTCTTGACATATCATATTTCATACATTTGATTCAAGTGGGTTATGAACTCCCATTTTTCCCCCATATACAGATTGCAGAATCACATCGGTTACACATCCACTTTTTTACATATTGCCATACTAGTGTCTGTTGTATTCTGCTGCCCTTCCTATCCTCTACTATCCCCCCTCCCCTCCCCTCCCCTCCCATCTTCTCTCTCTACCCCATCTACTGTCATTCATTTCTCTCCCTTGTTTTTTTCCCCTTTCCCCTCACTTCCTCTTATATGTGATTTTGTATAACGATGAGGGTCTCCTTCCATTTCCATTTACCCATAGTATAATGTTTTGGTCAGCATTGCACATATTCGAAAGTACTTAGCTTATGGTTAAATTCAGTATTGTTAAAAATCTCTGAGAAAAATTTTTAAAAGTTTGGGAGCTTGAAGAAAACTAAACTTTTAATAAAGACAGAATTAAATCATCCACTTTGAATTTATTGTGGAAGCAAAATATTTATGGCAGAAAGGTATGACAGACAGTTTTGGCAACAATGTTGATTTTGCCTCTAGGTCCAGACATGACAGCATTTTCTCAGAAATAAGTACATGGTATTTTCTATAGCTTAATGACATTAGAGACTTGCAGCTAAGAGCATATGTTTTGGTGATTTATGGAACTGGAAAGTTATTTGTTTTGAATTGAGTGCCTGACCTTACTATGCGTGACAGACATCTACTAATTTGAAGGTTCAGTATTTCCTCCAGGATCCATCTTCTAGAACATGTACTTGGGCCTTTCTTTTTGGTCTCGTAGGTAGAACATTGGTTTTCCTTTCTACTGTTACCTATTTTGGATAGCTTTCATGACCTTCTTTCTCTTTCCCATTAGAATTCTCATACCTTACCTTATGTTTCCACGTCACCCAATCTAGAGCTGTGTACACATACGATATAGTGTTTTTAAATAATTAATTTTATTTGGTGCTTTGTATACCTACCTAAGTCCCTCTTCTTATAGATAATTACTATTAAGAGTTTCTTGTGTTTCTTCTCATGAATCAGAATTTTGTTGTTGTTTTAGTTATACATGATAGTGGAATGTATTTTGACATAGCATATATACATAGAGTATTACTTCCCTTTCTTGTGGTTGTACATGATGTGGAGTTATGCTGGTCATGTATTCATATATGAATATAGGAAAGTTATGTCCATTTCATTCTACAGTCTTTTCTATTCCCATCCTCCCTCTCTTCCCTTCATTCTCATTTTTCTAACCCATGAACTACTATTCTGCATCCCCACTTAATGTGAGTTGCATTCATATTATCAGAAAGAGTATTTGGCCTTTGGTTTGTTGGTATTGACTTATTGCACTTGGCATAATAATCTCCAGTTCCATCCATTTAGCAGCAAATGCCATAATTTCATTCTTTTTTATGGCTGAGTAATATTCCATTGTGTGTATGTACCACATTTTCTTTATCCATTCATCCATTGAAGGGCCTAAGATGGTTCCATAGCTTAGCTATTGTGAATTAAGCTGCTATGAACATTAATGTGACTACATCACTACAGTATGCTGATTTTAAGTCCTTTGGGTATATGCCAAGGAGTGAGATAATTGGGTGAAATGGTAGTTCCATTCCAAGTTTTCTGAGAAATCTCCATACTTCATTCTTTCCAGAGTGGTTGCACCAACTTGCAGTCCCACTGGCAATGTATGAGTATACCTTTTTCCCCACATCCTCATCAACATTTAATGTTATTTGTATTCTTGACAATTACCATTCTGACTGGAGTGAGATGAAATCTCAATGTAGTTTTAATTTGCATTTCTCTAATTGCTATAGATATTGAACATTTTTTTCATATATTTATTGACCAATTGCATTTCTTCTTCTGTGAAGTATCTATTCAGTTCATTTGCCCATTTATTGGCTGGGATATTTGTTTTTCTGGTGTTAAGTTTTGAGTTCTTTATATATCCTAGAGATTAATGAGGAGCAGGTGGCAAAGATTTTCTCCCATTCTGTAGGCTGTCTCTTCACATTCTTGACTATTTTCTTTGCTGTGAAAAAGCTTTTTATTTTGAAACTACCCCATTTATTGATTCTTTTTTTTAAAAAAATATTTTTTTAGTTTTTGATGGACCTTTATTTTATTTATTTATATATGGTGCTGAGAATCCAACCCAGAGCATCACACATGCTAGGCAAGTGCGCTACCACTAAGCCACAAACTCAGCTCCCCCCCCCCATTTATTGATTCTTGATTTACTTCTTGCACTCTTGGAGTCTTGTTGAAGAATTTGGTTCGTAAGCCAACATAATGGAGATTTGAGCCTACATCTTCTTCTAGTAGGCACAGGGTCTCTAGTCTAATACCTAGAGTCCTTGATCTACTCTTAGTTGAGTTTTGTGCAGGGTGTAAAATAGGGGTCTAATTTCATTTTACTATATATGGATTTCCAGTCTTCCCAGCAATATTTGTTGAAGAGGCTATCTTTTCTCTGATGTGTTTATAGCACCTTTATCTAGTATGAGGTAACTGGATTTTTGTGAGTTTTTCTTTGTGTCTTCTATTCTGTACCATTGGTTTTCAGGTCAATTTTGGTGCCAATACCATGTTGTTTTTGTTACTATAGCTCTGTAGTTAGTATAATTTAAGATCTGGTATATTACACCTCCTGCTTTACTTTTCTCGCTGAGGATTGCTTTGGCTATTAGGGATCTCTTATTTTTCCAAATGAATTTCATGACTTTTTAAAAAAATTTCTATGAAGAACATCATTAGAATTTTAATAGGAATTGCATTAAATCTGTACAGCCCTTTTGGTAGGATGGCCATTTTGACAATGTTAATTCTGCCTATCCAAGAACATGGGAGATCTTTCCATTTTCTGGGGTCTTCTTCAATTAATTTTTTAGTGTTCTGTAGTTTTTATTGTAGAAGACTTTTACTCTTTTTGTTAGATTGATTCCCAAATATTCCATTTTCTTTGAAGCTATTGTGTCTGGGTTAGTTTTCCTAATTTGTCCCCTAAAGCAGAAATTCTGCATGTTATTGCTACACATCTACCTGAATATAAACATGGATTTATAAAATCACACACAAAAGATTATATTTTGATAATATTTTCACCATACTTTTACTCTATGTTGGATGTATTTTTATGAACACATATAGGTCTACCTCATTTTTTAAAGACTTGTCTAGTAATTCCATTTTATGGATGTTCTATAGCAAATTGTTTGCAACTTTCTGTTTTATAAACACTGTAATGAACAATCCCAGTGAACTTCTGCACAACAGTTCCAAGATATATCCCAAACAGTGGGATTTCAGGGCATATTCTTATTTAATATTTGTAGGTCAACTCTACGAAATAAGTCATATCAATTATTCTGCTACCAACAGCATTATACTGAATATAAATAATTTGTCTACTTTGATCTCTCTTCCACCTAGCTGGTGAGAGAATTGAGTGTAGAGCAGTGCTTTTTATTTCTTGATCTCTGCTAACAGTGCTTAATAAATATTTGCAGAAGGAAGAAATAGAGAATGAAAAGTTCTGCTCAATTTTAGCTTATGTTGTACCATCAGAGTTATGTCAGTGGCAATATTAAAGTCACACTTTGCTAAGACACCCAGACAAATTTGATAATTCATGGGAAGGTGTGTCCGTAGTTGTGAATTCATCCGGCAATTACATACTTTCTCTTCCTTAATCTTATTTAGAAGCCCAGAGAGAGGTAGAAGAGACTTTAGCAAAGTCAATCTGTATCTCCTTTCTTTCAGAGTGGGCTATCCACTGGGGCCAGCAGATGCTCTGCCTAGTAATCTGAGTATGAGAAGGGGCAGGAAAGGAGAGGTGAATATTCTCTTTTTTGCCCCAAGCAAGAAGTATGACCCCTGACGTATTAAGTGCTGAAACATTAATTTTATTTTGTCATTTTTCAATGTGCATTGTATCATCCACATGAAAACTGATTGTGGCTCCAAGGCCTAATGTGTAGTCTCTCAGTTCTCCAGCCTGACCATCGTGGCTCTCCATGATTGGGCCTCAAGGGTGTGTGTCCTGCTCCCACCTACTTCCAATGGCTCCTGACAGCTAGAGACCTACTGTGGGTTTCACTGACCTGCCTTCTGGAATCGGACCATACTACCCTCTTCCATTGTGAAAAGAATCCTCATCTTCCTGAGTCTTGTTGCTGAAAAATTCTTTGCTGTAGCACTTGTTATATAATCAGCACTTGGTTTCTTGTCATCTGATTGATTAAGGCCTATCATACTTATTTCATATGGGCTGCCATAGTGATTTTTAATCTGTACCCTATTTTTTAGCAAATGAACTGTAAATATGCCACCCATCTGTACTCCAGCCTGGAAACTCAGAGTACTTCTCTTTAAAGACCGCCAGTGCTTTTCAAGGCATATTTATTTGAAATATTATTTGCATGCTACAATGCTGACTCCCCTGGGAAAGGCAAGGTGAATCTCTAAGTATTTACTTTTTCCTGCTCACTGGCCTGATGCCTGTTTGGCTGATCAACCCTGACTGGACCAGTGCAGGTGTAATGCATGTCCTAGATTACTCAGTGACTTTGAATTTTAATTTTTATTACCTAGGTTCACTCAAAGAGCACCTCAGTGCCCCTGTAATCTTTAGGATGCTTCTTCTCTAAGGCTGATAGGATTTATGGCCCCAGGGTTGGAAAAGCATAAAGATGAGATGGTCCTCCTGAGAGGTTTGTCTCTTCAGGTTAGTGTTAATGCAGAAGCCTTATTTACCCACTAGATCCCAGGACCATAAAAAAAGTAAATCCACAGCAGAGTGCTAAAAGATGGCCCTTGTTCAGAGCCATCTCAGCATCTAAAACTGACACTGCAATCAATGAAAACATTTTATTGGCCCTCTTGGGTTTTACTACAGGAAATCACAAAGCTCTATTTTGTACCAAAACAGCAACAGATTTTGTTGGTGGCCTTGATTCAATCTGTTAAATATATTTGAAGGAATGTGGATATTAGTGAAGTTGGATAGGAATTTTCAGGAGGTGCCAAGAAATAAGCTTCTACAAATAAACAATCAATCAAACAAACAAACACACAGACATGAGTATTTGCATAGGTCTTACAAGTTTGCAAAATACTTCTACATATTTCATATGTTCTATCCACCCACCTTAGAAAGAACATGTGGCAGGTGTGATTTGTACTCATTCCGTTTGAGACATGAGGGTATATTGAAGTTCAGAGGCATTGAGTCCTACGAGGTTGGTATTCTCGTAGATGGATTTCTTGTCTCTTACGTGTGTGTGATATTTTGTAACTTCAGAAACGAACAGGAAAGCCACACATGCTTCAGCTCTAAATCCACCAAGTCTATAGGATAAAACTAATCTTTGGAAACACAAAGTAAAGTCTCTATTTTTGGTTATTCAGCCTATTGAAATAATATGGAAAATCCACATGGATGGTTCAGTTACTTAAAATCAGTCATCTATGGCTTTATTTATTGGGATTATACAAATGATTTGACTCTTATAGTACTACTCATCCATTCCTTTACCTTATTCACTTGAAATTTGCCAGTGTTTTCTATGTACCAGGCACAGTACTATAGAGGATGAATAACACATAGCCACGGCTTTTAAGAGTCATAGTGAAATAATTAAACAATATAACTGATGCTAATTTATGATAATCACTTCAGACACATTATAAAGCACTTATTCTCAACAGCCCCTTTTGATGATGTAGGTTCTCTTACTATCTGTATTTTCCAGACAAGGTAGTTGAAGCTGAGTTCCAAGGTTAAGCTGGTACATGGCGGACCTGAATTGCATTCAAGATCTGGTGTGATTCCCAAAGACCACACTTTTGGGCCTCTCTGTAATTCTTCTTCCCATGCTTTACTCCCTGGCTCATGGCGTGGGGTAGACAGACACAGAAACAAATACCTTGGCAATATAATAGGGAAGTTTAATAACAAAAGAACAAATGGAGTATTATAAGAGCCCAAACTGAAGGCAATAAGAAATGACGCCTTGGATGAAATTAAACTTGGTTCTTAAAATAGCCCTAGAATTTTTCTTGTCAAAGAAGGAAAAAAGTCATTCTCAGAAGAAAAGAAAATCTGGGCAAAAGCATGAAGCATATTTGAAAATTTCTGCTCTGGGATGTGCAGAAAGTGTTCATTGGATACCAGCAGCTTATTGAGTTCTCATAGAGTTCATGGTAGTGTACCAGTGGTGTGCACCTGGGATTATAGAGTTGGCATGTTCCTGCCTTTTGCTTTTAAGCTCGAAAGAGTTCCTCTAACTTTTGTGGTAATCAGACCTCAGAACACCGCACCATCACTGGACTGGTGGTTTCAGTAACCCAGTAGGCATAGAAGTACCCTAAGCTTACGAATTTCAAAGTATTGTTCTTAGGTTTTATTGGCTTTCCACACTGTGACAATTGCTACTTAAATATTCAAAAAGGCTTCAGATTGTCATCTGATCCACACTGGAAACAAACAGTATTGGTTAAGAAGCATAATAATATATGTTATTATAATTAACATAATAATTACCTAGGAGCAAGAAGACAGTTGTCAATTGTCAAACAATTATTATGCTAGATGTGAAGCATCGCTGTGGGTGGGGGACAGGGAGTCTGTCCATTTTCCTACAGATTTGGAGGCTTTGAGGTCTTTTCATTGAAGGTACAATACTGCTGTCACTCAACAATATTGATGTCATATCATCAAGAGCCTGAGAAAACCCAACAATATCCTGGGAGTACTGTCTCTCTAAAGAAGTCCCAGAGTTTACTGGAAGAAAGAAGAGGAATGCACTGAGTAAAATTATTCAGAAAATACCTTGGTGTAATTGAGTTATACTCTTATGTTCAAACTGGAATTTTCGTACTCCTCAAGTTTTACTTGACAAACTCCTTTATGCCGTTTGGAGCTTAAAAATAATTCCTTCACTTAGAGTTTGTGACCTTTGGATCTCTAAGATTATAGGAACATGCTGGGAATGTTAAAGGAAGCTAAAACATAAAGAAGGAGGCCTTTGGATAAAAGAGAGCAGATTAAACACACAGGTTTTCTTCCCCTCCCCCATCCCTGTTATGGACCCCTAAAACAAAAGAAGAATAAAATGTCATAACTACAAAGATGAAGAGAATGGCCCAGAAAGTGTTATCAGATGAGAAATGTCAACATTTTGGAAATCAGAAATTGGATGCACAAGTGATAATTAATTGAGTAGAGAAGAGACGCCAAAGAGATTAAGTCTATGGCCAGCTCAGGGGGCCTGGAGATTCCAGGTCATGGGGAAACCTGGAAAGGAAAGGGCTGGAACCAGAGGCACCCTGTGTAACCAAGAAATTCACTTCCCCACCTGGTGGGAGCAAGGAGGATTTTCTTCAGATTAATCAACCCTGGAAAGCTCTGGGTTTAAGAAAACAGCTCAGCAGAGGGTAATTGAGATACTAATACTGAAAATAGCAGGATTAAGTTAAAAATCTACACAGTGACTCACAAAACCCTCAACTTTTGTCTGCTACTTATCTCCCAGAGCTATTGATAGCAGGGCAAGAAACTGGAGGATTCTTCTTTAGACAAACTAATCTGCCCAATGAGGGAAGGGGAAGACACTGAAAACACTAACCTTCAGCATCCCCCAAAGGATTAGCCCCATCTCCATTTGATCAGGCTGTTGTAAAACCCATCAGTAAATATATTGTCATGCTATTTGCCCTTTTGCCCCCAAACAACATTTCAGAAAAGGAATTGCTTTGTGTACTTTAGAATCTCTGAAGTGATATACTTAATCTAAGGATATTTCTTTAATCTATAGAATTAGAAGCCCTGAGCTTCTAATTGTGCAGAGAGAGCGTCACATGGAGTTCTCCAACCACATGCTGTTGAAAAGTAATGTGCCTTTGCTCCTTTAATGTGGCGTTTGTCTGTTCTTGCCACTTGGCTCCTGGAGTATCAATTATTATGTATTGCCACAACAGTGCTACTGAAGAAACCACCCCAAAGCTCAGTGGCTCAGGACAACAAGCCTTTTTTTAGTTCAAGAATGCTAGCCAGTGTGGTGGTTATTCTGGTGCTGGCTGGGCTCACTGGGCTTAGGTGTCTGTGGGCTGCTGCAGGTGCACCCAGCGGCTGTGTGCATCCTGCCTGTGCTCTCACACTGAGGAGCTCTGTGTGTTCAGAGGCCAGTCAGATGCTGGCTGGTCTAAAACTGTCAGCATGGAAAAATGGAGGCAGCTCAGTTCTGCTTCATGTGTCTCATTCTCCAGCACTGTAATCTGGGCATGTTTATGACAAAAGCAGAGAAGATATGTGAAAGCATGTCTCAATGTATAAGTGATTTTCATGCCTCTGCTTATATCATATCTGCTAATGTCTCAGTGGCCAAAGCAGGTCACATGGCTGAGTCTAGAATAGGTGAAGAATTGAGTCCATTGATGATGTCAGTCTACCACACCTGAGTCTAAAATATTCCCTCCTCTTGCATGTGGACCTCACCCTGCAAAATATAGGGAATGTAGAATTTTGTGTTATCTTTACTCAACAATTTATCCTTGGCTGAAAGGACCCCGTGCTGTATATTTTTTTTATCAGTTTATTTAAATGTGTAATTCACCTTGAAACCAGAATATGAGAAATCCCTTAAGGGTTGGAGAGAACCCATTTATACAGCAACCCACTGCTCTTTGAAACGTGGTTATAAAGGGTTCATCAACACTGAGCTGAATTCACAATTCCTCATTCAGAGCAGAAGTGATGAAATCACATTGGCACTTCCTCAGGTCCATCTCGTGGACCACATACAGGGTAGTATTCTGGTGGAACAGACATCTCAGTACTTGGCTTCAGGGCTCAAATTGGGTGACCTTGAAAAATGACTTGACTTCTGCTTCTTTTCATGAAAACTCATACTGAAAACCTATCTTGTAGACTTTATGATTAAATAAGGCAAATCCCATTTGGTGGCACTAATATAAAAGTATAAAATTCTAGACCAATTAAAAACATGTTATTATTTCAATATTATGGCAAGAAGTCACCCTCGTGGTAGGGATGACTGCCCTTTGTGTACTTTGTGCCAGGCACTGTGTTGAGCACTTTACTTCCATAATTTTACTTAGTCTTCATGGCAATGATATGGAAGCTAACATTATGTCTGGTTTATAGAACCTGGGTTCTAGAAAGGACAACTAACTTAACCAATTTCACATGGTACTAAAAGGAATCAGTGAGAAGCATCTGGCAGTTAGCTGGATGGTGGTACCACCATCCTAATTAGAATAAGTTATACTCCATGTGTGTATAATATGGGAAAATGTACTCTACTGTCATGTATATCTAAAAAGAGCAAATTTTAAAAGTAAAGAATCTTCAAGAGCCAGTTTTCTTGACTGCCCTTCTTCTGCTGTATATGATGGCTGTCCTTTGCCACTGTGCCTTCTGCATTTTGCAGAGGATTCACCTTCACAAATAATTGCCATGGCATAGCAGGTTACATCAAATAGAACACATGTGACCATCACTAATCATCATTAAGCACCTGCTATGTACAGCACTTTGCTAAAAGTGAGGGTAAGAATAAGATAGAGAAAGAAGACTTAACAATAGTGTGGGCCACACAAAAAACAAAGTAAATAATGTACAGCCAGGATGGATGCAGGGCAGGGGGTGGATGGGATTGAGAGGAGACTGAATGACTATGTACATGAAAATGACTTTTATTTCTTGGCTCAACAATCACATATTGGGAGTCTACTATGAGAATGTTTCAGCTGGTAGAGAAATGAGTAAGGCAGTCCTTGCTTTGCTCTAAAGGAGCTCAGATTCTAGTGAAATGTACGCGCGTGCGCGGGCACACACACACACACACACACACACCAATGATGCAGCATGAAACAGGGCTCTAATAAAGCTGACTTTATTTGGATTCAGGGGTTGGAGACAGGAACTAATTCTAGAAATACAAAGGAGTCATGAAGATTGAAGAGGGACTCCTCAGGAAGAAAAACTAACAAATATACGGAAAAAAATAGGAGAGTGTTTAGTGAATGCCAAGTGTTAAGAGATGAGGAGGCCATGGCAGGTGCAAGATGGAGTTGGAGGAGTGAAGGCATGATGAGAAGAGTATCAAGAGGCAAACAGGGACCAGATCAAATAGGATCATGCAGAGGAAATGGAGATGTAGCTCGCAAAATGTGAGCTGTCAATGTTAAGATCCTGAAAATCCATCAGTAAGTAAATGATACAATGGTAAAATGTTTGAGTTCACTATTGGTCAGGGTAAGCCCGTGATTTTAATAGGACTGATATCAGGAGGCATAGTGGTGGCAGCAAATGTCCAGTGCCATCTACCTAGCTGCAAGGACCTTGCTATGAGACCACAGGGCATCCTCACGCTGACAGAACCCAGGCAGACAGGTTGACTTGTGTATCGGCCCTTGTCAAAGGTGCTACTGTGGAATCTATTTCTGGGCAATTCTGTTTTTCTTCCTCTTTGCTGATCCTGGAAGAGCTGGGCCATTGCCCCAGTGGCACATGTGCTGTCCTGACCCTGGTGCCTATAACAGCAGGGAGGGTAACGAGCACAGCATGACGGCATGTGCAAGCCTGAGCTCTGATCCACAGTTGTACAGAAGTCTGCTGCTCCAGGACTGGAACGGGTAGTACAAGAAGGAGACAACTCGGAAGCCAAGAGGAGCATCTGCATGTGCATGCTGTGAATTAGTAAACAGGCTGCCACTGTGGACTCCCTCTTGTGTCTTTTGCTTTTATTAGCCTGAAAATGCTGCAGAAACCACTTTGCTCCTGGTCCCAGGCACGATGGATGGCCTGAGGCCATCACTGCTGTGCTCTGGTTACATCCAAGACATTATTTTAAATCCCTGGTTATTTCTCACCTTTTCAAATTAAAGATGTTGCCAGGTTTTAACAGTGGGCACTTGAAAAGCCTGTTTCTATGATTTCTTGATGATGAAAGAGACGAACTGTTCTATCAGAGTAGTTCTAAGAAAGAAAATGCCTTTTCACATGTGATGAATCCACTGTCACCCATATGTTCACTCTCCTTGCTTTTGAAACCTGCTGCACTCTTTGTAGGAGGCACATATCATCCCCACATGCACCCCTACACTCACACATGCCCTTTGTAGTCACAAAACGACAGGGAAGTCATCACAAGAATGTGTATGTACCAATTTTACCTGGATTTTCCCACTAGTTTTCTATGATATTAAGGGCTTATTGTTTTTTGTTGTTCTAATACATTGGCCATACAATGGTATTACAAATAGCCTTAATTTGAAATTCCATGATTAGTAGGAAGAATGAACATTTTCCCAAGCACGCACTTGGTGTTTGTATTTTCTATTTTGTACATGGTTTACCTATATCTTTATATATTGGGTATATCTTTATATATTGGGTGTCTGTTAGTTTTTCTCACAAAACTTAATGAATACTTTAAATGGTGCAGATATTATTCACTTGTATGCCTTGAGTGCAATGTTAGACATGTAGACAGTAATTGCTTGTGTCTCAAACTGTTTTTCTCCAACTCTTAGTAAGACCTGCTCCTTCTCACTGTTATTCAGTGTTTTGCTCAACTGTCAGCTTCTTAGAGCAGCTCTGACCTGCTTGTGTACAGCTGAGAGAAAGAGAGAGAGAGAGAGAGAGAGAGACACTATCTCTGACCTACCTGTGCATAACTGGGGCAGAGTAGTGAGAGAGAATAGGAGCTGTAGAGCTTGACTGGGTGTAGATCCTGGTCACCTATTATGTGCTTTGAATGAAACGGGGGACAATAAAACACCCAGTCTAAAGGACATTCGTGAGTATTAAAATGATTAGTACAAGTAGAGGACTTAGAACTATTCTATCCTAAAAAGCTATAACTATAGAAATATAGTAATTATTTTAGGGAATGTGAATATTAGAGAGACATAAGGCCTGAGAAGAAATAAAGAAGGAAGATTGGGCCATCTTCCTAATTCTTCCCTGTCCTAGCCCTGCTGGTTATAGCCCTTCCTGATGTTTCAAGGAATATTGGTCAAGAATCTTCTATATTAATACCTGCATACCCACACTTATTGTGGCACAATGCATAATACTTATTATGTTATAAAATCAGTGGAGAATCTTAATAAGAGGTGAGTGGATAAAGAAATTATAGTCTATGTCCACAATGGAGTAATAGCCATAAAGAAGAATGGAATTATGTAATTTATAGGAAAATGGATAGAACTAGAAATCATCAAGTTAAACAAAATAAGTCAGACCCAGAAAGATGAGTGTCACATGTTGTCTTCCATGTGGAAGCTAGAAGAGGGCAAGAAAAGGGCATCATGAAATTGGGAAGGGGAAAGAGAGGCAATAGGGAGTGAAATTGGTCAATTTATGTTGTGTGCATGTGAATATGCTACAGTGCAATTCACTATGCTGTGTAGTCAATATACACCATTTAAAAAAAACACTCATATATTAAGTTACTAAGATAAATTATCATGTCCATGGAGAAAAGTCCCCAAATATTATTCCTCTCAGGGCACTGAATTCAGGGGATAAGAAATAAACATACATACTAAGTAATAGCAAGGAATATTGGCATAGAGCATGGAAAATGGTTTGGTTCAGGTTCAAATTCTGCCTCCAGTCCTTGTAGGGTTGCTTGGAGAATTAAATGAATTGAAATATATATGTAAGGTGAATGGAACATCACACATCCAATAAGTTATAATAGTATTGATAAATATGCATGAAATATTCTTTTTTGGATGAGTGGGATTTTAGTTACTGCCTGAGGAGAGAAAAAAATCCAATGGGTTCAGAGAACAGGTAAGTTTGAACTGATCTGTAAGTGATAGATTTTAGAGTTAGAGAGAACTTCAACTCGGATTGCATGGCACGAACCATGTAGGATAAATGTGTCACTTGCTCTGGAGGCTGGTTATCAAGGGAATTAAATGAGGTAATGTACATAATGTACTAGGCAGAGAACCTATACCAAATAAGTGCTTGATAAATGGTCAATGATGCTGCTGATTAAATATGATACCACTTTAAATGAGTGAAGTGGATTGCTGAGGTACAGGAGTGATGGAAAATGAACTAAAAGGTCAGGCTTGAGTTCTGATGGTGGAACACCAAAGGGTTGCTCTCTGAGATGCATTGAGATAGTTCTGATTCCTCTTGCTTTTATTAGGGTCTTTCAAACAGAGCAGAGGCACTTAGACTGTATACAACAATTTGGTGGTAATTAACAAGAAAGATGCTAACACTGTGCTCTCTGAAGCATTGAAGAGAGATTATCTCTATATATTCATCCCCTGGGGCTTGAGGCAAGAATTGTTCCAGGGAAATGCTTTGACACATGCATGAGACATCTGTGTTGCCTAGAAAAGCATCATATTTGATCAGCATCACCATCTACCATTTATCAGGAACTTTGTACTAGGTACTCTGCCTAGTGCATTATGTACATTACCTCATTTGATGCTCTCAGTCACTCCAAAAGCAAGTTGACACATTTATTCTCATTTTAAAAATGATGGAACTAAAATTTGGAGTGGATGCATAACTAGAAGGTACTGAGGCTGGATTTAAACCTGGGACTGCCTGTCTCCAAAACCACAGTCTAACAGAATCTTTGTACAACCTCCTTGTGCAATCATTGTTCAATTGCTGTCTTTTCTCTCCTACTTCCCCTAAGTGTGTTGTATTCCCTTTATCCCTGCATTCTTTGTACTGATTTTCTAAGCCTCACTTGTGCACTCAATCTCTCAACATTTGTGGAATTTGTACAGTGTACTAAGCACTCAGCAGTGCTGAGTTTTCTCTTTTTGTTTTAAATTTCCCGTAATGCCACAGCCTTGGAAAAGTACTCAGAAAATACCTGATCTTGTTAGATGTGGTCCAGTCCTATCAAGGAACTGAATAAATTCAGGATATTTTACTGAAGCCCCAGAGGTAGGAACATTCTTTCTTGCTTTTCTTCCTCTCCTTCCTTATCACCCTTCTATGATCTTTTTCTTCCTTCCTTCCATAAGTATTTGCCCTATGAATATCACCTCCCCCCCAATCAAACAATGCTGGGAGCTAGAGATACAATAAAATGCACGCACACACACACACACACACAACAAATAAATGTAATTAAAACATGCTTCTGATCCATTGTCAAATGCAATACACATCTCCTGCAGACTGCTGCTCAACACTTATCCCTCACTCAGTGGTTAGTAATATAGTGTTCATCACTGTGGCCTTTGTAAAAATACTAGACAGAACCTACTATGAGCAAGAAGCTCAACACCAATAATTACATAAAGGGAGAAAGGAATTTAGGTAATTCTCACCCATTCCATTCCTTCCAGTAACAAGACATCTTGCGGTAAGGACAGGTATGATTCTTTGATTATGATTACAAATTGAGATCTGCAAGGTAGAGTTGGACAAAATGAGCTTGTGGAGAACCTTGGGAGTTGGATTAGGCAGTTGTGGTTATTAAGCACAGTGTGTGTATGTGTCCAAGAGTTTTTGACTGGATATTTGTGGCTTTCCCAACAATTAATATGTTGAAATTGAGGTCATAAGCCCCAATGTGATGGCATTAGAGACAAGGCCTTGGGGGAGGAGCCCCATGGTGGAACTAATGTCCTTGTAAGAAAAGACACCAGACCTTCTCTCTCCACTCTGTGAAGGGGCAGGGAGAAGGTAACCATCTGCAAGCCAGAGAAAGAGAGAGAGCCCTTACTAAGAACTGAATCTAGTGCCACTTGGATCTTGGATTTCCCATCTTTCAGAACTTATAAGAGATAAGTTATTTTTAATGTTGCAACTTTTTTAATATTTATTTTTTTAGTTGTAGATGGATACAATATCTTTATTTTACATTTATGTGGTGCTGAGGATAGAACCCAGTGCCTCATGCATGCCAGGCGAGCACTCTACCACTGAGCCAAAACCCCAGCCAGAGAGAAAAGATTTTATTGCTTAAGCTACCTAGTCTACAATATTTTGTTACAGTAACCTGACTTGCTTAAGATATCAAATTTCTCTAACAACATGGTCATATGGCTTTGGTGAACTACTGACAAGATCAGGAAAGATCCTTTTTCTCTCCTGGCTGGGGTGAAAGGGGGCTAAAATGATACTATCTTTCCTTGCCCACTGTGGAGATAGTATTTTCCAAATCAGACCATGCACCAGGAGTAGTTCTGATAGAGACTGGGTGATGAACACTAAAAAGGTGCTTCTCTCTAGGCCTATCCTTAGCCCCATCCCACAGACCCATTCCAATAGTAAATGTGATCTAAGAGTGAAAGACCTATTTTTCTCAACACAGATCTGAACATCTTCAATGAACAGGGCTCTGTTCTAGGCAGAAGGAATTCATTTCATTGCAAAAAAAAAGTGTGTGTATGTGTGGGGGTACTTTCAAAAGAATACATAGTTGATTTTCAATTTCAAAAAGCAGAAACAGCTTGTGTAAGTTCACCTACTTCTAACTGGTTGATTCAATGCATTATGAGAGGAGACTTCAGCCACTCTGAACTCTTATTTCTCAACCACAGCGAGATACACAGGGTAGATTTTAAGGACCAGAGTACTCCCTGTTTCCTGTGGCAGATGCTCATATATTTATTAAATGAATAAGCTGAGTATTCCTAGCCCCACAGGAAATATAAATGTTATTCTTTCATTCTTTGTCACCCATTAATAGCGCACATTTTTGTAATAATGGGATTTGGTGAATGAGTTTCATGAAGTCTTTTATGTAAGTCATTACAGGGAAATTTTTTAGCAGTAATTGTTGCCTTCCCTGTTCTTTCAGTGATCTTCTGGGAATATCTTAAATATGGAACTGGCCACAAAGTTATGTTAAGAAACTTAATTAGCAAGAAATGCATTATAATGCACATGTTAAACATTAATTATATAGGCTGCATACAGATTAAATCTTGAAAATTCCTGGATGATTTCCATTTATAAGTCCATTGTCCTTAACCACATGATGTATCTTTATTCTTACTCAAGAAGGATGCAAAACCTTGGTTTGTTCTTTTGCAATCTATTAATTGATTCAAAAATTATTTACTGAGCACCTATCTAGGCCAGGCAGTGTCTTGGGTAATGAGAATTCAACAGTGAAAAGATAGGCAAGGGAGCTGCTCTTATGGAACTTATATCTCTATCAGCGTAGTCCAGTAGACATTTCTGTGATGATGGAAATTGTTTAGTGTTATTGGATTAGGAAGTGATTTGCTGTCTGCAATAGAGTAGCCACTAACCACATGTGACTATTGAGCCTTTGAGATATAGATAGTGCAACAGAGAAGATGACGTTTTAGAATTATTTAATTTTAAATTTAAATACCTATTTGGGAATAGTGACTACCAAAATGGAAAGCCCTGTACTGGTGGGAGAGACTGATTTTAAACAAGTCAATACAAAACCAGGATATATCCAAACTGAGGTGAGTGCTATAGAGGAAATAAGCAGGTGATGTGGTGTGGGCACTGTCAGAGACTGGCTTCACTTGGCAGGTATTAGGATGGATACTGGATGAGGTGGAGACAGACCTGTGAGGGGTTGAAAGGAGAGGACTGCAGGCAGTGGGAACAGCAAGTGTCAAGGCCATGCCTGAGGTTCCTCAGGAGTGCAATGACTGGCCCATATACTTATCTCTTCCCAGGTACACACCAGGGCTAGAGATGCCTACTTTCGCATGACAAATCCTCTCTTCTGCAAGGACTAGTTCTAGCCAGGCTGTGAGTGACTAGGAAGGCCCCACTCGGATCTGCACCAGCTGAGCTGCCATATTTACTCTGTACAGCAGCTGGTGCACAAAGCTGACCCCAATCACATCCTGGCAGTTCCATGTGCCTTCTTTTATCTTCTCACACTCCAAGTATCCACAGGCAGCAGAGGAGACATTTGCTGCATCTAAATCTTTTCTGATTTCTCTGGAGAGAGAACTTGATTCCTTTCATTGGACTCTTTATCTGCAGTCCAATGCCTATTAACTTTCTCATTCTACCTCCCCACCCAACCTGTGTCCTCTCCAGGACACTGACTTCTCCCTACAGCATCTCACACAATGCACATCTCTGTTTTCTAATGTTATTTTTCTGTAGCAACACAATGTATTTTCACAGATAGGAAAAATTGGACATTTGGTATTTGAGATGTGGCTGGTATTATTAAAATCATAATCATTTATCAGTACCATTATCGTCATTTGCACTCAGGAGAGGCAATGCCTTGGTCCAAATCACTTAGGTGGTAAATGGCATAGCCAGGATATCTGATGTGGAATCCAGTGCTTTTCCCAAATACCCTGTCTGACCCTTATCTGACCCAAATACCCTGACCAACCCTCAATTTCAGCCTAATTGTACTGTTCAGCCAGTGAATTCTCAAATTTGAGAGCTGGAGGAATCCAAATGGTCTCTCTCTCTTTTTTCTCCTCACAAACAGTATGAATGTTTATGTAGAACATCTCAAACAATAATCAGAATCTCCTGGGAAATGTAAGAGATTATAACAAATATGTACAATAAGAAATTAGTATTAAAGTAAATTGTTTCTCCGTAAATCAGTAATGAATAGTTGAATTTGAACAAATTGTCTCTTCTCCCAGTTTGAGAAGGTGCTTTCTCCATATTCATTCACATGCCCATCATTGTAGTCAGTCCTAGTCATGGTAACAGAGAGACGATATTCTGAATAATTTAGAACATGCTTTATTTATTGTTAACATTTTAAA
Source organism: Marmota marmota marmota (assembly GCF_001458135.2). Lineage (NCBI taxonomy): Eukaryota > Metazoa > Chordata > Mammalia > Rodentia > Sciuridae > Marmota > Marmota marmota. The sequence goes on from NW_026000026.1 coordinate 75,361,867, forward strand.
CTGAAATTAAAACACTAAATTTGAAATTTCTCTTATAGACTACTATGAATTCTCAAAATGCATCTTTTCTAGATCTCTTGAGCTTTAGAAATAGTGATTTGCATTTGTTTGCTTATTCTAGTTCACAGTCCTATTCTGAGAAGACAGGCCTTTCCTCCATCAATCCTGATTAATACCTACCAGCGCCCACTGTCTTCTACTTTAATACAGCATCTGAAGGTTAGACAAGAGACCAGCCCAGGTGCAGGCAGTGGTAGACATTCTGGGGGAGAAGATTGGGCTGTGACTGCTCACTCTTCTCTTCATCAGGAACCTCTGGGCTGGAACAAAGCTGGGCTGTGACTGCTCAGTCTTCTATTCATCAGGAGCCTCTGGTTCACAGGAAGGTTGAAGGAATGATCATGTCCATATGGGATACAGGAGCTTACACTGTAATCCTGTTTGTACATCTTGAGTATAAAACTAATGAACAGTTTTTATACACCTCTCCTAATTCTTTCATAAATATTGAAACTCAAGACAGTCCTGTGAGAAAAGGACTGTCATTTAAGCCTGAGAGGTGATGTAGTATATAGCTCACATGTTCTGCCTCTTTTTTAACTACCTGCATTTGAAATCTAGCTCTACCTCTTGGCCTGGTGTGTGACTTAGGCAAACTTAACCTCTCCATGCCTCATTTTCTTCTTTTGTAGAAACAGTAATAGAATTTGACAGATAAGATTGTTCAACACTAAATGGATTAATGTAAAGAAATACACAAGTGATTAACAAATGGTCACTATGAATATTATTCATTAAAAAGCTGTAGCTTGCTATATAGTGCAAGAATATGACAAACTTTTCTTTTTCTCTTTCTCGAATCAAATCCAACTTGAGCTCTCACTTCCTAAGATTGGCAGGAATACCCAAGTGATATAATTTTGTGGATCTCTTCATTTATAACTAACCCAGAACTAAGTCCAGAAGAGAGAGGGACCAGTCTGTGCTTGTCACTGTAATTCCCACTATGATGCCTGCCATGTTGAGAGCTGATGATTTCCCACCCATCTGCTACTGCCCTGCACCGGAGTCCTATCACCTGACCTGATGCTCCCATGTAGCCTCTCCATCACAGTGTACTATGTAAAACTGAGGTCCTGAGCTCTTTGACCATGGACTTTTGAAATTCCGCTTCTGGATTCCAGATCGATCTCTGTTTTGCCTGAGTAGTATGTTGACTTTCTTCAATCTCACAGTCACAAAGCTTCCAAACATTTCCCCTAGGGCAGTACAATTTCATCACATTGATGCAACTCAACACATACTTCAAACAGGCAGCAGGATGCCAGTTTCAGAATATTTTACTATGAAGTCTATTTTAAAAATTTTGAACTTGAATAACTTAGGACAGAGTTTGACTCTCCAGTTTGGCAATAGGACTTATGCAGACCTTTTGTTTTATAGCCAGAATAATTCAAAGATGTATGTCATGATCCCTATTGGTACTTCAGTTTTTTAAACACAGTCCTCAAACAAAACCTGGGTGAAGATTTTCTTTAGAGTATAATGCTTCATCAATCCTTATTCTACTATTCCTATATTAGTCCATTTTCTGCTGGTATAATAAAATGTCTGAGGCTAGGTGATGTCTAAGAAAAGGTTTATTTAGTTCAGAGTTGTGGAAGCTGAAAGTATTAGCTTGGGTAGACCCCTCTGGCCTCTGGAAATTTCCCTCTACCTACATCATAACACAGTGAATGGCATCATCGTGGATGTGAGTGCAAGAGAGAGCAAACCCATTGTGAGATAGGAATCAAGTGGGACTCAGGGACAGGAGTGCTCTTGTTATATGTATATACAATTCACAGGAAATGGGTTTTCATGAGAACTATATTAATTTCTTCCAGGGCAGACCTCTCATGACCTAACTATCTGTGTTTGTCAGCTTTTCATTACTGTGCCCAAAATATCTGACAAGAAAAACTTAGAGGAGGAAAAGTTTGTTTGGGGCTCATAGTTCAGAAGTTCATTTCATAGTTGGCTGACTCCATTGCCCTGGGTCAGAGGTAAGGCATAACATCATGGTGAAAGGGTATGGCGGAGGAAAGCTGTTCACCTTGTGGCAGCCAGGAAGCAGGAGAGAGGAGGGCATGCAAAGAGGGAACAAGAACATTCACAAGGAGTCAAGGACAAAATATAATCCCTAGGGGTATATCCCCAGTGACCTATTTCCTCTAGCCATACCCTGTCTGCCTACATCTACCACCAGTACACTAGTCCTTTTGAATTATTAATTCCTCAAGTGATCGATCCACTGATTAGGTTACAGCTCTCATAATCTAATCATTTTGCCTCTAAACATTTCTACAATGTCCAACATTGTGGGAGACATCTCATATCCAAATCATAATACTACCTTCCACTGAGTTTTACCTATTAAAAGTTAAATCACCTCCCAACATTGCCACAGTGGGGATTGGACTTCCAACAAATGAATTACTGGGGAACATCTTTAAACCATATCTAAACCATAGTAATTCAGATACCTGGTTTTAGGTTTCAAACCACAAAAATTGAGTTGCTTCCCAGAGCTAAGAATCTAGAACTCTAAACACTAGGATTGGTTGTTATTCTTATAAGAGGAATAATGAATATTATATTCTTGGGAAGTCTGTTCTGGCATGAAGACATAGGACATGGACATACATAATATTTTCAGTATTAAAGGATGAAACACCTGAATATAATACTTTTTTCCAAATTCTTTGGTAAGCTTTAGAGTTTTTAATCCCATGCTGTTCCTCTTATTGTAGTAAATCCACGTTAAATGAAGATTCACCATGAATAATACACTTTTCATGTTCGGGCTACTGGAATCTTGGTACTCAGAATTCTGAATGTGCATGTTCAGAAAACAAAATATTTCTGGCAGCATTAGTCAACTGGTATCTTAATAAGACTGTGTTATTTTGTTTTAAAGGTAAACCTGCAGGGATGTTTTCTTTCTTCTTCTCTTTACTCCTCTGATATATACATAGACAGCCATTATTATTGGTCCCCTCTATCATAGTTGGCTATTTGAATACTTGACTCTCAGATATTTTGCTTTCTTATCAGAAAATTATGAGTGTTATGCAATTTGTATAAAGATTTCTTGATTAATTCAACTACCCCTAAATCCAGATATGTAAGAAAAAATAATTTGTAAGAAACAAGACAACTCCATATGGGTGTGCATTTGTTTTACAGATACCGATTCTGGGGCTTTACACATGCAGGGTAAACAGTCTACTACTGAGCTACATCCTCACCTGCATTTTAATGTCATTTTAAGATCTGGACACCACTGAAGCAAAGTATTTTTCAAAAATGGTTACAAGCTGAAATAGAATATGTGTGTCTGGTGAATAATATGTGAAAATGCTTATGATCATGAGCACCTATTACTTCCATTCAAAACACTATATGGAGAATATTCTTAATGCTGGTCTTTGTTCTCTGCCTCTTTCTTCATCCCTCTTTTCTTTATTCATTTTGTAAGCATATGTTGATCATGTTGCACAGAGATGGGTCAGCAATGGCATCCTGTCTTCAGGGAGTTCACTCTGGTGAATAGAGATACTATGTAGTTAGGCTGAGAACAGTGTAATGTGGTATAAATAACTATGATTTGATTAATGTGCCATTTGCACAAAGAAGAGGACCATTTAATTCTACTCCAGAAAGTTTTCCCAAGGAGTTGACATTGAACTCAGTCCTAGAACAATGAGATTTCATTAGCCCCAGAATGAGAGGTCAGGAAAAGAGCATGTTAGGTATAGAGAGTAATATGAACAATGATCTGAAGATTTGAAAATGCACATTGTGTTTGGAGAATGGGGGGGTGGATTTTTCACTGCGGGTGATGCCTCTGGAAAAAGAGAGTGAGACTAAATGTGAAAGTTTGTTTATACTATGCTAATGGATTTTAATTTCTGTAGGCAATAAGGAGCTAGCAAACTTTTAAAAGCAGGACCATACAACATCGCTAATCATCAGAAAAATGCAAATTGAAACCACAATGAGATATGAACTCATGCCTATTAGAATAGCTACAATCAAAAAGATGAAAGAAGGCAAGTGCTAGAAGGATGTGGAGAAAAGGGAACACTTGCACACCATGGAAATTAGTACAGTCATTGTGGAAAGCAGTATGGAGGTTCCTCAAGAAATTAAAAACAGGCTGGGGATGTAGCTCACTAGTAGAGAACTTGCCTAGCATGCACGAGGTCCTGAGTTCAATTACCAGAACTGTAAAAAAAAAAAAAAGTTACTAAAAACAGAACTGCAATATGATCCACCAATGCTATTAGGTTTATAGCCAAAGAATACAAAATCAGTATGTCAAAGAGACATCTCTTTTCCTGTGTTAATTTCAGCATTATTTAAATAGTTGATATGGAATCAATCTAAATGTCCATAAACAGATGAGTGAATAAAGAAAATGTGGTATGCACAGTGGAATATCATGCAAGCTTAAGAAATAAGGTACTAGTAGCATTTGCAACAACATGGATGAATCTGGAGGACATTATTTTTCAGTGAAATAAGACAGGCACCGAGAGACAGATACCACATTATCCCACTTATATGTGGACTTGAACCCAGAAACAGAGGAACAGGGTAGTTACCAAAAAGATGCAGAGACGGGGAAATATTGGTCAAAGGACATAAGATTTAGCAAGATGGAAATACTTTAAAGAAATCTGTTGTACTATATTGTACAATAACACTATATTGTGCATGTGGAAATTTGCTAATAGTAGATTTTAAGTGTTTATACCACAACATAATAAGTATGTGAGGTAATACTTCTTTTAAGTAAATTGATTTAGTCATTACACAATGTATACATATATTGAAACACGTTGTGCACGATAAATATATACAATTTTACTTGTCAATTTAAAAATAAATAAATGAAAGAGTTCAGGGGGCACAATATGATCATCTCCACTTCTCAGAAAAATCAATGACAAATAAGAAACTAGAGTTGTTTATTATTTTAGACTTGGGTACGAGTACCAAGAATAGAAGAAGGTATTCAGGTTGAACATGTGAATGGACTGCAGATGACAGAAAACTGCAACGTTCATATGGAGAACCAAGAGAGGTGCAGGCAGAGGATGATAGCTGAGCAAATGTAGACAATTCTGCCAGCTGATTGCTTCCAGCTCAAACACCTGTGACACACATAATCTTTCTCTTATTCTCTCCCCTGAAATTGAGGCTACTTGGAACATACTTTTGAGTGTCCTTTCTGTCCCCAAGGCTTTCATTTCAGGTTTTCTGTCCTGTAGTTAATTGCTCTTTGGTTTCTGTAGTAGCAAAACCTAGCAAATTGAGCACAGTCTCTACAGAACACTTAGTTGTGGATGTTAAAATTTACGATAGAACAATTTGGTTGTGTCCTGTTTCTGAAGAGATGGAGACACTTAATTTTTCATCTGTTTCAGTGGCAGCACTTGGTATGATTTCATATCAAAAGGCAGTGCAAAATTAGTTTTGAATTATTTTAATATATAAAATCTGAACATTGGAATGATTTATGGAAATAAATCATCTGACTTAGCACTAACAGGTTTTTGAGCCTAATCTTGTAGCCATATATTTTTAACTTCCATGAATATCCCCTGCTCTGCTGATACCAACACACACTTCCAAAGCCAGTGAGATGTCTGCTTATAAATACTGAATCAACCAGTACATCAAACTTAATTCGACTTTGTTCATTCCACAGCTTCTAAGAAGGTAGTATGCCTTTTAAGCCGCATACCCCTATGTAACCTAAATAGGAAAAGGTGTGACAAAATCTTAATTAGATGTAGACCAGGGCTAATATTTACCGCCTACTTTTGCCAAGCCAGTAGGAACCCCTAGACATGGTGGTACTGCCTGTTAGATCCTGGTGCATTCTAGGGGAGGTAAAGGCTGGTGAACACATTCACTTTTTCTTTGTTTTTTTTTATGCTCTATTAGGCTACTATTATTTATTTTATTCACTACAAATGAACATATACAAGCCAACACATGTACTATGGGCTGTTATATAATCATTACAAATTATGCTTTAAAGGTTTTGTTTAATTAAAGAATACTTTTGAGAAACCTTAGAATACATTCCTTACACTGGTTTTCCCTGTGTTTTTAAATGCTCATTCTTTTCCCGTTCTGGAAACACTCTGGCTTAACCACAGTTGAACACAAACAATATTTTCCAGGTACATTTATGCTGTTTTTTTTTTTTTTCCTGGCCCAAAGGATGGAACTAGAACACGTGAGAAGGAACAGCGCAATAGATAAGAGTGACACTCAAAGTGGACAGATTGTTGGGATTCCTGACCCTGCTTCATACTAGTTCTGGGACATAGCATAATTTTCAGTCTCTGTGCCTCAGTAACTCTAATTATAAATTTGAGTTAATATACTGAATTTATTTCATATCATTATTTTGAAAATTCAGATAATACATATGAAGTACTTAAATCAGTGCCTGAAATATTTGAGAAATTTATGACTATACATTTATCATTATTTTTGTCCATTTGAGAGGTAATGAAAGACCTTCTGGCTCCAACATTTGTGGTAGTGGTATTTTACCAAAAGAAAACTTTCCTAGGCTTAGGGAAATAACATTTAATGATACTGACTGATATGCAAATACATGCAAATAATACATTTTTATATGTAGGTACAAATTCCTGTGACCTACTTTATTTAAATATAACATGGAAAAGAAATAAGGGACTTAAAACTTACCTACTCTGGTGGTTGTTTTAGAAAAACAAGTCAAAAATAGATATTTGCTTCTTGAAAAGAACTTAAGTAGTTCAGAGATTTGTACATACTATATCTTTTCGATTTGAACTCACCTTCAATTACATGATTTATCAGTAGGATATTTTGGGGAAGAAATACTTCATTGAATGCATATTTTAATTATAAGGTCAATTCTGATTTCATAAATGTTAAAATGTGTGAAAAAAGCAACTTGAAAATATATGGTAGTTAAAATGAATCCCTCATACATTTTAGTACCTACATATAACCATTATTAACCATTAATATAGGTTTTCCAGGCTCTCTAAAATATGTGCATAGTATATGTATATACAAAATTTTAAATTATATCATAAAAACATTTGCTACATATTAAACATATATCTGCTTAGAAATACTTGGGTATTTAGCATATATAAAATTTTTACTATAAACTTCATTCTGCAATTTAAAAAATAATTTTGTAACTTTTATCATTTAATATATCATAGACTTATCCAGTGTCAGTATATACAGATCTACCCAGGTGTAAGAACTACTATTGATAAGTCTATCTATATGCATGACATGTTAATTTGATCATTGCCTTGTTTATATTGGTTAAAAATAACTTAAGCTTTTATTGACATGAACTCCTTTAAGAATTTGATCATAGCTATATACAGTTTCCTAGAAACATTATCAAGCATCCAAGATGTGCATCCATTAAGGACTTCATGGTTTCCCTGGAGTCACTTCTAGAGCCTTTCACCCACCTATGGCCAGTCATAGACACTTAGTGCCCTTAAACTTTACAATAATTTTCTTTCATATTTAACCACACGCAAAACCCATAACAAATTGTAAAACACAGAACTTTAATACATGTCAAAGTTAAAAGATCTCACTTTTAGATATTCTTATTATAAAATTCATAATAAATTCATTCAATAGAGCAATATATCATTTGTGGGGATTTTTTCTTTAATGGGACTGAAGCACTTGCTCAGTCTATTGGTTAATATAAAAATAGCCTTCACATGTTAACCCCAAAGCAAATAAATTGCTAAGTGAATTTCATATGACATGGAAATCAGAACAGAATCTTCTAAAGTATAACTTTCTTTTTTTTTTTTAGAAAAACCATGTATTTGAAGATATTATAATAAATAGTTAACACTTGTTGAGAATTTAAGATTTGCTGGACTCTTTATTGAATAATTTATAAGTCCTTTTCTTATTTGTTCCCCATGAGATGGGTGATTTTATCAAACTAATTTTACAGGTAGAGGAATTGCATTTTGTAGAGATTAAGTGAGTTGTCCAAAGTTGCACATCTAGAAAGCTCTGAAGTCAGGAAATCAATTCATTACTCCCAAGTCTGTTGCCTGTCCTCTAGCCACTGTATAGATAGGCATTTTCAGATGGCAAATCAACATTTTTTTTTCTTCAGATATCTAGTTCTCTGGCTAGTTGCTCTTTGTATGGTCTTAACGTTGCAATGAAAACAAAACTAGAAACAACATCAAATAAAGAGAATCTCTAAATTTATGTTCTCCCTTTTCAGTTCAGAGGCTGTAGAAATAATATACAGAAGATGGCCATTTACATTTGAGGAGTATCAAATCTTCAAACTCTCAAACTAAATTTTGATGTTAGGAAATGTGATGCTTTGGAGGAGAACCAACCATTGGGAAGGGGCAGGCAGAGACCCAACCCTGGTCTTGGTTTTCCTCTACAAAATGATGGGCAGAGTACAATCCTAAATTCAATCATAGTTCTCAAATTAATATATCACCCCACAGTTCATTTCTTTTATTTTTTAACAAATAATTTTATATATAGTTTCTGACAGTAGCTCCTTCATCACAGTCTCCATCCTGCTTCCCCCTTTCCTTTCTTTCATATTTATTCAGGTCCTTTCCAGTATGTGTAGGAATATACCAAGCAAATTTCTGGTTTCCCTTTTCTTCCTTCCTTCCTTTCTTTTTTTCAAGCACAAGGGAAAAATGGTTTAATCAAGTGACAAGGTAAACATGAAATGCATGAGACTACCACATAACACAGTAAACTAGTTTACAATAAACTTCTTTTGTTTGTACCAGGAATTAAACCCAGAAGAGCTTAACCACTAAGCCACATCCGGGGCCTTTTTTTTTTTTTTTTTTTTGACAGGGTCTTGCTAAGTTGCTTAGGGCATTGCTAACTTGCTGAGGCTGGCTTTGAACTTGCAATCCTCCTGCTTCAGCTTTTAAGTCATAGGCCACAAGATAAAAGTATCAGATTACATATAGGGGGAAACTAGCTCCCATCTCAGCCTACTTCTCAACCCAGACCCTCAAACCTAGGAGGTCTTGGAACAACATATACCAAGCTCTGAAAGAGAATGGATGCCAGTCAAGAATTTTATATCCAGCAAATGAAATAAAAACCTTCCATGATAAACAAAAGTTGAAAGAATTCACAACTAGGAATCCAGCACTATAGAACATTCTCAGCAGAATATTCCACAAGGAAATGAAACAACAACAACAAATAACAAAACAAAACAACAACAACAAAAAACAGCAAAGGGAGGAACTACACTAAAGGAAAAGATAATCAAAGAAAAAACTAAGTCAAATTTAAAACCAGAAATAAACCAAAATGAATTTATGAATACAAATTATTCTTCAATAATAACCCTGAATGTTAATGGCCTATACTCATTAATCAAAAGATATACATTGACAGGTTGGATTAAAAAGCAAGACCCAACAATATGCTGTCTCCAAAACACTCACATCATAGGCAAAGACATCCACATCCATTTTCACTTGAAGGTGAAAAGATGAGGGGGGAAAATCACTCACGTGGACCATGTAAACAACCAGGGGTGTCCATCCTTATGTCAGATAAAGTGAACTTCAAGCCAGAGCTAGTCAGAAAGGGCAAAGAAGGACATTTCCTTTTTCTTTTGCTTTGGCTATTTCCCTTTCCCATAATACTCTTCCTGCTCAATCTGTAAAAATTCTATTCTATTCTTCTAAATCAACATAAAACTAGTAAGGTCAGCCCATTTGGGAGAAATATCTCTGTTAGCTTTTGAGATGTTAAAAATACAGATTCTAGTCCTGTTGACCTCCCTCTTGAGAGTTTACAGAACATAATTAAGTTTTGATTTCTACGGAGTTTATTGCTCTCTTGTTTTATATGTGATTATTTTTTCTTAAGGATACTTTTAACATTTTGAAGCAGGGGCCTATATAACATGGTTAGAACTTATTGCATGTTTACTTAGTGAAAAATACATGAGTATTTTTGTTTTACATTGTCCATTTTTAGGTAATATATCCTCTCATAGAATTGAAAAAAATCTTTCTGAATAGGAAACTAAAAAATTTAAGAAATGTGCTTTTCTTTTTTTTTAAAAAAAACTGGTTTCAATATGTTTTTTATTTTATTTTTTTTTAATTTTTTATTGTTGGCTGTTCAAAACATTACATAGTTCTTGATATATCATATTTCACACTTTGATTCAAGTGGGTTATGAGCTCCCATTTTTACCCCATATACAGATTGCAGAATCACATCAGTTACACATCCATTGATTTACATATTGCCATACTAGTGTCTGTTGTGTTCTGCTGCCTTTCCTATCCTCTACTATCCCCCCT
>NW_026000026.1:75374005-75401169 GCF_001458135.2 Marmota marmota marmota
GGTGGTCACAGTTCCGCCTACCTGGCAGGCGCAGGGGGAGGGGGCGGCTCTGCCTCTCAGCAGGCCGCTGCTCCTCTTCTGCTGGTGGGTCGCAGGCCCGCCTACCTTGCAGGAGTGATTCGCTTTTCTTTAAATATGTCTATACCCATGTATATAGCTAAGTATATACAGGTAGAACAAACACTCATAGAAACATGCCTTTAATTGCCTTTGCATATTTGAATCAGAACAAATGGTTTTCATTTTTTATAGGATGCCTTTCAACGTTTCACTGTGTATGTCAGGAAAGAAGTGGTAGGGACCAGTATTCAAGGATCCTTTTTCCAAAAGATTTTCTAATAGGTATGCCTGTCATGGGAGAAGACATATCCTGAAGAAGGGTACAAAGATTTCTGGGAGAAAAGAGGGAACTTGACTCAGGAATAGTGGGGGTTTTGGTATATGTGACAGAAAAAAAAAGAATATCAACAACATGCCAGTCAGAGTCAAAGATGGAGGTTTATTTAGAAGGTAGTATACTGTCAAGGGAGGGCAATCTCAAGAGAGAGAGAACTTTGGGGGTAAAGCAAGGAGGATACATTCAAGGGAGAATAAGGAACATCCTGAGAGTGAGAAACATGGATTGGTGTTCCTGGCTCTTCTTTTAAAGAAAACTTGCCAAGGGGTGGGTATAAACAGGTAATAGGAATGTTGTCAGGCTGAGATCACAAGATCGTTTCTGCTGGTCCAGCCAAACTCAGGATCCTGAGACTGATGTCATCTTCATTTATTTCATCTTCTATTATCTGATCAATAGATAGCCTTGAGAATTCCTCAAATGCATAGGTTTCTTGAAATATCATATCCCTTTTTACTTAATTGATTTATTGGGGGTTTAATTAACAATGCACAGGTAGATTAACAGATTTCCAAGGAATTTGGGAGCGACAGACTTGCAGGAGAGGCTGGCCTAGAAAAGTACACAGAATTTCTGAGTTAAAAAATCTTATTTGTTGTCCTTCCTTTATGTTTCCTTTCTGACTATTTCTTATTCCTTCTATCCTACCTTACCTCCAAATTTAGAGTCTCTCTTGAAGTAAAAACAAAAAAAAGAAAAGAAAAAACACCTCAGAATAAGGTATCTTATTAATTTCTTCACAAATTTCTTAGCAAATTTTAATTTACTTCAGCTATCAGTTGTTTAAAACATTTAGCAATATTTATTAAACCTGTACTATTTGAGTGGCATCCTACAAAATACTTACAATTTTGAGTTAAAGCAGATGGAAAAGTGTGCTTCCATACAGAGTAATGACTGGCATTTTAGACTGTTCTGGTTTAGATCTGGACTGTTCCCCCTAAGCTCATGTGTTGAAAGTATGTTGCAGTAAGTATGTTGCACTTGCAGTAAAGTTCAGAGATGGGGCCCTAAAGGCAATGGTTGGATCATTAGGGCTGCGACCTTATCAGTGGATTAATCCATTGATGAATGAATGAACTACTGGGAGGTGGGACCTAGTTAAAGGAAGTGCTAGGAGCATGTCCTAGAAGGATTTAACTTGTGCAGGGTCTCTCTCTCTCTCTCTCTCTCTCTCTCTCTCTCTCTCTCTCCTTTCCTGCTGCCATTAGCTGAGCAGCTTCCTGTGCTACAACCTCTGCCATGATGCTGTGTCTCATCTTGGGCTTGAAGAAATGGAGCCAGCTGAGCTCAGAGTGAATCCTCTGTAACAGTGAGCAAAAACAACCCTTTTCTCGTGTAAATTGTTTTTGGAAACAGCAATGAAGGAAGGGCTGAATAACAGATCTACAATGCTTATAAAAGTATAGAAGGGATGATGACTGACAAGGTCTGCTCATGACTGAGACTTGAATTGGGGATATTAGAAAGGTGCTATTAGGAGCCAACTGTTGGACCTCCTTCCAGAGAACATTCTTGACATTCACTTGGGAAGATTATGCCACCTGACTGGATGGTTGAGGAGCTTGCTGTAGTCAAGTATCCTATAATTGGGTTCTTGATCCTGGAGGAGAATCTTTTCAGTTAGCTTCATAGCAAGTGAATGTTCAGCTGGATTCATTTGCTTGACAATCATTCAGATCAAAATACAGCCATTTCGAATGAATCTGAAAGGGCAGTTTCAGATTTTCCTTTTGAGTTGCAGTGCTTGGTTTATTCCCCATTGCTTTCTGTGCAAATACTGATTCATTCAGCCTAACCCTTACCATCAAGAACTGGAGATAGAATTGAGATGTAAATTTATTCTTTTATTTCTTTTTACTTGTGGGGAGAGTCTGAGAAACAGAGAATTTATTTTCTCCCTTACACTTAGCACTGAAAGCAATCCAGAAAAATAAGCTCTCCCATTTCCCCTTCTTTCCCTTCTGTCAATATCTTTCCTTACTTTTACTTCCATTCCCTTCTTTTCTTTTTCTTTCTCTTTTTTCTCTTTCATGCTTTCTTTTATTAGTAAACATATAATCATGTTAGTAGGACATATAAATCATGCTCTTTGCACATTAAAGAACCCAGTTCAAAGAGATTAAATAACAGTAGTTGGCATATGATTCAAGCTTTCAGTGGCCTTGCCTTTTCATGGAAGTGGTAACATCTAGAAGTTTGTTGCATTTTTGATAACACTTGGCCCCTAAACAGAAGGGAAAGGACCCTTGGATTAGGAATTAGTTGCTCTTTTTGGTCCACTGCAACTGTCCAGCCTGCCCTTTTTATTTGAATTGAGATATTTGCTTTGTTAGATTAGTTTTACAGTCTCACAAGGATTATGAACAAAGACAGATCTGCTCAACTGGACTGAAGAAGTAGAGAAAGTGAGTCTGCATTCTCAAGTTTTTGACATAAGTTACGGTATGCTCTCTGTGGGATTCTATAGCATGGATGAAACATTAAACTCTGACTGTAGTCGGGTATTGCAGATTATAATTTCATTGTCAAGTTGAAAATGCCAACACCAGCCATGTCTATATAATGAGAGAAAAAGTTATGTCGTAGGCTGCCAGCCACTAATAGTTGTGCAGAGTGATTCTACTTAATGGCATTTAACTGAAGTGTTAAAAGGATAGGGAATCCAAACCTGTGTTCTACTTGCAGTCTTTATTACCTGCCTCAGTCTGGCTGGGCACAAATCACAAGCCACTCAAGCAGGAACAAACTTTATTTCTAAACTCCACCAGCACACTCCATACACACTCCCTGGGAACTCTCCCAAACTCCACCCATGCGGCTCCTCTAGGAACACCACTCACCAACCAGAACTCCCTCTCCCGGGCTGCGCCCACACTCACTCTCGGAACCCTGTGAGAACTCAACGGGAACTCCAAAGTAGCGGGTATCTGATGCAGCAAGAGCCATCCTATTACCGGACAGTAAAGTTCTAATATACAATTGAATCAATCCAGCATCATCTTAATGGCTTGCCTCTCAACCATTACTTCTGGCAAAATGCCAGGGGCCATTCCAACTCGGCTGTGGCTCTCAACAGTTACCTGTTGTGAAGAATCTGAAGCTAGAGTCCTATCCCTACTCTGCAGCTAGATCTCTAGCCTCCCTAGAACTCCAGAGCATTTCCTCTTAAGTGTTGCTCCAGAATGTAATGATAGGCAATGTAGGGTTAGAATCTGTGGCCCTTCCTTGAAATTTGGAACTTCTAGGACAATTTAATAGGAAAGAAAAGAGTAATATAAATACTCCAGCCATTAATGTTATTGAGTATGTTTAGTGCCAGGCTCTATTATCAGAGTCTGGGTAAGCAGAGATAAATAATATATAACCAATATGTGCTCTAGATTTCCAGCTCAGTTGATGTCACAATTGCTGATGAAACAGGAGACTATCTGCAGGGCTTCAGAGTGGGTAATTGTTGAGCTTGGCTTTGAAGAATAATGTACATAGGTTGTGGAAGGTTTAAGCTACTTTCATTTTTTGAAGCTTTGAGTATATTAAAATTGAAGAAATGCCACCAAAAGGGTGACAAAAACCATGATTTTTAATATGCTTACGTTTAGCAAATTTATTATTTTAACCCATGTTAAGAATGAATGGAGCACTAATCTCTAGGGTATATAGCAGTAATCTCTAGAGTATATAAAGAGTTCAAAAAGCTAAGCACCAAAAAAAACAACAAAAGACCTAATTAATAAATGGGCCAGGGACCTAAACAGACACTTCTCAAAAGAGGATATACAATCAATCAACAAATATGTGAAAAAATGCTCATCATCTCTAGCTATTAGAGAAATGCAAATCAAAACTACTCTAACATGTCATCTCACACCAGTCAGAATGGCAACTATTATGAAGACAAATAACAATAAGTGTTGGCGAGGATGTGGGGAAAAAGGTACACTCATACACTGCTGGTGGGACTGCAAATTGGTGCAGCCATTATGGAAAGCAGTATGGAGATTCTTTGGAAATCTGGGAATGGAACTACCATTTGACCCAGCTATCCCTCTCCTCAGACTATACCCAAAGGATTTAAACTCAGCATACTATAGGGACACAGCCACATCAATGTTTATAGAAGCACAATTCATAATAGCTAAACTGGGGACCAACCTAGATGCCCTTCAGTAGATGAATGGATTAAAAAAATGTGGCATATATAAATAGTGGAATTTTACTCAGCAATAAAATCATAGCATTTGCAGGTAAATGGATGGCACTGGAGAAGATAATGCTAAGTGTGAAGTTAGCCAATCCCCAAAAAACAAATGCCATATGTTTTCTCTGATATAAGGAGGCTGATTCATAGTGGGGTAGGAGGGGGAGCATGGGAGGAATCGACAAACTCTAGATAGGGCAGAGGGGTGGAAGGGGAAGGGAAGGGGCAGGGGGTTAGCAAGGATGGTGAAATGTGATAGACATCATTATCCAAAGTACATGTATGAAGACATGAATTGGTGTCAACATACTTTATATACCACCAGAGATATGAAAAATTGTGCTGCATATGTGTAATAAGAAATGTAATGCATTCTTCTGTCATTCATTTTTTAAAAAATAAATTAAAAAAAAAGAATAGATGGTATATACCATCTCAGTTAGTGATAGCGCAAAAGGTTAACATTTGAGGCCTTTTGTAAATGTGGGAACCAGGGGAAAATGACAACCTGAGTCCCTATCCCTTCCCACATTTAGCCCTATTAACAAATTCCTTGTGAGCATTATCTGTGTTCTTTTAGGCTATTGTAACAAACTATCATAAACATAATAAAAACATGGCTTAAAAGCAATAGAAATTCATTTATCACAGTCCTGGAGGCTGAATGTCCAAAATCAAGGTGTCAGTAGGCTTGGTTTCTGGTGAGGGTTCGTTTCATGGTTCAGAGTCTTCTTGTTGTGACCACAGAGGGTGGAAATGTTTAGCATGTTCCCTTGGGCTTGTTTTATTAAGAGTATAGCAAAATTCACAAGAGTTCCAGCTCCTAAAGTCCTCACCTCTCAATTTATGACATTGAGCGTTAGGATTTTCAACATGATTAATTTGGGGGTGGGGTGAAAAAGCAAACATTCAGACAATAGCAGACACCCTAGGTGTCTCACTAAATACTAATCTGCAAACCCACCCTTTGGACTTGCTATCTAGTTGTCCACTCTCATTACAGAGGAAACTGAGGCTCAGAAGTTTCAGAAAGTGACCCCTCCCTCATTTTTCTAATGCAGTCATGCAAAATAAACACTTATCAAATTGGAAAGTTCACTTCTGCAGGTGTCTAAGTCGCCCTCTCTCTGCAGGACTGACTATAAATGGAACATTTTTTCCAGAATGTTTCTCACAGTTTAGGTTTCAAGTTCTCTTTATTACAAACACTTCAGAATGTTTTGCAGAATCATTCCTGCTTAACACCTGTCAAGACAGTGGCATGAGGAGGTAGGAACCCTTCAGTGGAGTCAGATTCTTCTAAGTAGGTCGTCATTAACCTTCTTTTGTGGGAAAAAAAAAGAGCCATATCTGTCATGAAATAAAAAAACAGACTGAAAGGTAAATTTTGAAAATTTTATACTACCTTTGCTTTTACATTAAATTCCAATTTGCTATATGTTAAACACTAGTAAATTCTATCTGCTTTTTATTTTATGTTAATTAATTAATTAATTTCTTGTTTTTTATTGATTTTTTATATATTACAGCAGAATGCATTGCAATTCGTATTACACATATAGAGCACAAGTTTTCATATCTCTGGCTGTATACAAATTATATTCACATTAATTCATGTCTTCATACATGTACTTTAGATAATGATGTATCACATAACCCATCAATTCTACCCCCTGCCCCTTCCCTTCCCCTTCCACCCCTCTGCCCTATCTAGAGTTTGTCTATTCCTCCCATGCTCCCCCTTTGTACCCGACTATAAATCAGCCTCCTATATCAGAGAAAATATTCGGCATTTGTTTTTTGGGGGGATTGGCTAACATCACTTAGCATTATCTTTTCCAACTCCATCCATTTACCTGCAAATGCCATGATTTTATTCTCTTTTATTGGTGAGTAATATTCCATTGTGTATATATGCCACACAATTCACAATAGCTAAACTATGGAACCAACCTAAATGCCCTTCAGTAGATGAATGGATCTATCTGCTTTTTATCCCTCATGTGAGGTTTTCACGTTTCTGCCTCTGGAACTCAACTAGGGACAATATTGCCCTCAGGAGACAGTTGTTCATGTCTGGGACACTTATTGCAGTCACAGCTGGGAATTTGTGCTACTAACCTTTAGTGGGGAAGGTTAGAGAGGCTGTGAGACTCCCTACAGTGCACAGACAGCCTCCGTTACACAGCATGGCTTGGTGTGTTAATAGTGACAAGGTTGAGAAATCTCAATGTACAAGCAGGATTCTTAACTTGGGGGAGGTCTTATTTTAGAGTCTAGGGATCTATAGATGGACTTCATGGAATTCATAAACTTCTAAAAAATTTATATGAATTCGTGTGTATATGCACATTGTTTGGTGAAAAAGTACTGTAGTTTTTATCAGATTCTCAAATTCCTCAAAGGCGGTAAGTCACAAAACTGTGTCATGTCCCATACCAAGGATATTTTCCCACACTGTTTTTTTTTTTTTAAATCAAACCATGATTCTTACCTTTGTTGAAAACTTATTTAAAGTATTTTTCTGTAAATGCTTCTAGGTGAATAGGGTCACCATCTCTCCTGGGATGCTTGGGGAATGACATACCTAATGACCAATAACACCCCTCCTTCACTCTCAAATGTGTCCGGGTCCTGGTTTGAATAAAAAGTTATAAAGCCACTATTCTGATATATGGTGTCCATTTCAATTCTCCTTATGTTTTTGAAGAATTCTTCTCTGCCAAGGTATAAATTGTATGTTTAAAATCCATGCATAATAAATACTCAGATATATAGAACCCCTTCATTGCTGACTACCAACTCAGGCTATGGAATCATTTGGGGGCATGGATGGAGGGAGGGAGGATGGTAAGACAAGTGCCATAATTATGTTAAATATTTTACTCAGGATATCCTTATGTACTAAAAACAGATGACATTTAGAAATCTCATTATGGATATGAAACACTTGCCAAATTAGGGTGTGTTCTCATCACAATCTGTGGCCTATATAGCTAAAAAACCTGTAAAAATTCAGAATCGGCATAAAGTGTGGTCCCAAGAGAGGCATATATTTTAGTCTGTTGATATGGGCCGGTACTATTAGTATAAGTTGTATGTGTATGCACACCCGAGTGTATCATATATTGATCTCACCATCGCTTCTGGGCAATTCATGTAACATTTTTCAGATTCTAGGAAAAGAATTCTGTAACATGAGGAAGTTGGAATCAGTTTTCTTTAAAATTCCTTCTGGTTTAACATTCCATGTTTTCATTCATTCTTTCACTCATTGATCTCTCTGAGTGATTGGTTACCTGCTCCCAGCCAGGCCCTGTACATGGCCTTGTAGGTACAGACATGAGAATTAGCTTTTCAGATCCCAAGGATCTCAGGGCTCAGTAGGCAAAGTCAACATCCAGGGTGCCAGGAGTGTGTGGAAAGGTGTCTCTTAGCACAGCCAGGGGAAAAAGAGAAGACAAGTGACACAAAGAGAAGAAAAATGTATTCCTTAACTCTTTGAATATAATTAAGCAATAAATTCCTCTGAGAAGATAAACTTCCTGAGGGAACATTAGAACTCCTCCCTAGAGTATTATTTCTTTGGTGCAAGAAATCATCTCTTCTCTCTGAATCTGTGATATAAGAGTGCCAGAGGGTGGTGACCAAGGACATGGGCTTTGCTGCTAGATCTGGGTTGGAGTCCCAGATCTAGGACTTACTAAATCATTTTGAGTAAGAGTGTTTACTTCCTTGAGGCTCAATTTCCTCATCTGTAGATTGAGAATGGTAATATAATTGTAACTATTTAATGGAATTATTAAACAGGATCAATTAAAATGATGTGTATGAAGCATCTGCTGCCTAGTAAATACTTTTTAAAAATTAACTCAGGTGTTGTTGGAAGTGAGTGTTATAGCTGAAAAAGCACAGGTATTAGAGTCCAACAAACATGGGCTCAAACCCAAGCCCTGGCACTTATTAAGGGCAAATGAATTCATCAGACCTGGCTCAGCTTCCTTATCAGTTAAATTAAAATAATAATACACACTTCAGAACATTTTTGCAGTGATACAAGAGGATGGTATACATAAAGTGCTTTTTACACATTGATAGCTACTCTAGATATATTTTCTCTTCATTCTTTCAATTTGCTTGACTTACAATGTTGAAAACTTCTATAGTGCCATTCATTCAATTACTTCCTCATTATAAAATGTTTATTGTGTGCTAACCTGAATCTAGACCCCAAGGCCAGTTTCCAAGGAGGACAGGAACAATATTTTATTTAATGTAACCCATCTCTGCCTTTCTTGGTGATCCCTGTAGTAGTGGCCTCAACTTTCTTTTTCCTTGTCTCTTCCTGCTCCTTTGTGACAGGCTCTCCCCTGTATCTTGAATGCTTAATAAGTCACAATAATCTCTGCTCCGGGAACATCAGGGTCCAGCAGGAGAGGATATGTTTTTAGATGATGATTGACCCTGGGAAGGGTGTGTGCTCACTGGAGGGTAGCAAGGTGTGTTGCTAAGTTGGCTACTCTAATTTTCTGTCCCTTCACCTGTGCATGGCAGGATCTAAGTCTCTGTTGTGACACCATCCAGAGGTGATCTGTAACTTCTGGGAGAGCTGCCTTTTTGTCCTTTACCTTGTGCTTCTTTGAAGCTCTTTCTTCCCACACATTCTCTTTTTGAACTCAAACGATAGTGATACGTACTGCTCCCAGATTTTATAGGGTAGCTCAGCTGTAATGCAGATTGCCAGACTTGATTTAGATTTGTGATGACATAATTTTACATGCAATAGAGATTTTGGAGAAATTTAGTTCTATAATTAAGGAAAATTATTTTTATAGTTTATTAAAGGATTGCATTCTTAAATTCTCTGTTCTCAGATACTTGATTCCCTTTGGTCACTTTTGGAACCAAAATTATATCCTAAGAACATAAACAACAAAATCATGGTTCAAAATCAAGTTCAGGTCCCTTCCCTGCTTTTGAATCCAGGAGCTCTATATGGAGTAATTATATGAAGGTAAGGCTGCAGCAACACTGTAGAGCTTCTGCACCTGCAATTCTTGAATCCAAGCCAGAGATGCTGGTTTCCCATCAAAAAGGACACAGAATAGAAAGGAGGATTAAAAAAGCATTTTTACTTTTCATTTTTTTAAAATTTTCTCTCTTCCCCAGTGAGTGTACTTGAATGAAATTGAGAATTAGTGTGCAATGCTGAACACACATTGCAGTGTGCAGGCTTCCAGAAAGCCAAGGAGAACAATAAGCATGACTCCACAGGTTACCACATGGAAGTCAACCCAAAAACATTTTATTGTAGTAGACTCTGAGAAATAAAGAGGGACTTATTAATATGTAACTACACAGTCATTACATATTTATGCTCTATAGAATACATGATTAGTGCTACGCTGACTGTATAATTTATTGTTGGTAGGCACAGTTAAGACTGTTCAGATAACCATGTACTGTAATTATGTAGTAACTGCTATTCTTTGAATAAAAGTAGTAACCAATAAAGTGAAAACTGGCAAGTAATTGCCTTATAATTATTTTGGGAAAGGAATTGTTCCAAGTAAAACAACTGGAGATAAACAGATGAATATTTCATTTGATAGGTGATGTACACTAGCTATTGGAAGCCCTGTAGTCACATCAAACAGATTCCACACTATTTATTTTTTTCTCTTTTACTTTAAGCAATTTGGGCAGTGGGCTGATTTCCACAGAACAAATCCTACTTGTAACTCAATCTTTATCATTAGAGGTTGCTTTCACAATGGGGTGCAAGTTAATTCAGAACAGAACAAAACCTTATTTGTTATTATTTTTGAATCTCCTTTAGTTGTTTCCTCAATGACAAATTTATCATTACCACAAACCAGCAGTGAGCTTATCAATTCTAGAGGCATTTCCATTTTCTATTTTTAATAATTGTCAAGACAACTCTTTTTTTATGCTCAAATTTCCTTGTTGTGAGATGTTCTTTCTAGAAAAGGATTTAAAAGATTTCCCTTAGAGATATTTTGATTTACCATAGCTACTAATTTATTTGGTACTGGAAAAGGAGTAGAAAAAGATAATTCATTTACACAAGAAGTTCCTTTAAACTATCTTATGTTCTACAAATGTGCAATTTATTTATTTAAATTTTATTTATTTAATTACTACTTCTAATTAGATCAATAGGGAGCTTCTTTTGTTCTCAAGTTATTTAAAAAAAAAAGACAGTTGTAAACTAATTAAGCCCATGTAGGCTGAACATTTTTTTCCTACTCATTTCTTATTCTCATTTCAAATTCAGGTAATGTAAGTGCATGGATCTTAAGAAATTTAAAACCAATAGAGATCAATACTCTTTATTAGTTGCTTGAGGTTACTTTAGCCTGTTATTTTCTTTAAAAAATCCTCATGTTGCAGGTGATATAAAAGGCAAGTGAGATGTGAATAATAATAAGACAGAATGTTGTAATTTCTCAGGATATGAATGAATGTGTTCATCTGTGCCAAGTTACAATGAATGCATAACTCAGTAAAGGGTTATGGTTTTGTAGGGCAGGTGGAGACATGTTAGACTATATATTTGCTATTTGTTATAAAGGCCTAAATAAACATGTTCTCAGATATTCAGTTGAAACAATTTTCAAATTTAGTGTTAAGAAAAAAGACTCATGAAGAAATGTTAGAGTATTATTTGGCTATTATACAAGCATTATTACTTGAAAGTTACTCAACACATTGGTAGCAAAGTTTATTCTTGGGAAGAAATCATGGGATTGGGATGAGAGAAGGTGTACATTTTACCATTTTATTTACATATTCATCTATTTTTACATAAGCATATTTTTACCTACTTGGAATATACATGTACACCTATAGCTATTTACATAGATTCAAATAATACCTGATACCAATGAATATTCAGTGAAAATTAACTTTTGTTGGTGTTAGTCATCTAAAAGCTGGCCCATCCAAATATTCTCTCTGATATGCAGATGCTAACACATGAAAAAAGTGGGTGGGAAAGGAAGAGTAGAAGTTCATAGGATTAGTCAAAAGGGAATGAAGGGAAGGGAATAGGAATTGAAATAGAAAATTCAGTATAATGAGTCAGACATAACTTTCCTAGTACATATATGAATATACCATCAGTTAAACTCCACATCAGGTACAACCACAAGAATGGGATTCTAATTAGAATCATTTATACTCATGTATGTGTAATATGTCAAAATACATTCTGCTGTTATGCGTATCTAGAAAGAACAAATTAAAAATTTGGAAAAAAAAAGCTGGCCCATAATAGAAACTGTTACCACCCATAATCCCAAGTATTATGTCAACAATTTGTCTGCTAAAAATCACTGATGCTGGCAAAACTGACCTTCATATTCTTGTTAATATACAGATCTCAAGAAAGTGTGTAAGGATATTACTGAAAAGAATACTGATTTTTAATGTCAGATATTACTTCATTAGGTCTATTCTCCCTGACACTGTTTACTATCACTTTTTGCTGCAAACAGAGCATGTGATGTGAACAGTCCCCATACATTCCAATGTCTTTTCTAGGATAGGGAATTGGAAGAGTACGCAATTTGGTATTCCAACACTTGGAATAAAGATGCAGCTCAGCCATTTGATAACTCTGCATTCATGGGAAATCTATGACCCTTCAGTTTGCTGATGAGTTTGACCCTCTTCTAAAGAATGCTAAAGATGTCCTTTTATTATTTCTCTGGGGTTCACACTGTGTATTCAGAAGGAAACTAATCCTGCAACTCTAGTCACAAGTGACTGAATGGGAGTGCAAACCAAGGGATCTAAGCAGCCACATGTGGGCTGGCTACAAAGGAAGCCAGTCACCTTCAAGGTCTGTGGCCTAATAGGGTCACTCAGATGGGTGGTGGCAATGAGATGCAATCAGCTCATCACTTGAAAGGAGTAGAATTCCTCACAAATATATAATGACAGTAGATCCCTTGAGCTCTGGCTATATTGAAAAGAATGCTGAGAAAATCCCTTTGTCAATGTCTATCCAGCTCATGACTTCTGGCTTCCTACATTCACACACTCTTGGACCTGATGGTCATGTCCATCCTATGTGGCTTTGTCCCTGTGGTTATAGCTGACTAGAAAAGAAAAGGATAACTGACTTCAGTTTTCTCCCTTGAATTTCAAATTGGGGTTTAGAACCCTGGTCAAGTTGGTTACCTGAATTTCAGACAGATAAACTTTGGATTTGGGGGAAGGATGGGTGCAGGCTGTGCAGAAAAGCAGATCTGCCAGGAGCAAAGAACGAAGAAGGTATGCAAAGATGAGTGGCCACACAGGAGAGGTTGCGTGGGCTGCTGAGGCTTTCGTTCTCATTTCTGGTTCTATTCCTTGGACGTAGGTTATGTAAGATTCCTTTGCACCCTTAACATTAAATCTTAAAACACTTCCTTATTTTTCTTCATATTTTATCAAGGGGATTTTCATTACTTAAAATGAAGAGAGCCATGAATAAACAATCAGCTTTCTGTGATGGCCACGGCTGTGCATCTCGTTCTCAGAAGTACTGAGACCCAGAGGACTCTTCTGTGGCTCCAAGTGGGCCACAATGTACAGCCAGGCTATGCCTTGCAAAAAATCCTATTGAGGAAAGTAATCCATATTATTTTACTCTACCCTGGAATCTTTCTAAATCCTAAAATATCAAATGATTCCAGTATATTCTAACATCTGCAGAATGGGAATAACAAAGTTCCTCCCCACTTAGGGGCAATTGTAAAGATCAAAGCAATGGATTTAGAATCTGCTTTTGAATCCTTATGCATACTAGGCAGTCATGGTAAATAAATTGTGCTCCTTTGTAGAGCTGAACTGTGAATAATGATTAACAGGAGTTGATTACTATGTATGATAAGCAAAATTTTTAGCCCCCATGACCTTTGTCTCTAATGTTAACATGCACAAATGAATTTGCAGGTGGAATTAAAGATATTAATCAGTTGACCTTAAAATAGGGAGATAATTCTGGATTATCCAGGTGGGCCCCATCTAATTAAAGCAGAAAAGAAGGTGGTATGGGGGAGTCAGAGATTCCAGAGGTGAGGTGTAGTATTGCTGAATTCAGCATGGGGAGGGGCAGGGGAGAAAAAATGTGTGCTGCTTTCTGGCCTAGAGTGTGGCCCTGGGCTCACAGCCAGCAAGGAGTCAGGGACCTCAGACCTACATCCACAAGGAATGTGATTCTGCCAACAACCTGGATGAGCAGCTCAAAAGCAGATTATCTCCCCAAGCCTTCAGATAAGAGCTTAGTGGAGCCAACACCTTTATTTTGGCTTTGTGAGACACAGAGTAGAAACCCAGATAAGCCCCACTGTGCCTGGACCTTCTGACCCATACAAACTGAGTGATAATAAGTGTGTGGTGTTTAAAGTCTCTTACTTTCTGGTAATTAGTTACAGCATGGATAGAAAACTAATACAAGTGGATCCTAAGCATGGTGTTAAGTTCTTTATAGTCACTCTACCAAAATCATCAAGAGATCTTGGGAAGTAGGGGTGTGTGTATCTTTGCTACAGTGGAGGAAATTATGGCTCAGAGAGGTTATGCAACTGGTTCAAAACAAGAGAGTTTGGTAATTGGCAGAGCCAGGACTTGAATCTAGGTTTGTCTATGATGGGTTCAAACCAATATTTTTTATCAACAAAGTTGTCAAACGATGGCAACTAGAAATGAGGGCTACTTCATCATCCCAGTAGGTACATTGAGCCCCATGGACTATTATGCTAGGTATATAATTCATCTTATCCTCTTTCTGCTTGCTTTTTTCTGAGAGAGAAAAAGAGCCAGACAGCAGCTCTGCACCTGCAGAAAGTGGCTGTACTGCCCCACGGGCCAATTTAGCCTCCGTCAGCCCGTGGCGAGAGCTCATCTGGGGCCTGGCGCCTGCCCTGCTTGGCAACCTGAGCATCTCGTCATAGTCCAGGCTCTGAAGCATGAAATGGGGTTTTGCGCTAAAGCCTGAGAGACATGGTGCATGGAGTTTGCTTTGGCTATTTTCCCCCCTACTGTTTGTTTTTAGAGATGAAGTAAGGGCAGGCATGAAAAAGGTCTCCCAGGTCTTCTCTGTGAGATGGCAGCCACTGGTGCAGACAGGGATATAAATAAGGGCAGGTAGGGCAGCTCTCAGAGCCCCAACATATAGTCCACACTTAATATGCAGCAGCAGCCATTCTTGTGATTATTACCACCATTATTATTACATTATTATTTCAGGGTCATGGAGAAAGCTTCCTACCTCCAAAATGAATTCTTCAATCACAATTAAGGGACCTTTCCATTCTTTTAATTTAAGTTTAACATCCTGTAAAATGTGGTGTGTGTGTGTGTGTGTGTGTGTGTGTGTGAGAGAGAGAGAGAGAGAGAGAGAGAGAGAGAGAGAGAGAGAGAATGCTATCTTTATCATTGTTCCCCTGACACCTCTGTAATATACATTGTTATAAGAAAATAGCTAGTAAATAAAGGGTGTTGGGGTTTTCCTTCAGTCTAAATCTAATATCCCTGGTGAGAAGAATTTGTCATTCACATTCTAGTACAGCATTTCCCATGTGTAAAATGTATTCCATGGAAGGGAGTTAAACTGATTCACAGATGAGCATATCATTTTAATATTTATGTATTTTAATATGAATTATAAGAAAACATAGCACATTAATTGCATGATTCCCAATGAGGCTAAAATCAATAGAAAGTAAAAGTAGTGTGTCAATGGAAGGCAAAATTATAATTACATAATAATATATAGAATGCACAATGATAGTGAGATGGCGTGAAGGCAGTTTATGGGAAACCTGTGACTCTCTGTTTCATTGTGACATTTTTTCAGTTTATCAGATTACTTACAAAAAGGACATTAGAAGATGAATAAAGAGAAAAGATCTTGATCTCCTGAGGAATACAATGAGGACTACAAGAGGTGAATGTGAAGGCAGCTAAGGGCAAGGGTAGATAAAATTCCCTGACAAAGAAGATTGAAATCTCTCATGTCAAATGTGACCCCCCTCAATTTTTTTCCCTAGTTCTACCAAAACAGAAGGAAAAATAAATGTGCTACCTTGGGGCCTAGGGGAGTGATGTTGTCTTGCAAAATTGCTTTACCTGCAAGCAGGCTGTCCACTGAGGAACTCATTTATTTTGTGGTGGCAGGAGTTACTTGAGCCCCACATGGAAGAACAGAAGGTTGGTATCAGAGGGGACCTAGGGAACCTCATTGTTCTACAGGTAAATAAACTTGGAAGGGAGAAGTTAAATGATTTCTCCAAGGTCTCACAGCTAACTAATGGTAAGACTTGAACACCATCTGGGTCTGTGACTCCTGCAGATGCAGCGTAGGAATGTAGCCTCAGTAGAGGATGAGCTGAGACTTCAGGTCCTGCATTAACACACGATAGAGAACAAACACAGGGAAAGGTATAAATTGTAGAATTCCATTCTGTCAGTCTCAGGCTTTTGCTTCTATATTGCTTCTTATATTTCATCACCCTAGTCTTTTAATTATTATTACTATTATTATTATTATTATTATTATTAATTTTTTTGGTTCTGGAGATTGAACCCACAGCTTCACATATATGAAGCATGTGCTCCACCAATAAGCCATACCCCAGCTACTTCATCACCCTAATCTTAAAAACCATGATAACATGTTGCATATTTTAAAAATTTCCAGTAGCTGGAAAGCTTCCTGCAGAGAATGTTCTCAGGGTGGGCAGCTGTTCTTGCTGCAATTCTCTTAGTTACAATTCTGCATATTTGGCCTAGTAAAACTTTGTTTAAAGAGTTTCTGATATGACTTTTGGCATACGTTTTAAAAATGACACAAGCTAGGGAATCTGAATTAATGTATGACTAAGAGTCTTGTTAGAAATAATAGTCTTTTCTGCACTTTCTCCCACAGTTGCCTGTCCCATATAC
This sequence comes from Marmota marmota marmota, assembly GCF_001458135.2. Lineage (NCBI taxonomy): Eukaryota > Metazoa > Chordata > Mammalia > Rodentia > Sciuridae > Marmota > Marmota marmota. Next base: position 75,390,562 of record NW_026000026.1, read on the forward strand.
AAGATCTGGGAATTCTGTAACTTAAAAGAACTGTTAGAAAGGAGAGTCTGCTACAAATCCTTAGGTATCTCTTTGGAGAATGGGCATTATACATAATCTTTTTTATGGTACTACAAATTGCATTTATATGGCAATACAGATTGAGGGTGAACTGGCTAATGACCTCTAACAGCTCTCTTGCTTACTGGCATGATCTCCATTATATATCAGAAACAAATATCTTTTTTAAAAAATAGAAATACACTTAAAAGCTATAGGGGATCCCATTGTTCTACCAACCATCCATCACTGTCCTGAAAATAAAAATGATACCATTCCATTTCCTCATGGAAGCCATCATTTGAGACACAAAGATGGAGAACATTCTATTGAAGATGAGTCTCTGGTTTTGGCTACCCTATCCTTCTCACCCTTTGGTTTGCTAATTGGACTTCTAATTCTACTCTGTATGGTATACTGTCTATGCTGGGGTATTTTGCTACCTGAATCCAAAAATTTCTGCCTCAATCTACTTTGACAAAGATGGGCATGCCAACCTAATGTATACCCTTCTCTTCACCCAAATTCTCTATATACTTATTTTAGATTATTATTTCATGTAGATCAATCCTCATTCTCAAATTTTTTTTGTGTGATATGGCATAATGAAAATTATCCTTGTTTTAAAATGAAAACTAAATTACCACAACATTTGACCCCCGTTTCAACCTCTCAGGCTTTCTGTGCCTCTCTCATAACACGAATATATATTAATTACTTCCCCATGTACCCACCAGGAAAGGTTTCTTGATATTCCATATTCCTAGTCACCAAGCCTACACCCCCAAAGCTGCTGATTCTATGTGTGTCACCAAGTGGAATTAGTTTTTAATTTATGTCTAAGAAATATTTGATCAAAATATGTCTTTTCTCCTGTTAGATCATATATGGTGATAGATGCTAGGCAAGAGCCACAACTTAACTACTAATGAATAATTAATACTTAATGGCCCCAAACCTTCTTTCTCTCCTCCTACCAACTGTCAGTGAGTTTTCCTCTTGTTCTCTGTTTAATCATACATTTCTCCCATATAAAGAACAATGGATTGGAAAAATCTGTCTAAATGATGAGTTAAAGGTTAGGCCGTAGTCCTACATGTTCAACACTAATCAGAAGGCTCTGGAAACTGTTCTTTCATTTACTCATTCACTGTAGTATAGAGGTTAAAGTACTAGAGTTAGTCTCCATTTATAGATAACTTCTAAATAGGTGAATTTGAGAAATTTATTTAGCCCCTCAGTGCATTAGTGTTCTGAAATATAATTAAAATTATTATCCATTTCATTGAAAGGATTCAATTGCAAATTATATACTATGCCTGCTACAGAGTAAGCCTCCAATATATTTGCTATTCTTTCATTTATCATTTATTTAGCAACAATTTATTAATTTCCTGTTTGTGATAGTCATTGTATACTGAGGCAACACAAAATAAATAAAGCCCCGTGTTTTCTTTAGGGGTTCATCATTTGGATAGGGTAATACTGCAGACTCTGTAGGTAGTTAATTATAGCTCATTGGCAAATGCTCTAGTTTAGAGGTATGTCCATAATGTGTTACAAAGTATTCTGAGAATTTAGGGATGAGGTGCCTAATTTTACTGCATCTTTACAAAGAAGACAACACCAGGGCCAAATCTGGAAGGGCAAAGAGACATTGGAGAGACCAGGTGGACATGCATGTGTAAAGTCTTGGCAGTGAGAGGAAAAGTTCTGTGTTATTAAAGCAATTGGACCTAGAAGACTAGCAAGGGAAGAGTGTAAAAAAAGAAGATGGAAATTAGACGTACCAAATGGTGAAATAAGGTACCATACCCTTTGGAGGACTCTCGACCCAGAATGAGGAGCCTGTGAAAAGTTGCAAGAAGAAAGGTGAGAGTTTATCTTATTTTGCTTCTGAGGAGTGGAATGGGTCAAATTCAGAATAGAGTCAACAAACCCATTTAAAAGGTTTTATAATAGACTGGGGAAGAAAAGATTAAGCAACCTGATATGAATATTCTAATAATTGTAATAGAGTAGAAGCAGTAGATTCAAGAGAAAATTATGACATACAATGGGGTTTATTGCTGAAAGCTGGGAGGTAGGTGTAAAGAGAGTTAAGAACAACCCCAGTATCCTAATTTAGGTAGTTCAGGAGGTAGTGGTATCATTAACTGGAGGGAAAAACAGGACACAGACTGGGAAGAGGAGAAGATGGAGGAGGCTCATGTACTACATTCTTTGTTTTTCCTTCATGTCTTCCCTGAAATAGATTAATGGTGTGTCTGGTAATAATGTGCTAAAAACAGAAGGACCCAGATATGAAGGATAGCAAATCTAAGACCTGAGCGGCAAATACTGCAATCCCAGAAAGTTAGGGGCTAAGTCAACCCTCCATGGGAAAATAAAACCTTTCTTTACTGAAAGATAGAAAAATATCCATCCATTTTTAAACTGTTAGTATAATAAATGTTCATTGTAAAAAGATGGGTTAAGCATTGAAGAAATGAAGGCCGTTCTGTAATCCCACCATCTACACATAATCAGTCTGTCCAATTTGGTTTATATCCTTCCATGCTGCTTGAAATGCATTCTCAGTCCTTGTGTGTCTGCTGCTGTTTATTACTGTTTACATGATAAGTATGTCTTCTGTATCCCAGCATATATGTCAATGTTTGTACATCTTTATCATTCTTTTTAATGTATGACTGAAATCCTATTGTGTAAATATCCTCAGGTAAACTTCCTGCATGTAGAGTTTGGCTCAGGCATCTACAAATGGTGAATCAATTCTTCCTGTTTGATTTATGTCTGATGATTGATAAGATAAGGTTAGTTAGCCCTTGTGATTACATTGCTAATTGAGTGGATATATGTATAAGTTTCCTATTGCTGCTGTAACAAATTAACTATAAACTTATTGGCCTAAAACAGATCAAATTTATGCTTTTACAGCTCTGGAGGTCAAAAGCACAAAATGAGTCTAAGGAACTAAAATTAAAGTTGGTTCCTCTAGATGCTTCAGGAGACAATCCTTTTCTTGCTTCTTCCAGCTTCTAGAGGTATCCAGAGGTCTTTGTTTCCTAGTTGCAACACTGCAATTTCTGTTTTGGTCAGCACTTCATTTTCTTCCTTCTTGACACCCCTGCTTACTCATCCAGACTTTTATAATTACATTTAGGAATTATATGAACAATCCAAGGTCATCTCCCCATGTCAAGATCCTGACTTCATCATATCTGCAAAGGCCTTTGTGCCATGAAAGACAACAGATTCACTGGTTTTGGGTGTTAAAATATGAACTCTTTTGTGTGTGTGTGTGTGTTTGGGGGGTGATTACTCAGCTTACCACATGAAAAAATATTTCAAAAATGAAACAACATTGAAAGAATAGACATGAATTAGGATCAGTACCATCCTGTTGATTTGAAATAGATGACAATGAATGATGTCTGATGCATTCTTCTGTGTACTATGGGATATAGGAGAGATGATGAACAGATCCCATCACTGTTAGAGGAAGGTAAGAGTGAGGCTCATATTTGCAGTGGTACAAAGATTCATAAAATCAAACAGCTTCACCTGCTAAATGCCACAATGCAGTTTAAATGAGAGAGAGAAGGGAAAATTACTCAGATTTCTTGAGAAACCTTTTTCTTTCTAGAATAAGATCTCAGACCAGAACCCTTTTTGCTTCTTTCCCATGGAAGTGGTGTTTGTGGTGAAAAGGAGAACAGAGCTGTACCAGATGTTAACTCCTCTGGCTTTCATTTCTTTCAGTGTCCTGTGGCCTTTTGTATATCCTAAATTTTTTTTTTAAATGACTTTTTGTATTTTGTAAGGAAGTTTTGTTTGGCAAATATGAATCCTACGCCTATAACCCTAATGACTCCAATGTTTCTGCTGTGTTGTAATTCCATTGGGGTTTAGATGCACAGGTTAAAAATATTCTTCTTTCTTACCTTCTACTCAACCAAAATCATATGACGCCTCCTTCTCACTGCCTTTCATGTCTCTCCCCAGCAGTGATACACCATGGTAAACACCTCCAGATCTGTGGTGAGGGAAACTCTATTGCTGTTTTTTTCCTGACAAGAGGATTGCCCACATCCAGGCAGGCCAGCCAGGATCTGTACTGAGAGACTTTCATTCAGAATCTTTTTATTCAGTTGCTGAAGGTCCCATAAATCCTCTCATCTTCTGGTCTTCTCTGCCCAGATCTTTGAGACAGGAGACCCATAGAGAAGCACTGCCCAAGCCCTTGGCTAGCAAACAGTTGGAGTAGTACATCATCTCTGCAAGTCTTTTACTTTCTTAATATCTCCACACACGTGCAAGTTGTCCCTCACCTAGTGTATTTCCCACTTTTTTTCATTATAATGGAATTTCAGCTAAATAATTGGAGGCTGCCATCATATACTTTCTACAAATAAGTAAAATGTGACTTCCTCTCACCCATGCAAGGTGATTTTTTTTAAGTGATTTTTTTAAAGTCATTTACTTAAAAGGAAAATTCTTGACCTGGACCTCCTGTCTTTTTCCTGAAATCTAGGATATAGGATGTCAATGCCATTTTGACTTGGCGAATGAGGACAATATCCCAGGGGATGGTGGAAATAGCAGATGCATGGAAGCTGAGTACCAGAAAGACCTATGGAGTAAAATTGCTCTCCTGTCATGTGAGAGAAAAAGAATTCTTTGTTATTTCATCAATTGTATTTATGGGTCATTTTTGGAGCACAGGCTTTTGCCTCAGTGTTAACATCTGAAAATGCAAAGGTGAAACTCCAAGATGGGGATTCTAGGACCAGTGTTCAAGGATGACCACATCAAGTCTTTTTTATTAGCCAAGCCATCCTCATTCTGATTCACTTCTACTTTTATTCTCTTGTTTTACATCCTTTTGCCTTCTCATGGGATGTCTAGGTCCAGGTACTTTTCATTTATAATTCACCTTCCTGCTGGTTGGTTGATCACTAACTCATCATAGATACATGGTTCTATTTTTTACTGTATATATAAGAGGTATAGTCTTTATCAAAAAGACAGAACATCCTTGAAAAAGAGTATTGTGGAAGAAAGAAGCTCAGAACATGGAAATAAGAAATACCTTACTGGGACAAAATGTATAACCAAGGACTATAACCAAGTAACCTACACCTTCACCCCATACCCTACTTGCCTACAGTTATCACCCAGTTAATGTTTTCAAGTGGACTAACACAATGATTAGGCTGGGGCTCTCATAACTCAATCATTTCACTTCCATACTTTGTTGAGTTGCCTCACACATGAACTTTTGGGGAATACCTCATATTTAAACCATAACACTTAGTAAATATATTTCATCATACAATTAAAGAAAGTACATCTTTGGAGCCATCGTCAATCTAAAAGATCAACCTTGGCTTAACACTTTCTTTTCCAAACTCATCCAAGTTGCTGCACACATTTAAAATTCTGCTGGTTGGAGACTGAGAAGGAGAAGTCCTCCTTAAAGTTAGGCCTCTGGGAAGCTTATCTAAATATCAATCAATGCTTTCAAAGTGCCAAGAACCGCATCCGCATCCTGCTGACAGGTCTTCTGCAGGCAGCTGTTCGGAAAGTGTTATCACAAGTTAACAAAGTTACCAGACCTAGTAATGAATAGAGAGAGAGGAAAGTGAGCAATAATAACAATTCCCTGCATCCCTCCAAACCTGGCAAGCCTCTTTTTCCACCATGCTAGTGTGCTGTGTGGTAGACTGGTTGTTTTTCCTGTCTTTTCATCTTATAAATGAGATTTTTTTCTTTTGTTTTCTTCTATACAACTAGGGGAAAGTGTGTGCATGTGTGTCCTCTTCTACATAGTACTTACATATAACTTTCACTTTGTTGGAGGATTACATTAATTTGGAATAAAAAAAACTTGTTTGAGGCTGGGGCTGGGGCTGATCAGTGGTTAAAGTATGTGATTAGCTCTGTGGTCAATCCCTAGCATCAAAAAATGAATCTATGCAATTTTCTATGGGTGGCTTGGGGCTTAAAGATGCTTCCATGAATGTAAAAGTCCATGGCTCCCTCCTTTGCCCCTTTCTTCTTCCCCAGGTGAAGGGACATTGCTATATAAAAGGCTGGGGTGGATAGTTATGCTTAGAGAGGTAATATGTAGTGAAAAGTAATAAAAGAACTTAGAACTAATGAATATTCAGACATAGGGGCTAAACAATATATATTGTCAAGTAGAAAATAGAGCAAATTTGGTTCCTTGTTTCGTCAGGTCATTGACAAGTGATAGAGGATTTATACAATCAACCTTATTTTTTATCTCATCAAGATCCTAGATTTCAGTCACTGTATGTTCTTAGTCTACTGAAGTCTTATATCTAGCTAGTTATGGACTGGTTTCCATTTCTATAATAAAGTTAAGAAGTAATTACTTAGTTTCAGATGTACAAAGTGAAGTTAATATGCTGTTTACTTTTAGGAATCCAGCTTTACTGACTGTCATTTCTATGCCTTTGTTACCTTATTTTATAATTTAAACAACGTGTTCTAAGCACATTAAACTTATTTCACACAGGTCAGCAGTGGCACATTGACTTCATTAGGCTTATCTCTGGTCAAAGAAATATAATGGGCTTGGATTTTTAAATTATTCAAGTAAATAGCTAATGTACCAGGCATCAACCGAGCTGGACCAATGTATTATTTGGTTTTTCTCTCCGCTTCACTACACGTTGACAGATGATTGCTTTGTCTTAAATGACTTTGTGCTATGCATTGATCTTATACTAACATGTGTCATAGGAGAAAATACAAACATCCATGAAATGGGATTTTTCTCTATTAATTGTAAGATTTCTTCCTACAGGCCTTGGTTTTAGAGCACTTGTTCATTCATCATCTATGGAAAGATACATACTAGAATATTGACCTTTGACTATTTCCAGGTGAATTTTCTACCTTTAGTATATTAGTGCTCAAAACTAGATTGTGTTTATCATGAAATGATACCATGAAAGACACATGCCTTTCATCACTACCTATCTCTTCATTCTCTTCTACTGTTATGATTTAGATGTGGTGTCCCGAAAAGCTCATGTATAAGACAATGTAAGAAAATTCAGAGTAGAAATGATTGGGTTATAGCCTTAACCCAATCAGTTAACTAATGCCTGATGGGATTAAATAAGTGGTTACTGGAGGCAGGTATGGTGTGGCTGGAAGAAGTGGTTCATTGGGGGGCATGGCTGTGGGTATATATTTGTATCTGGAGAGTGGATTCTCTCTCTCTGCTTTCTGATCATCATTTGAGCTGTTTCCATCTGCCACACTCTTCCACCATGATGTTCTGCCTCACCTCAAACCCTAAGGAATGGAGTCTGCTATCAATGAATTAAAACTCTGAAACCTCTGAAACTGTGAGCCCCCAAATAAACTTTTCTTCCCTAAAATTGTTCTGCTCAGATCCTTTAGTCACAGCTGCAAAAAAGCTGAGTAAAACACCTACCTATTGTGTTTTTCATTCCTAAGGCTACCTGGGGGCTAAATTGTTTCCACTTCCATGTCAAAACAGACATGAAAGAGGAACTCTTATTATTTATTCTATGTTTCCATATTGGGTTGGACTTTGGATGATAATTGGAGAATTAATAAGAGACATTTCTTGCTCCTGAAGAGGAAGGACTTAACTGAAGTAGGTTTGGAATCGCAATACAATGAAGCTAGGTGTTCTATAAATAAGCTTTGTGACCTTGGGACTCTGAGACAATAGAGTGAATTTCTGAGGAAGGCTTTGGAAGATACTTTTGGAAGGTGTCCTGATAGACATCATCATAGTAGTTCAGATTAAAGGAATTCATTAGAAGGATTCAGAGCATGCTTCAGTCCTAGCTGTACTTATTATTTTAGTTTTGAAGACATCACTGTCAACTGTCAACATTTTTTAGATTTATATGTAAGGTTCAGTTCAAAAATACCAATCTGGGACTATTTACCCTATGTTTTAACTGAGGATACACAAAGATAACCTCTACAAATGCATCCAATAAGATGACTCATGCCCTTTCCCCTTTGGTTCGTGTCTGATATTGAGAATTTTATCTAGGATTAATCAGTAGTTGTACTTTCATATCCTTACTATTGGCATAATGAATAGTCTTAGGAAATTGCATTTAAATAAACCAAACATCTAAGTATTTCCACGACTAGTATGCACTATATCATAAAATAGTCTGTGTATTTATTTTTTCTCCTTTTTGTCACATACAAACCTGTGCCCCTGCAATATGCCAATTTTAAAGCAAGCATGAAATTGTAAGCATTGTTTTGGTTTCTTCTGCCTAGAATCCCATTCACTGTGATGTGGAATTCACTTTCAAGGTTCAGCTAAGACATCAGCACCTCTAATAAGCTCCTAGATCCCATGCCCCTTTCCTCTGACATCATACTTTTGTTCCTATTATTGACCTTAGCATATTGAGTAACATATTGTGTATGCACAAAGTGTATTGAGCAACTACATATAGTAAGGTCAATATGACATATATTGGCCACTGTGTTGTCTGTGATCAATATACAATATACATATATTGAATGAATATTCAATATATTGAGACCTTTCTCTCATATTAGACTACAAGCTCCAAGGAAACTGGAAATTTACTTTATTCATATCCACATATACAGAAGCTACTACCATGTCTAATGTAGAACAGATTCCCAATAGCCAAGTGGTAAATGAAGAACTGTTTCATCTTGAGGAGAAAAAGGTTAAATTCAGGGCATCTCTGGATCCACTGTAAGGTCTTTGATGTTCACTTCTTTTACCTCAGAATTTCCTTATGCTCTTTTGTAGGAGATGCATCGAGTTATTCAAAATGTGTTTTTCTTGAATAAAGAAAATAAGACTGTGGCAATGTCATCAAACTTTCTCATATTTCTTTGCCCAACTTATATGCCCAACACACCTTACATATTATTCTATACATTTCTTTTTTTTCTGTTCAAAGTGCTCAAAATCCTCAAATAGAGAGCTTAGGTTGATTTTCTTCTTATGCCCTGAGAAAATGTCTTGAGCACTTTACTTCTATACCTTCTCTTCCTTACTATACCTCTGTAGATAAGCAGAATCCTCACATTGACTTGCCACAGAAAAATGGGACCATTTCATCTTTCCTGGTGTCCCACAAGGAAGCCAAGAAAAGCAGAAGAATCTATAGTTGAAGAGAACCTGGGGACTCTTGTTAGATGATAAATGAGGATTTAGAAAATCACCACCTTAGCTGTAAACTATACTTGCTGGCCAAGTTGAAGAATTAAACTGCCATCTTTCATCCCACAGAGCTGAGATTTCTCTGCAGTCAGAGCCCCCATTTTGACCTTTATTTTCACATTTTTTGAGTTATTCATTCTCCAGCTCAGCTTCTTTGATTTGAAATATTCAGATCTACATTTTTTTTTCAGGAGATGGGTTCCTTGTTTTCTCCCCAGCATTTTCTCATGCCACCGAACTGCATCATGTGTTAATAAGCTTTTTACTGTGCTAAATTGCTTTGTTTCTGTAGCTGATTTGAAAGCAAAAAGGCCCTAGAGGGTGAAGGGGAAAAAAAGAAACATTCTGAAGTAATTAGAATGATTACAGCAGCTGAAAACATTTCTTTCCTAAAACTGCAATATTGTCTCAGGAGAGTTTTTTCCCTCTGTTTTACAATAGCCCATGAGGCTCAAGTATCCATGTTTGCAAAGTGAATGGTGGCTGGTCGTTTTTCATTATAGTGTTGCATAAGAGTCATATATATATATAAAGATTTAGAATGCATTATCATGACCAGCCATTGGCTTATCTTGCTCATTTGTTTCCAGTTACTGGTTGGGTTCTAGTTATGTCATTTGCTGTCATGACCATCTGAGCCTGAAGCTTAGCAACAGTACTGTAAGGTTTGAAGCATTCAGTTTAGAACCAATATTATGATACATATATAAAAATCTATGCATTAAAATTGATGAGGTATAGATATTTCTGTGATCAGGAAAACCAAATTAGTAAATGTGGCAGCTATGAATTGACAGTAATGAAAAGATGCTTTACTCCAGTGAAAAATTAGTCTTTGTTTTATGAAAACAAAGGTACTTATTTTTTAAGAGAAAGCTGAGTTTGATTTGGAAGGTGAGTGGAAGCCATTGAAGTGGCAGAGAGTTTATGATGGAAGATTTATATGACTTACACCCTTCTTTTCTGCTGTTTCATGCAGATTAAGTAGCACATGATGGCTCTTTTCTGAATCTTTTACAAAATAGCTTGCCCACAATTTCCTTGTAACAGAGATAGATAACTGTTCCTGTTCCATATGCTCTTCCGGCACCATTACAAGTCTGAAAAGCTGGTAAGGAGGCAGAACTTTTTTTATTATTATTATTAGTTGCTCAAGACAATACAATGATCTTGACGTATCATACATTTGATTCAAATGGGATATGAATTCTCCTTTTTCCACGTGTACGATTGCAGGATCACATTGGTTATACAGCCATGTTTATACATACAACAATACTAGTGTCTGTTGTATTCTGTTGCCCTTCCTATCCCCCCCTCCCCTCCCCTCC
>NW_026000026.1:75401184-75493718 GCF_001458135.2 Marmota marmota marmota
CCTCCCATCACCTCTCTCTACCTGGCAGAACTTGAGGGTGAGCAAGAAATTGTTCAGTCCATACTTGAAATTTTTTTCTCTATTGTTTCCTTCCAAAATCTGTTTAAAATGGCAGCTATAACTGCATTCCTGCTGAAATATACTGATACCTCATGAATAAATTTTAAAATCAAATAACATTTTCCAAGTAACTTCAAAATAAAATTCCCTGGGAAATATAAATCCTCCCAAGTATTTTGCTTACTATGTTAACATTTTACTACAAAATATATTGAACATAATTTAGCCTTTTCCTGATGACTCAGGATGGGTCTCACAAACATTCAATAGTTCTGTAGATTTTATTAATGTGTATAGTATTATTCATTTAGTGAAGAGACTGACTATACTGAATTAATGGACTTTTATGGTAATTGTGGCCAATTTTTAGCATCTTCTAGATTTTATCTCTCTTTTTTTTAATATGATGGCTATTCTGTAAAGTTAAGTAGGTAAGCAAGTGTGTTACATAAAATGACTGTAAAGTAAGAGTCACTATGATTGTAGGAGGGCCCCTTCTATGGAATAGAGCACATACACTTTGTGACATCCATTTGGCCATGTAGAAGCTCATCCTTTTTGGCCCCATTGTTGGAAGTGTGACATTAGGATAAGTGAGGCATTATAGTTTTTGTGTTTTGGCTAAAGGGAATGATGTCTGCAGCTGACAATAAGCAAACACGTGAATTATGATTTTCTTCATAGTTTATTGTGAGATAATAATATATAAACTGTTTGCCCTGATTATAGCTGTCACTAAAGGGAAATGTTGATTGAGGCTATAACCTTTCAGTAAAATATAAGGTGTACAAATTCAGAAAAATATTTTCATTTACTTGTAGGTACTGATGACTTCAGTAAAGATAGAATTATTGCCTAATATCCATAAATCATTGACAACAGAGATTTAATCAGGAATAGACATATGTATTTGTTGTTTATTTTTCCATATTTGTTTTTGTAGTTTTTAGTAAGAAGTGTGGAGTCAAGCCATGGAGATTTGTATATCATATCCATTGCCACTGCTGAATACAGCTCTCTGTTTTATTTAGAATCTTACTCCCATTTCACTGGCAATGGGTACAATAGATAAAAGAGTATCTTTTCTCCTTATTAAATCTCTATTTTTTTCCACAGATATTTGCTTCATGCCATTCTGTTACTTAATATATTTTTTCTGCTTCTTGTTCTCATGGGAAAATGTGGCCACCATAAGTTCTCAAGTTCAGGTATTACTTGTCTAGCCACCCAAAAATAATGAATCAACTCTTGACCCCAATCCCATATTTTTAAGAACATATGTATGTGAACCTCTGGACCAATGAATCAACATATATACATCTGCCTCTGTACTAGTAACTGTATCATGACCAGTGCCCATGTTGCATAGCATTGCTCCTACTCAAATAATGCAGGGATATGTATTTATTAGGTTGGAGAAGCAGGGGTTACACAGGATGGAACACAGTTCCCTATAAGTTGGAATGCACAACTTCCAAAGTAGGCCTAATGGGGCCTAATATTAACTTCTATTTACATTGGTGTCTTAATTAGAATAAGGTATATTACATGCTTGCATAATTATATCAAGATTAATTCTATTGTAATGTATAACTATAAAGAACCAATAAAAATAAAATAGATTTAAATAATTTTTTAAAAGATATCAAGGTTGTTTTTAAAAAGGTATCTGCTCTTCATTAAAAATGATGGTGAAGAGTGAGGCTGTGCTGTCTGGTAATCATTGTTTGGGATTTTAAGTATTGCTCTTATAAGGTTTTTATGTCATCTTGATGCCACTGAGAGAGAGAGTATTTCTAGAAATGTATATAGACAGAAAATGATAAAATTGATACATTGACTGGATTGATAGGAAAACTTGATTAAGAGCAAGACAAATAATCTTTAATATCTTTTCTGCTACTGAGCTGAATAACTATTGACTTTTCCTCTGAGTTGGTTGGAAAAGGACCTTGGTGGTAAATGGAATAAGTGACTGGGATTGGTGTCTCATACATGCTGAATGTCAGAGCCATTACTACAGTCCCCCAGTCATATGATAAGCATCCCAGGGAACCTCAAATACCTTCATAAAGTTAGTGACAAGAGAAGTTTCTTGAAAGCATATTTCTGGAAATTTCTACACATTATAAAAATACTTGTGATTGACCATTTGAGGTTGGTACATTTCTTATTGTTCTCAGGTAGTTGTTAACCACTCTGTGGGAAATACTATGAGTAGTATTTGGTCATACTTGTTCTTTTTTGCTCTGTCATTTTCACAACTTTCTACTTTAGACTGTATTTGCACCCATGGCTGGGTAGTCTATTCTACATGTCATGTGTTTACTGGATGAATGAATATGCAATGACAGAATGAACATGTGTGTCTGCAATAGCAAAATGTCTTTGCTTAATGCAGTGCTTCTAAGATATTTTCAGTTAATACCTGCTGGTATAGGTAGGGGATAAAAATGGAAATATCCCAAAGTGCTTTGGAGGCTTTATTTGGGAAAAAACAAAACTAGCCATTCCTCAAAGACTTAGAACTAATCATGAGAACTCAGACTATATTGATTTGAATGAGTTAATGCACATGAGAGTATTTGGCAAGCTGAAAAAAGGAGTATTATTCTTATCACAAAAAATACTTCCAAGCTCACCTGAGGAGAGTAGCTTGCATCTGTAAAGTCCTTTAACCTTTGCAAAGCACTCCATGTGTAATTTCCCAACTGTTTTCTCAACAACCTCATGAAGGTGGTATTTTTGTTATTTCCATTTTACAGCTGAAGAAACAGTTTTACTTAGGGAAGATAATTGATTCTAGGTCACATGTTTAATAATAAAGACAAGGTTCAAGTTCTGTTTTTTGGAACTTAAGTCTGAATTCTTTCCTCCACACTAGAAGGAATGTTCTGGGGTAACAGTCTTCCATTTTTAAGAGTAATGATACTTCATATTTATCCAAAATGTAAAGAAAGACTCCAGTATTCTGTTGATTTTTTTTGAAAAGGAAATCAACCAAACTACAAGCACCAGAGTTGCACATAAGCTCCTGTGTAGGCATTGGGGTCTCTGGTGAAAGCTGCAGGATTAAAGAGCTCAGGAGTGTAGGAATTTCTGTTACTAACATGAATGACTTAGTAGGTGTAGTTTTTAAGATAGATTTCTTCACCTTTGAAGCATGACCCAGTAAGAGCTTTGCTATCAGGTGGATACACTCTACTGTCCAGCCTATAGGGGTAAGTATTTATCAATAGCACTATAAATTAGAAATTTGCTAGAGCCCTTCTCCCACTTCCTTTTACCTTACCAGAAGTTCTGGTTTCAGAGATGCTTAGAAATATTTGCCTAAGGGCACATACTAATAAGCAGCAGAGTTAGCATTTCTGGTCTCTCCATTAATTTTGTCATTTTTAAGGTCAAATATATAGAACACATAATTTATTAATAATCAGGAAAATAAACCAGATTTCAATTTTAGAGCAAGCCTTTTTATTAATCACATATTTCATTTGTAGAAATTATTAACTAGCTTCCTTCTAATATTTCTTTACATAGGAATATTCCCATCAGATGATGCTGGAGGCGAAATTAGCTTTAATGTCCCAGGTCAGAGTTTAGAGAAAGCTTTTAAAATAAACTTTTGTCTAGTTGCTTTCCTTTTGTCACCAGTCTACTGATCTTTATCCTTTATTAGTTCACTCTGAAGATTATCTAGAGTTTAACCCCTATGCGGGAGCATTTGGTGCTCAATATAGCTCCATTTGAAAATTATATACCATGGAATAATTATCAGTCAGTGCTGAAGGAAACTCCCATTTTAACCCTACATATGCAACTTATGTAGTCTTAGCTGTCCATGAAAACCATGGACCCACTATGTTTCAGTCCCTGTGATTTGGGATAAAATGTAATTGCTTTTTGTCATATGATTTAGTTCTGTTTTCTGTCCTTTTTTTTTCACCGCCATTCTGAGACAGCAACACAGGGGAAATATTTACTTATAAAATAATTATGGAACATCTACAATGTTTGGGGTACACTCTTCAAGACACAGACATTGTATCAATGAACAAAGACTTGATTCTCATGAAACTCTCATTCTGGTAGATAAAATAGATGTTGATGTATATAAGGGGTAGTCAATGCCATACAGAAAATAAAGTAGGTAAGTGTGGGGAGTAATGTATTAGGAGAGCATTCTGCAAAGGGTAGGCATGGAGGACCTCATGAGAGCTACATGAAGTTAGCATCTGAAGGTAGCACCCTTTCCTCCTCCTCATGGGGCAGGCTACCTCTAAAGTTGCCTATTGTAGCAGATGAAATGGGTCCCAACATGGGTGGACATCTGCTCTGTGAAAAAGTCATTCAAAATAAATGATTGTCAAAGGTAGAAATCATCTGTGAGGCCCAGAAAGAAGAATGACAAGCAGCATGAATAAAGTGTTATGTGCAAGCATGCTGCCAAAAAAATTCTCTGGGTTCTATCAAGCTTCCCTTTCTGTTGGTCATGAAAGTTTTAGGTTCAAAAGTGATTTGACCCTTTCCTTGCTGGGGAAAAGGAAGTTAGTTTCTCTTACTTCTAAAATTTTGGTTATTGCAATGCCCTAATTAAAATTGGATTTCAACATATAGCCTTTCTCTGAATGTGCATTCTCTCTATGGTACCTCGTGGGATTACTCATTACCCAGTCTCATATTTTTAAAAACATTCTTTTGTCAAGACTAATGAGTCTTATCATTTGTCTCTGAAGCAAGTGGCTACACACATTTAATATTTCATATAGTTCTTTTATGTGGATGTGAGCAGAATTGGAGCCAATCTAACTATTCAGTACCCTTTCCTGTGTGTACCTGCCTTGCCTGGTGGGTTTCCTTGTTTCTAGTCCAGTCCTACCTAACCCTATTTTAAATCTTTTTGGGAACACTGAGAACGTGTACACTGGGGGCACCTTGTGGCAGGAAGTGGAAATAGTGATGTGTGTAAAGGAAAGGGGGAGATGAGAGGTGAACTGAGGGAGAGGGAGAAAGTTGAGGGCTTGGTTCCCTGGACTATCAGAAGGGTTTGTGTTTGAGGGCTGGGGGTGACCTCATGTTTGCAGTGGCTGAAAATTCAGTTGTTAAGCTGGACTGTTTCAGAAGAACTCAGGCTATAAGAAGTGTTCTTTTCAACCCAGGATGAGTTGATTAGTAACATTTAGAACACAATTACAATATATACAGGATTCCTGTGTTCTCCTTTCCCTCTCTCCTTTAGCTATTTCTTCTTTTTGTTCCAAGGTGGCTGGTGCCCTTATGAAAAACCCCATTTCCTCATTTACTGCTCATCTCCTCCTTGTACCTTTCCCCATGAGATTCTACCGGGACCTACTCTGGACTCACACTATAATCAGAAGACTCCTGACTCAGTTCCCAGCCAACCTGTCATATTGCATGTACCTTGCATTTCACACTGAGTAGGTGCTCAAAATATATTTCTTTTTTAAAAAAGTTTTAAGTTGAAGATGGACACATACCTCTATTTTATGTATTTATTTTTATGTGGTGCTGAGGATTGAACCCAGTGCCTCACACATGCTAGGCAAGTGCTCTACCACAGAGCCACAACCCCAGCCTCTCAAAATATACTTCTTGAATAAATGTGGTCAGAGCTTAATATGTAACCCCTGCCAGACACCACAGGCATTTCATAACTGCCTCTTAGAAACATTCTTTGCCATAAACTAATGGTGGTGACTTCAAGGTCCTTAGAGACATTGGGAAGAGATATATTTATGAAGCTAAGCCCTTGATGAAGTTCTTCTTTCACCCCGATCAATTCCTTTGGGCAGAGATTCTGAAATGAACAGCGAAACTGAAGGTCATCCTCTGCATGTCTATTCGGAATCTGGCCCGGGTGTTGTATTAATAATTTTCCTTTCATTAACACTGTCCCCACATGAATACTTCTAAGGCTGACCTTCTTGAATTGAGAGACAGGATGGTGTGAGCAGCCAGAAGCAGAAGTACAGTCAGAAGCCTCTAATTCACCTTCTGGCATTGCCAATACCAGCAGCACGATTTTGGGCGAGTCTCTTCAGTTCCTTCAGCTTCCATACTCTCATTATGAAATGGTAACTGTGCAACCTGGCCTACCTCCTGTGGATCTGAAGGATCATTTGCTATAATGGATGTGAATGTTCTTTATAAGCTGTGAAGTAGAGACAAAGACATAAAGGCATATTTAATTCTAACATTTGGATTTTTTGTTTCAAATCCCAGATTAGTGGCTTTCTGCCACACAAATTTTAACTGATTTGTTGCTCTCTATCAGACATTAACAGTAGAACTGTGCTGAATTTACTTCGCGTGGTAGTGAGTGCCTGCTCTGTGAAAGGTTGTGTGCTAAGAGCTGTGTATAAACAGTGGGGAAAAAACTCATTGTTGCTTCCCGTGGTGAATGTACAGAGGGAGAAACGTATTAAACAAACATGGATTACCATGTAATTATAAATTTATAATTAAAAGCATGTTGGGATAAAACTCCTGTGAGAGAGAGATGAAAGGTAGCAAAAGCCTAACATGGAAAAAAGAAGCAGTGGTGAGCCCATGAGGAAGGAGGAAAGGACTCAGAGAGCAGCACATGGAATGAAGGAAACGTAGACACCACAGGGGCCACAAGATGGTGAGCAGTGAAAAGTACCCAGTGTGTCAGATCTTAGATGAGAGGATGAAGCCATGTGGTTGGAAGGATTAGGTCCATGCACAGCTCTGAAAGCCATGGTTAGGATGCTCAGTTTTAGGGCAGAGATGTGGCCCAGTGGTACAGTATTTGCCTGGCATGTGTGAGTCCCTGGGTTGGATCCCCAGAAAAAACATGTTCAATCTTGTTAGGAGTTAGACACAAAGGCATGGAAGCCTGAGGCTGGTAGAACTACTAGAGTCATGTTAAAGAGGAGCAGGCCTCACATTCTGGTGCTTTGTGAACAGATTAGAGGCAGGGATATGTGAAAACAGGGAGAGTAGCTAAGAGTTTGTTGAAATGGTCCAAGCAAGAACTGAGGGTAAATGTGGCTCTCATTGGTACTGTTCATCTTATATATCTAGTCCTCCTTTCTCTGGAGCACAGCAGGATTTTATTCTTCAGTTTATTCTAAAGGTAGACATGAACCTTTCAAAATTGCTTGGTCCAAGGAACTTTGAAAGAGAACTTGAATCTTTTCTGGAGAGAAGTTTAAGTACAATGTGTAATTTTCTGTTCGGTATCTATCTCCTGCCTTAATGTGAGTGGAGACACATGTCTAAGTGGAGCCTCCTTCCATGTGAACCCCCAAGTAATGAGGACTAACAGAGTCCCCTGCTGACCAACAGTGAATGTGCTCCATCACTGAGATGTTCTCTTTTATTGCAGAGAAAATTGTCTTGACTGGTACTGTGCTCACACATAATGTTCTAGTCAGCGTTTTAGCTGCTGAGGCCAAAAGACCTGCCAAGAACAATTATAGAGGAGGAAAAGTTCATTTGGCTCATGGTTTCATAGGTCTGTGTCCATAGACAGCCAGCTCCATAGCTCTGGGCCCAAGGTGAAGCAGAACATCATGGTGGAAGAGTATGGTGGAGGCAAATAGCTCAGGATGCTTCAATCAAGAATAAGGGAGAGAGGGAGGAATGGTGTGCTTCTGATACCAGGGAAAAATATAAACTACAAAGGTATGTCCCCAGTAAACCCACCTCCTCCCACCACTCCCCACAAACCTTCAACTACCACTCAGTTAATCCTTATCAGGGAACTAATGCTCTAATTAGGTTACACCTCTCATAACCCAGTCATTCACCTCTAAACTTCCTTGCATTGTCTTATACATGAGCTTTTGTGGAACATTTCATATTTAAGCCATAACACATAAGTATACTAATTAATTTTCAAATAAACTTCATTTTTGCAAGTATGTTGATGCTATAATGAGTGATCATAGAATTTTTCACCACCTATAGTACTTTTATTAGCACTTAACACTTCTGAATTCTGTTTGTAGATTTCAGCTCACCTTTGTCACACCTGTTTATATTCTGATTCAGAGCACTATTCCTGTGGCATTCATTAAAGAAATATACCAATAACCTGATTTTTAAATATAGGACCTTTTCAAGACTTTTGTAATTGTTTTAGTTGCCTCCTTTACTTACTATCATCTACACATCATTTGAAGCAGAGACAGAATTGAAAATGTAGACATAGGGGAAGTTTGAATTACTATATTCTCTAATTTGTTTTTTAAAGTGGTGGTGAATTTATATGATTTTCTATATAAATATTAAGACTTACAATATATTTTTTCTATCCCTGTGTCATTCCTCCTCAATCTATGCAAAAGGTATAATATCTGTTCTTAGTTTCATGTGCCAATAGAGTGTGAATATGCATTCATATGTTTTTGTTTACATATGCATTTATATATTTACATACATGTTTTATACACACACACACACACACATGCACATATATATTTTTGGAAAGTCAAACTGGTTCTTCCTTGCCACCTGCATGCTTATTTCTTACCCACTTATCCATGCTGTAGGAGAGAATAGTCTGTGTATTTAAAGCATTGGCCCACTCCTTGGCAACCTGTGTTCTGGGGTTTAGATGGCTTTTTTTTGCTGCAGCAAGAATGGGAAGAGTTAATTGCCGGCTTTATTTTGTTGGGAGAGGCAGCTTTCATTTCACATTGATTTTCTGCATTCTCTGTGCCAATTTGTGACAGCTTGTTTCGCAGCTCCACATTTGTTTAAAGCTCTCTAACAGACTGGTTCTATTTTTTTATGCTGTTTTTTCCCTGTTTTTTTAAACTTAGGAGAACATGGCTTTGCACGTGGTTGGGAACCCAGATAAGTCTCTCTCTGGAGACCATGATTGGCATCTCCCCCTGTCGTGCAGATGTGAAACGAGGAAAGCTAATTTTCCCATCGACTTTCTAGTTTCTATTACTATCTGTCATTTTACATTGGTGCTCATTACAGCCATCTTCTTGCCAGATGGAAATCTGCCTACTCACTGGGTGTCTATTTTCTGCCACTCATGGATCATGACAATGTCAGACAATATGTCAGTAAACTCCCTTCAATATCCTTTTTTTTTGCATTGGATATATTGGTGACATTATGTAAAATGCTTGGTATTGGCAGATAACTAACTTCATGCCATATATGAGCAAAGGAGAAGTAACACCAGAAAGTCCAGCTTCCTTGAGAAAAGTGGCCTATGGTATCAGAAGAGATGAACAGTGTTGGCAACACAAATGAATCATTTTATAGTTCTCATTATTCTCTGAAAACTGAGCTGAATGTGACTAAAGTATTGGTATGTACCAATGAACACTAGAAGGTCTTTTCTTGCTGAGATGACAGGTCATAGCAGAAAATCAGGCTTGGCTTAAATCAGTGGTTCTCAAAGTATAGTCCTGTATCACAAGCAAGAATGTCACTTGGTGTCCTCTTAGAAATGCAAGTTCTCAGGTCCTACTCCAGTCTTATTGAACCAGAAACTCTGTATTTTAAATAGCTCTTTATGTGATTCTAATGCCTCCTAAAGTTTGAGAACCACTGCAGAACTAAAGCAGCAACTGAAGAATTGGAGCATCGTGGCAGTGTTATTTAATTGGGTTGATAGTTGTTCCAATAACTATTTCATTTTTCACTTGTACGATGAGGAGGTAGTATTTCTGTGTCTGATAATTGAACAGATAATTAATATGATATAATCAAAATGCCAAATATATTTTTGTTTTCTAAACTTCAAGATTTATCCACTGAATGAAGGTCCTTGCCTTGTATGGAGAGCCCCTGGAGGCCCCTGTATGTTTTGATATAGTGTTAAGTCCTATGGACACTTTAAGGCCAATCAGGTCTCCACATGGTTGTTAGGTCTGTCTTCAAACTCAGCTGGGCAGGCTACATGTGGGAACCTATAGTAAGTACCTTCTTTATCCTTCCTCATTCCCACCCTGCCTAGTCAGCACTTGTGCTGTGTTACATTTTCTGCTTATATCTTTTCACTCTGGTAGTTCCCTCCATCATAATCTCCCTGTTTAATTTCCATTGCCCTCCCAGGTAGTCCTTCTGGGTAGAGTCCAGTAGTTTCAGACTGGTGTTCTCTTCCCAACATGGTGCTGATATGGGCCATGGGAAACCCTCAAGTGTCCTTGTCCCACAGCTGTGGTCAAGAAGACAAATAGTAACACAGCAAATATTCTCTGGACTCTGCTGCCCAAGGTATCTGTCAGCCTCCCCCTCAGCCTCTCAGGCCTTGGCAAACTCTCATCCATGAGACAGTTCTGGCCTGCTGCCTGTTTTTTTTTTTTTGTGGGTAAGGTTTCATTGGAACACAGCCATATTCATTAGTTTATATATAGCGTATGGTTGCTTTTATGTTATAGTGGGCAAGAGGTGTGGATTGCAAAGTCTAAAATATTTGCTATTTGGCTCTGTAGAAAGAGTTTGCCAACTTTCTTCTAAATATTGAGTGTGGGGTGGGTTGTAGTGGAGTATACAAAGAGAGAAATGGGAAGTCAGTCAGATTAGACCCTTGTCCACTTTGTCTCCTCAACTCCAGAGATTTATGAATCTCTCATAAGTAGTTAGTTTCCTTGAAGCACCCCAACCCCTCACTTTAAAGGAAAGTGGATGGCAACATGGTA
Organism: Marmota marmota marmota; assembly: GCF_001458135.2. NCBI lineage: Eukaryota > Metazoa > Chordata > Mammalia > Rodentia > Sciuridae > Marmota > Marmota marmota. The sequence continues at coordinate 75,411,900 of NW_026000026.1, forward strand.
GCAACTCTATCCAAGAAATCCCTGTACAAAATCATCTCTTTGCCTCCCAGTCCTTGATACCCTTCTCCTCTTGATATAAATGAGTTGTTCAAGAGTCATCTCAAGTCTTGGTCACCCATTTTGAAAACACACAGTTTTGGTCTTCTTCCTCATTTTGTTGTCTTTTATTTGTCACCTTAGTTCCTTGGCCAAAATTCGTGATCTATAACCAATGACATCTGTGTTTACATAGTTAAATAACACTCAGATGATTCACCTGGCTCTTGATTTGGGGGAGATGTAGGACCACTCCTGGTGAAATAAATTAATTCTCAGCTCATTCTTACTTATATGATATGAAAAGTCACAGGCTCAATTTAAGGAAATAAGCACAAAAGCTTTCTAAGGTAGTCTATGGGTGGCTTGCTCAAATAATACACTTTAAGCACTTCTCAAGTTCACATCAGACCTTCATGTCAAACCTAACCTGTATTGTGGCAAATCAAAAAATCCAAGTACTACTCTGCCACCTTCAAGCAGGCTCAAGTATTCTGATGTGTCAGAAAAGAATCATCTTTCTTTCAATCTCTGAGATGTAAACTGACCTGTAACTTCTCTCACTCAAGTATTTCATTTATTATTTATGTATCCATTTCTCAACATTGTCGAATTTACTTTTTAGAAGTATTTGTCCTGTATTATTTTGGAAATGATGGAGACACAAACTAGCGTACCATAAAAAGTAATCTATCCCATGTGCACATCCAGAGAACATGTCTCAAGACCCCGTGAGATGAACAAAACTAATAAGAGTGAATGGCTATGCCGTTTCAGTCATATCACATCAAGTCCCAGCCCTTGCTCTAGTAACTGGTTGTGTCACCATGTAGGTGGGCTGGTTTATTGAGCAAACAGTAATCAAAATTGCTGAACCCTGAATGAAACTATGGCTTTATCTTGCATTTTTAATACTCAAACCTAAGGGACTATATGGTGAATTGACTACCTTAAGAGAAATGAAAATCCCACAGCAAAACTCAACAATATTCTGCTCGGCTTTTGATTTTCTAGTAGTGACTAGGTATTTTGTTAATTTGTGGGTTTTAAAACTACTTAAAGATGGTATTCATTACCAGTTCTCATATTTACCAATGGTAATATAGCAGATAGTAAAAAAATTGTGCCTGTTATTTTATATACATGTATATATATGTATATATGAAATTATATGTAATATATATGTAATATATATATATATATATATATATATATATATATATATATATATATATAAACATTTTTATTGAATCCTAGTTTTCCTCAATTTTCTTATGTTTATGTCCAAACTGATTTATTTTGGGCCAACATAATTTTGAGCTCATGTGCTAATTTACATAGAGCACAAATGCAGAGTGTTAAGAAACAGTGAGAGTTTTCTTTTCTTCATTGCTAATTACCCATTAAGTGCCCCCAGTATGAGCTCTAAAAATATTAGCTATATTATATTCCCAAGTTGTTTTTAAAATTTATTCACAAGTTTTGAAGGTTGGATAGATGTGAAAATGCTTCCTTCTAAAAAAGATTTAGAATATTTATACAAATAAGCTCCTGATATAAATACTTTTGAATTTATTTTACACACACACACACACACACACACACATATTTATATAAATTTACCCTAGAGGGAGAGGAAACTCTGGTACAGATTTTTCCTTTTTTAACTATGTATTTTAGTACTTTTTCATAATATTTTTATTTCTTCAAGATTTAGGAATTTTCTGCAATATGAACAACCATGTTCTTTGTTGTGTATTTCAATAATTCTTTGCATTTTTATCCTACATAAACTCACTTTTAGCATCTGTGCTGCAAAGGTGTAATACAAGATTCTCAATGGGTTCTTATGATTAAAAATCTATGATCTCTAAGAACCAGAGCAAAATGGCAGCATTTGCTAGTACAAATGCTGATTTGTATTCTCTTGAAGCGAATGTTGACAGAATTCCTACTATGGAGAAACATGATTCTTGTTGCTAGGGATATCGGAAAATTAAAGAGATACCATTACTGTGCAGATTAAGCCTTAGGAGCACTCATGACCTCATGCATTGTTTTACCCAGGTTATCTAGCATGCAAGATAATTCACATGAAATTATATTTTGCTTCCAAGTCACCTAGGTCATTTCTGTCTCCTTTATTTACTGAATTATAAGCAGCCCACAACCCACTTTTTCTTCTGGATTTTTTTTTTTTTGGTTGAATATGGTACTAGTGCCAAACTAGAATATTTTCTTCTTCTCCCCCTCCTCCCCTGCCTCCTCCTCCTATGTTTGTTTCTCCTCCTTCTCCTTCTCTTCCTCCTCCTTCAATATCGACAGTATCAAGAATTTCCTGGCTTTTAAAATTGTTTCTTCTATTCATTTCTAAATAGCACTAGTTGTTCACAAGCCAAGTGATTTATTTTTTTCAACTTCCATATCAATTACAAATATAATTTTTGAAGTACAACATTTGAATAGATAATGAAAATATATGAACATTCTCATTCTGGATATTTGATTGAAATATTAAAATATATATCAATGATGGCAACCCAGTCTATGAAATACATTCATTGTAATCTTCACTAGTCTGTTTGATAAATCAGATGAACAAATAGAATTTCATACATAGAAATGAGTATCTTATGAATACAGCAAAAATTGCTCTGTTATTCTCACACTCATCTCATATCCTTATCCTGTGCCCTTCTTCTGGAAGCAAAGCAGTACTATAGCTCAGTTTTTCCTAAATCTCAACACAAGGATGGATTTGAGATTGACTCAACTCTGGAAGCTGAGAAGAGGAATGAATTTGAAGTGCTGCAGCTTCTTTTGATAATCCATAAATTTGAATTCAAATTCAGTTATTTCAGCTTTTCCTTTAACTTATACTCCCATTTTACATATTCATAAGCCCCAACCAAAAAGCAAATGCAGCTATCATCTCAGTGTTTTCTTATTTTTTAATACATTTAGCAATATATTGATTGATTTATGTGCATGATACAAATTAATTCTTCATTTAAAACAGAGAGTTTCTTTCTATTCTCTTTCAAGCAAGGAAAAGTTTGAAGCATTTGAGTTTGACTCAACCAAGATAGAGTCCTTGTAAAAGTGATTGCCCGCTGGACAGAGAAAGGGTCTTTCAGGGAAGAAGAGAGAATACCTGGAATGTGTCCCTGAGAAGTGCTCACACAGATGTGATATCCCTACCGGCTTGAGAAAAGAGAGGGATCCAGAGCCTGCCAGAGGGAGGAGGTGGACAGGGGGACCTCTCTGGCAATCAGGCATAGTTCTAAAGCACTGAACTTATATCAAAACCTCATGTCCAGGCTACAGTTGCAGGGCCCTCCCACCATATGAATTCTCATGTAGCATAGCAGCATCTATTTAGTTTTATTGTTGGAGATAGTGTTCTCAAGAAGAGAGATGTAGAATATGAGTGGCAATAGATTATAACATGATAGAATATATAGAGAGGAACCTTAGAAATCACTCTATATCATTTATATGCCAGGCAATGATTTAGGGGCTTGTGTTTCCTTGATAAAGGCAGATAAAGTCCTACCTACATTTTTTTTTTGTACTAGGGATTGAACCCAGAGATGCCATCACTGTGCAGACTGAGCCTTAGAGCACTCATGACCTCAGTGCATTGAGGTCTATCACAGAGCTACATCCCCAGCTCTTTTTAGTTTTAATTTTGAGGCAGGATCTCATTAAGTTGCAGGAGCTATCCCGGAACTTATGATCTTCCTGCCTGTCTTTCAAATAACTGGGATTACAGTTATTTACCACCATGTGCAATAACTATGTGGATCTTACAGTCTAAGGAAAGCAAGCAAACAAAAACATCAAGGAAGTACTAGGCATTTGTAAGTGCTACAAAAAAAAATAAGATCATGTGATAATAATTAGGTAGCCATTTTAGGAAAGACCTCTCCACTAAGGAAACTATGAACTGAGACCTGATGGAAGAAAAGCACCCAGTGATGTGAAAGTATGTGGAAAGATCATTTCTAGGCAGAGGGAAGAAATGCAGTGGCCTGAGGTGCAAAAAAGCTAAACACTTAGGCACAGAGAAAAGTAAACCTCATGTGTTTGGGGTTGAGTAGTGAAGGGGAGAGTAAAGAGCCAAAGTTTGGAAAGTAAGGCAGGACCTTTTGTAGGCCAAGGGAAGGATCAAGTGTCAATTCCTCTTTTTAAAAACAGAAAAGATGAAGCTCCTAGAGGCAACACATCTTGAACAGTGTAGTTATTGACAGCTCTGGTCACTGTAATGACCTCTGTGTCTATTGCACTCACTTTCTTGCTGAGGCTGGGGTTCACTTAAATTCTGATGTGGCATATTGATTTTAATATCTCCTAAGGATCGTCATAGCATCAATCACATGAAATTATTGGCAGAAATGGTGATAATAAATAAAAGAAGTGAGAGCACTCCCAGGGATAGTGGGGACACTAGAAACCGGCATAGTCACCTTATTCTAAGTGGTATAGAATCATACATATTTCTTCATATGTTAGACTAAAATACACACAGAGCCTATAAACACAAACAGACCTACAAACCAATGGTGTAAAAAGGAGGTAAAATCAGCCATATAAATCTTCTCATTTGTTTCTATGTAACTCTGACATAACTGGTGGCCCCAGGGAATGTTTTTAGGGCCATCTTGAGTCCACTAGCAGCATTCAGAAGAGGGAGCCGACAGGATTTTCTGGAAGTTCTGCCACAGATGAATGGATACTACAATATTAGCATCACTTGGGGCAACAAATATGTACTCAATTTGCCTTTAAACTCCATTCATCCATTGACTTACTTGTGAACACATATTAAGAAATCATTTCTATATGTTACTAATAGTGTCCTCTTCCTTCATCTTGAAGATCTTCTGCTAACATCTAGTGGTGACAAACTTTCTCAGCTTCTGTTTGTCTGAGAGTATTGTTCCTTCATTTTCAAAAGACAGTATTGCTGTGTATAGTATTCCTGGTTGACAGTTTTATACTTTTTCTTTTCAGGATTTTGAATATATCATCCCATACCCTTCTGTGTTCTTATACAAAGAAAGCATAAGTATGTGAGGTGATGGATATGTTAATTAGCTTAATTTAATCATTCTACAAGGTATGCAGGTATTGAAACATCACATCGTATCTTATGCATATATACAATTATTATTTGTCAAATAAAAAATAAAATTTAAAACAGAAATAGCTTATGTGCAGAACATAATTGCTAAGCATTGTAAGTCTTCAAAGCTTCATAAGAAAATCATTACCGTTCAGATTTAAATATGAGTATCACAGATGTGGAAACAAGTTCAATAAGGTGAAGTGAATTAGTTAACAGAAGTATGTAACAGAATTATGTAAAAGAAGTACAGTGTGGATCTAAGCATATCCAGCTCCTGCTTTTTTCACTTACCAATATTTGTTGAACACTTATATCCAAGACCTGCACTGGGCTCTGAGAACAGAAGTGAGACAACAGACAAGGTGCCACTAGGAAGCTGCAGAATCTCCCAGTCACTCAGAAATAGCTCAAAGAAAAGAGGAAGGGGACAGATGCTCTCACATTCAGTTTTTCAAAAAGACAGGTCAAGTTAGTCTGTGAGTCAGGATCCTCTGGCATAGGTAGTACCAGAGACTCTTATTCCTCTTCTGCTATATGGATTCTGGTACTGTTACCCATTCAGTGGCCTTAGGGAGGCTTTTCTGGGATGATTGATTAGCTCACAATAGCGTCTGAGGCAGGAAGATGTTTACTGAGTCTTTCTTTTACCTTCCCCCTTAGGTGTCTGGAAAACAAAAATTATTTCTTTTTTTATGGAGACAAATGGCAGATGTGGAATTTGTACACCATTTATATATCTAGCTTACTGTCCTTTCCTCTTCCAGATTTGAGGAATGCTAGAATTCCTTGGTTCATGAATTTGTCATTTCAATCTCTGCCTTCCTGGTCAAATAGCCATCCCTCTCTGACCTATGATCCTCCTGTCTCCTTCTTATAAAAGACCTTGTGGTTAAATTGTGCATACCTAGATAATCCAAGATATGGCCATCTCAAGGTTCTTAATCACATTTGAGAAGCCCCTTTTCCCAGGTGCTATGGGTTAATTTAAAAAAAAAAAAAAAGATGTTCTAACCCCTGGTAGATACATTCCTTATTAGGAACACAGATCTTATTTGGAATTGGGGTCATTGTAGATGTGATCATGTTAAAGTCATAATCATACTGGATACTCTTAATCCAATGATGGGTGTCCTAATAAGACAAGAGATTTGGTCACAATTATCCCAAGAGGATAAAACCATGTGAAGTTAGGAGGAGGTGACACAAAGGCAGAATATCACGTGACAACAGGGGAAAAGGCTGGAGTGATGTGTCTCAAGTCAAAGTAGCCAAAGGATTTTCAGCATTCACAAGAAGCTAGAAAAAAGGCATGGAACAGGTTTTCCTCTGAGGCCTCTAGAAGGAATCACCCTACCCACATCTTAATTTTATATTTATGGCCTCCGTAACTGAGTGAAGAAATTCCCATTATCTTAAGCCACAAGGTTGTGATAATTTATTATAGTAGCTCTAGGAAACTAATATACCATGTAAAACAGCATATTCACAAGTTCTGGGAATTAGGACCTGAATATCTCTGGGGAGCCATTATTCAGTCCACCTGCCACAGGTAAACAGTGCTGTTCTTCTTCCACTACTCTTCCCCAGTGCAGACCTCTCTGGTAAATAGAACAAAAAGATAAGCCATAGTACTAAAAGTGAGGGTAAGTAAGGAATCCTAAAACAGCATTCTTATTCTAGGTCAGAAGAACAAATTTCTAACCCACTTAGTCCACCTTGTACATGTATGAAGAGCAAGAGGTAGTAGGAATGGCAGGGAGATAGGCCTGGTTACCCCCATGGGACCTTACTGCCTTCATATGGTGTGCCTCTGGAAGGACAGAGGGTAGAATCCCATCTTTAACATAGAACACTCTCATGCACTGCTTAAAAACATGGCCTGAGAATGTCTGGGGCACTACCCAATCCATTTAATATAAACATCTCTTTCTGGGAAGACAGAGTAATAAGATACATACAAGAATTTGGTAAATTTCTATGAAGTAACCCTTTCACTCATTGGCAGAAGAGAAAAAAAATGTTATTCCCTGAAGACTGATATGGAAACATAGAACATCAACATTCATTAGTATCAGACATTCAATAAATTATAATTAATACTGATGTTTTTATTACTATATTATAAGCTATATTTTTTCTTTCCCCATACTCTGCATGCTTGGATATTCAACTGTCCTTCATATCCAATGAATATCTTCTCTGTTAATTTGGGAAAGAAGAGAAGTGCATTCCCTGTTTGGTAAATATTTAACAATGAGGACTATTCTTCAAGGATCAATTGTGTGCAATATCTCCTTTCCAGTTGGTGTCACAGAATACTAAGACCATGATGCATATGAGTTAAGAGATGTCAGCATGCTTTGGAAAGTGAAAAGCAGAAATGTGTAATTATAAAGGAATATTGAGTAGGCAAAACCAGTGGGGCTCATTCTTTGTTGAGAAAGCAGAATGGGAAATTTGACATTATGGCAAGTTGGAAACATTCTGTACCATAAGAGAAGTGGCTGGTTGCTTGGTACTAATTATGTTGGTGGGGACATTTGTACTAGAGACACACGTAGGGGAGACTTCCTGGTACCAGGTCCATTTACACAGTCAGACATGGCTAAACAACTCTCCATTTGAGCAGATACAGAGCTGGCCTGAAAGTTACTATCAGGGAGTCCAAGCTTTCACTTCCATTCTTTATCAAAAAGGAATTAAGCCAGATCTTTCCTGTACTGTACCTAGAATTCAGAAGTGAATGGTAATAGTAGTATTTAGTTATTAATTGTGGCATGCTTTAGGGTAACGGACACACTCCTTGGTACTTCACACATTAATATTTTCCTCAAAAGGAGACAGAAGACAAGTAATTTAAATGCCCAGGATCACAGATATTAAATACCAAAGGCAGGACTTCCTAACTCCAAAGACTAAATTTGAAATTGGTGTACTATAGTTGCCTGTGGAAATTGGAGATCTGTGTTAAATAAAATGCACTTGGTTTAGGTACTTCCTCTGGAAAATGTAATATGAAAATATGGTACAATGAAGTTGAACACTGAAGCCTGGTTTCCTACATACCACATTTTGCTGGAGATTGGGGTGAATTCAGGCCAATGGGAATGTTATGAGCTGAAAAGACTTTTCTAGGACCCTGTGATGTTTAGAAAATTACTTTCTAGGATGCCTTAATGCCTGCTGTCACAGCATGCATCTCATTCCTCTTGTTCTGTCCTCAGTAGAGATGGAGACATGCCAGTAACTGATTCTGTAAAATGAACTTTCATTGTAATTGAAAACTCTTTGACAGATCCCATCTTAGTTTTGTTTCTCTATAACACATGAGAAGCCTCTTCCTGCTAAGATGGAGACTTAGCTTCTCCACTTTTCATAGCTCACCAGGTAGCTCTGAAGTGTTAGCTCCAGGACCGACCATTCTAGCAAGCATCATATCTGCAGGAAACTGCTTCCCTGAAGATGCTGGTTTGGCTTAGCTTTTGTTAGAAAGTAGGTCTGTTTTTTCATGCAATTGATTGGGGTACAGAAGAGATCAGTGGGGATCTCGAATATAACAACTGGAAAGACCCAAGACAATAGGGCTCTCTGGACAGGCTGTGAGTCTTCTCTCCCTCAAGTAGCCATTTGGAAATCATTGGTGGTACTATGCCCAACTGGAAATCTCTGTTAATTTTGACTTTCCAATGGAGTGGATTAAAAACAAAGCTGAGCTTGACTTATTTATGGGGGAAGATTTGCTGAAACATAGGAAAAAAATATCAATACACTATTTAATGCTGGTAAAATACAGAGCTCCTTGTTCATAATGATGTTGTAAGTACCTTGTAAACAAGGCAAACTATTTGCATTAACAAATGATATGACTATCCATTGTGCCTTACCACAAAGGGATTTATTTAGATGACTAGGAAGCACTCTGAGAATCCTCAAAGCTATTTCAGCCTAATAAAGGGAAACTCACCCCAAGCACACAGTGTTTTAGTTTGGACAAGGCTATTCTACCCCTCAGCAGCGGCTGAGAGGCAGCAATTGATGTTTCCCCAATTGATATTTTCCCTTTGTGAAGCACAGTTAGTTAGTTCCTTAGTCAATCTCAAATTTATTTTCACTGAAAGATGTTAGTTTGTTACAATATGCCAACTTGGGGGAAAGAAACAACCCTTAAAGGTCAGACAGTTATTAATGATTTGAACTGAGAGGAAAGACATATAAAATCAGTGGTGTGGTAGGGTATCTTTTGAATGCTTTACAATGATCTGTTTGTGAAATCTCTGCTAATAAGTGACACCTTTTCTCCCCTGGTTGTGAAAAGGCAAAAATTGTTCCCTCCTTATTATCCTGTGGTCCAGATGCAGTAGTTATGGTTCATCTCTTTTCATAATAGCATATACATCACATTGGTGCATGATCAAGTGGGCACCTGCTTCACAAAAGCCTGGCCAGCAACAGTCATTCAGAAGCAGCCAATGGAGGTATCAGCATGGTTGGATGGTAGATGCAGAGTTAAAGCTGTTAGACAGGAAAGGGCACCACATTCTGAGAGGGGTTATTCCAACTAAGTCAGTAATGTGCCAATTGATACAAACCTGGGGAATATTTTCTTTACCTGCCCCAAGCCTCTCAGAGAAACTGTATGGCAAGAAAACTCATTGAGTGTTCTCTAACTTGATATTTCCCTGGATTTGGAAGTTGAAATTGTATTATTCCTGATCAAATTCCAATAGAGGGCACAAGGACAGGATTTTTAGCTATGTACAGTTCAAACTTGGTTAGGTGAATAAACAGGAAGCAGGCTTTTAGTTAGTTAGTTCCTTAGTCAATCTCAAATTTATTGTCACTGAAAGATGTTAGTTTGTCCCTGGAGTAGACACTGCACAGTCACATCCATGCCTTTGACAGGAGTGGGAGGGAATGGAGCATTTGGAACACACGTAGCCTCATCTGTGTCTCAGAACTGTAGGTTGTCCTGTTTCTCCTAGTCTTCATTTATTAATTCTTCTATTCTACCAACAAAATTTTATTGTTGAACATAGTAGAATACATAAGACTGAAAACAATCTCACTTATAGTTTCTTCAGAAATTCATCACATAAGATCACTGAACTGATGTTTTATGTAAAGTTTGGTGGTGTGGGTGATGAGTGTTTTTGAAGGTAAAGTGTAAAACCCTCTACATTTTCTCACCATTGCTCTTTGGCACTTCAACTAGCTGGGATAAAGCACAAAGCCAGGAGCAGAAGGTCTGGTATTTGCATAATCTTGGTAAGTATCACTGGCTTTTCATCCCCCTGGCAGAGGCAGTCCTCACCAGAACACCATTTTGCATAGTGTGATTTTGTGGAATTCACAAGGCTGAGCTTCTCCAGGGTATAGTCTGAGTTACCGTCAGATTGCTCTCAGAATGAATTTTCACACAGGTATAATTAAGTCTCACTTTTATAAAACCTTTTTTTTTTTTTGCTTCTGAAAAATACATTAGAAATGAATCTGTGGCTCATTGCTTTGTTAATCCCTAAATGGTTCATCCCAGTTCATATACAATCTCAACAATGATGACTGAGTTAAAAAGACACTTCTTTGGTAGGAACTGTCTTGGAGGTGGAGGAATCTCAATTATGTCTCTCCTTCTCAGAACTTCCCATGGCACTTGGAATGTGTCTAGCCCCCTAACTCAGGCCTGTGAGCCCCACAAGATAAGGCCCTGTCAGAAGCTGCAACTCATCTTTCATGATTTTCCCTCTTTGGTCCCTATGATCCTGCCATTCTCACCTTCCTGATTTTACTCCAGAGCTTCAGCTTTCACATACCTAATAGTTGTTTTTCGGGGTTTTTTTGTTTGTTTGTTTGTTTTAACTTCATGTCAAATATCATCTTCTCAGAAAGACCTCCCCTTGACCACATTGTAAGAAGGTAGCATCAAGCTCTTTACTGAATCATTTTTTTGTGATTCATTTTTACCTATTGCCGTCTTCCCATACAAGAATATAAGCCTATGAGGACTAAGTCCTTGCTTCTCTTATTCAGCTTTATATCTCCATTACCTGGCACATACAAACCCTTACTGCTACTGAATGGTTGAATGAACTGAAAGTTAAAAGATCTTCGTTCTGGTCCATCTCTCCTATTACTAAACTGCATTTATTCTTAAAATGCTATTGGCTTTAGCTTTGCTTTTTGTAAAAGAGAGAAAAAAAATCCTTTTTCAAATCAGATTTCTAATATTAGTTTTACATCTGCTTTTAAATTTGTATATGGGTTATGCACCAGTGAATTCTGTTTTGCTTTATGATCATGAAAGACTCACATGTGTATTATAAGTTAGGAATTGTATCTGTGATAGTCTCATCAATAAACAGCTTGCATTACTGAGGCTTTGAGTTCTTGAGACAAATATATATATATATATTTCATTCCATAAACATTCTTTGAGAACCAGGCACAGTGTTAGGCTTTTGGGAGAACTTCCTGGTACTGGATAGCTCAGATATGACCTGAGACAGGGCACTGTTACTCAGGTAAGGTTGAGAAGGGGAAGGGTGTCCTAGAAAGAGGCACTAATGTTTGAGGAAGCCTCTAAGGGAGAAGGGACATGACATGTCTCAGCAAGTTTTGCAGTAGAGGCTGAATACATGTGGCTGAGTTTCACCATAAGGCCCTGGCAAAGCACAGGGAGGTTGTCTTTGGCTGGTTGACTGTCTGATTCCTGAAGAAGGAAATCTTGATTTGCCTCTTCCCAGATATTTTGTCCAGAACATGATAAATTATTTGGTTTATGCAGCTGTTAAATTATTTTTTCTATATAATACTACTTATTGAATCTATTTCTATTAAAAATAGAGATTATTACTGGTTTGCTATTTCATTTGACTTTCACAATATCCTACATACAACCACATATTTAACTGGAATAATCCCGGAGGACTCTTTGTAGAGAAGTTCAATTTTTTCTTCAAACACTGCCAATTCCCAGTAGCAACCTTATGTGTGTTCCAAAGTTGAACTTATTCTGCTATTCATTCTGGGCTTGTTCTTTAGTAATGTGACATTTGGTCTTTATCCTGCTTGATCTGATGTGTTGAGTTCCCCAAGTTCTAAGCCCATGTTGTCATGGTACTAGGGTTTGGTTACTAAGCAATGTACTTTTGGGAAAATGGCATTTCTTGGATCTTATTTTTCTTAAAGCCTTGAACATGCCTATAAACACAAGAAAAGATATTATCTCTCGTGATTATTTGTAATACTCTAATAACTTGAAACTTTGTTTTCAATGCATCTAAATATGGCTCTGTGGTGGGCTGAGTATTAGCAGTCTCTCTTCCCCCAGATTCATATGTTGAAGTCCTAATCCCAAGTGCCTCAAAATGTGATTGTATTTGGAGATACTGATTGAACAATTATGTTAAAATGAAGCCATTCATTTCTGTCATCAATATGGACTGATCTCCTCATAATAAGAGGATACTAGGACACTGACCTGAACAAAGGAAGCACTCCATGAAAAGGGAAGTCAGTCATCTACAAGCCAAGGATAGAGGCCTCAAACAAACAACCTAGCTGACACCTTGATCTTCACCTTCAGCTTTTAAAACTGAGAAAAAAATGTTCTGTTGTTGAGTTCTGTTGCTGTCATAACAAAGTACCACCCACCTTATGGTACTTTGTTATGAGAGCCCTGGCAAACTAATACAAGTACATGTAAAGTTCTTTAAAATATCTATTGAAGATCACATGCAATTCATTCATTTATAAACTAACCTAGTATATATTTTGTTGATTAAAGGAGAAAATGTTTATGTGCATTCTTCAGGAACACATTATTATACTTTGATGTGAAGAACGTCATCAGTCCTCCCTGACAAGACCACATGATCCTCTTGAAGGGGCAGGAAGTCAGGAATATGAAAAGGATCACTTAACAGCAACTGTAATATTTCATGTAATAACACTGGTCAATCTTCACATCTCAAGGCCATGGTTGACTCAGTTCAAACTGTAACATTTTTTGTAATGAATGTACAGCTCAAAATTGACAAATTTTGTAAGCACTCTTTTCTGAATCGACAGGTCATCAGTGGTTTGACCCGTTGGTGTAGAATGGGCATCAGTCTAGGAATCTGAACATCCAGGTCTAGCTGACGTCTGTCCCTTTGCTGGTGGAACCTGGGGCACTCCACTTTTTCTCTGTGGTTCTCAATCTTCATCTGTGAGCTAAGAGTAGATTGGCCTCCATGACCATTCTATTATAAAAATTCACAGTAAGTGTCCCCAGTAAGTAAGTGTGCTTGAGAAACATTTCACACTTATAAGACTGAAAAAGTGGGTTTTAAAGCAATCTATATGGTTACAAGTTTTAGAACTCAATATGTAAGCAAAACTTAGCTGAGCTTCTAAACTTTCAAGGTATCAGTGGAGGAATTATAAAATATAATTTTCCAGTGCCCTTCTAGTTATTTCATTCATATTTTCTTCTCCATGGTATTGACATTGTACATTATTGTGAAATAAACCTAGCTTCTGATTTATAATGTGAAAAATGCCACATAACCTCAGAACCCAAACAAGTTGTCATGGCAACTGATGACATTTCTCTTTTGCAGAGCATAATAGGAGCACATGGCTTGTGTGGCACTGCAAAACTTTTCATGTTATATTTGCAGTGGGGAAGCTGGAACCAATAATACTATGAAGGTAGGAAGTCCTCCTGCTCAGATCCTCACTTTATAGCTTACTTTGGGCAGGGGTGATGTCATCTTAATCATTGAATCCCTAGGGTTTGCATTAAAGTGGGCACGTAATGCATGGATTTTTTTTCTATGAATGAATAAATATCAGAATTCCTTGTTTGTACATGATCTCTAACATAAAAGACTTAACCAGTGTGCTTTGGCAAAGTTTTATTTAGTGTAGTAAAATAAAAGTAGTTATTATTTTTGCTGGACCAAATCTACTCACAGTTTTATTCTGAGATATCACCTTCTCTCCAAATGTTTGTCAGAGGGTTTGGTTGATGTCATTCTTTCCAAAGTCACATGAGTGGGCATGAGACTTGAGTGTGGCCAAGGAGAACAGTGTATTCCTATGGCCATATTAATAGATTCAGGGAAAGACATGTGAACCAGTTATGTGAAAGCATACTTCTGATAGAGGCACACACTCCTTTCTTGCTGATTTTTTAATATTCATGTTGATTGGTAGGAAGTTGTTGGCAACCATATTACCATCAGTGGAGTCTAAGGATAGTCTGATGTTGTGGAACAGAGTCCAGGAAAGGGATAAAGTAGAACCTGGTAGCATTTTTCGAAACTCCTACCTCTCAATTAATTGACTTCATGAGTTAATAAATTCTCTTAACATTTAAGACAGAAAGGTTGCATTTATGTCACTTGCAACATGAAGCAGATCCATAGAAAATAGGTCCCCCCAAAAGACTTGAGGCATTATGGAATGAATCCTTGTCTATGGAAAAACTTCTGGCTGCTTGATTTTGGACAAGCCTCTCTTGGAAAAATGAGGCCAATTATTCTGAGCCTTCCTAGTATTAACAGAACCAAGCTTGAAAATATACGTTTGAAGTATTTTGTAAAATACAAAACTCTTCTGCAGCTAGCTATTAGAATGTTGACAGTGGTAACTGAAAATGATGCTGAATAAGAGTGTTTTAACTGGAAGCTACTAATCTTATTATATCTACCTACTATCTCAATTATTCAATGTCTCAGATTAAAGGAAACCATACAATGCAGAATGCTATTTTGTTGAGTCAAAAGAAACTAAAAAAAAAAAAAAAAAGAAAGAAAGAAACTGAAGCTGCTTTCTAAAAGTCTAACATGTGTTCCAAAAGTGAACTTATTCTGCTATTCATTCAGGGCTTGTTCTTTAGTACTGTGAAGGAATTTTAATAGTAATATTAATAAATTATCATTTACTGACCATATGCTCAGTGGTATTTTTTATACTTTTTAAAATTATTTTTAGTTACACATGATAGTAGAATGTATTTTGGCAAAATATACATATGTAAAGTATGACTTATTTTATTAGGTTCTCATTCTTATGGTTGTACATGATGTGGAGTTAACCTGGTCATGCATACAAATACAAGGCTAAGAAAGTTATGACCAATTAATTCTGCTCTTTCCTATTTCCCTCCCCCATCCCTTCCATTCATTACCTTTTGTCTACTCCAGTCTATTTCTATTATTCCCCAACCTCCCTTATTTTGGGTTAGCATCTGCAAATCAGCGAGAATATTCAGCTTTTGGTTGTCTGAGATTGGCTTATTTCACTTGGCATGAGTCTCCAGTTCTATCCATTTACTGACAAATGCCATTCTTCTTTGTGGCTAAGTAATATTCCATTGTGTATATATATCACATTTTCTTTATCCATTCATCTGTTGAAGGATGCTTAGGTTGAGCTGCTGTAAACATAGATGTGGCTGTGTCACTATAGTATGTTGTTTTTAAGTCTTTGGGTATAGACTGAGGTGTTGGGATAACTGGGTCAGATGGATATTCCATTCCAAGTTTTCTGAGGAATCTCCATACTGCTTTCTAGAGTGGTTGTACCAATTTGTAGTCCCACTTAATCCTTATAACATCTCTGAGGGAGGTGACATTGCTTCTCTTGTTGTACAGATGAGGAAAGCAGGATTTGAGGACATGGAATAATTTCCTCAATGTTTTTCAGGGAGTAGACAACAGTGCAGAACACAAACTCAGTCCTTCCAGCTCCAAACATTTAATTATGTTTTCTTTAACTCAAACATTTGGAAGAGAAACTGAAATATAGGGATAGGTGAGCCTTCTTTATTATTCAGTTGAAATAATCTGTGAACATGTTGAATTATGGTAGTTGGAAGATAGAGAAGGTGAGAACATTTTAATTTTATCTAATTTAATTTAAATTTGCATTTCCCTAATAACTAACAAGAATAAACATCTTTCATGTATTTGTTTGCCAATTGTACATTTTTAGAAGGACTTTCTATTTAAGTTCTTTGGTTATATTTAAGCCTAGTTCTTTGTCATTCATTATTGAGTTTATATATGTATTCTGGATGCTAGATAATTCAATATGTGGATTACCTTTTCAGTTTTTGGTATGTTCTTTGTACAAAAATTTTAAATTTTGATGAGCTACAATTATTTTTTTCTTTTGTTGCTTATGCTTTTGGAGTCATATCAGTTGTGAAATTCAAGGTCAAGCAATTTACCCCTCTATTTTCTTTTAAAAATTGTATGGTTTTAGCCTTGTGTATTAGGCAGTTGATCCTTTTAAATTAATTTTTGTTCATGTTCTGAGGCAGGGGTCCAACTTAATTATTTTGCATGTTGTTTCAGTATTATTTGTTGAAGGAACTCTTTTTCTACATTGAATTCTCTTAGTGAGAATAATATATCTCATAAGGCCTTAGATATATGAGTTAACATACTTTTATTTTTGCTATTACTTGCTTTTCCCAGACCTAGAGGAACAGAGGGAACCAGTTATTGTTTATAAGTAGAGAAATGGAGTCTGATCCATGGAGGTTAATACACCAATAATAAAAATATCTTCTATTTACCAACAGACCTTCTGGGTAGCACACTGTGTGAGAGGAGATGTATCTACAATTTCTGAGTCATATAATAATCCCACACATTTTTTACTCCATTGTAGAGAAGACATGCCGTTAAGATAAAGCACACCAAACCTCCTGCAACCCATTAATATTGCAGTTATGTTTTGAACTCTGATCCTGCAAAGCCCTGCCCATTCCATTGCACCACAATGTACTTAGCTATACAACTCATCATCCCTCTGTCTCCTTTCCCCTGCTGTACTCCTTAGGGTAGTTGGAGGATTCTTCCTAAAACACAGTCTTATCAAGACACTTTGTTGCTTACAGTACTGCTCTTTTGATCTTGGTTAGTTTTTTTTATTTGTTTTTTTGTCTTGTTTTGTTTACCATTGTGCCAATTCAATGTATGTTTTTTGCTCAGTTTCCAATGTATTTTGGAGGAAGACCCTGCACTGATGCAATTTTCCACCTTGATTCATATGCCTAGACCTCATTACTTTTTCAAATAACCTTTGAAAAGTTAATGGGATTCTTTGTGACATGCATTTTCTGAATTCTGTTGCTTAGTTTTCAAATGACCATTTAGCCTACTTTACCTGCTTTCTCTTATTATCGAACTAACAAAATAAGTAAGAAATTGTGCTGCAAAGTAACATTTCCCTCCCGGTCAACCAGTGAAATACTCCTTCGACAACAAGGTAAACCGTTGCCTACTCAACAACATTTCTCTCCTGTGTGTCTAATTTGAATGAAAATGTTTCTTCCATGGTTGCTAAACATGTTTTTAATCTTTTTTTTTTTTTTTTTTTTTTGATCAAGACTGGGAATATTCTGAGGGCAGAGGTAGGATGCACTTTATTCCCAGTTGTTACCCATGGAGACCAGGAAAGAATAACCTACCAGATCTCTACAGGCCAGCACTGTTCAATAGAACATTTTGCAGAAATCCTAATAAGGTGTGATTATTGAGTACTCAAAATAATATCATGATGAAGAACTGCCTGGAGTTTTAATTTTATTTCATTTTAAGTAATTTAAATAGTAACTGAAAATGTGTTTTGTAACTACCATATTAAATAGGGTAGCTCCAACTTTTGCAATTATGATCCCTGAACTAGATAAAAAGTAGGAATGGTGCTACAAAATACACAGGATAGGTCAAAGCAACGAGAATAGCTAATAAATGAGTAGCATTATGTATGAAGTAATCCAGGAAGATGTTTAGATATTTAGAAAATGACACTGATAAAACTTGGTAAGTGATTAGATGGGGGAGGGTAGTAAAAAAGAAGGAGGAATAAAAGATGACTTCAAAGGACTTCATAAGCCTGGGTTGTGGCTCAGTAGTAGAGCCCTTGCCTAGCACATGTAAGGCACTGGGTTCAATCCTCAGCATTACATAAGAAAGAAAGAAAGAAAGAAAGAAAGAAAGAAAGAAAGAAAGAAAGAAAGAAAGAAAGAAAGAAAGAAAGAGAGAGAGAGAGAGAGAGAGAGAGAGAGAGAGAGAGAGAAAGAAAGAGAAAGAAAGAACTTCATAAAGTGTGTGTGTGTGTGTGTGTGTGTGTGTGTGTGTGTTCTGCTTCCCAAGAGACTGTGGTAAAAATAGGGCAGCCATAGTTTTCTTGAACAGGCTGAGGACCAAATGCACATTTGGATATTCTCAGGGAGGAGAACTGCCTTTAATTTTTCTTTGGGGAGTGGCTTTATTTGAAGAACCTGATGCAACATGTATGGATGCATTCATGTGGGTCCAAGCTTTTGCTTGAAGACTGGTAAGACTAAAAGAAAACACAATTAAATTAGCCTTAACACACTCTAGAGGATAACATTCTTGGAGATCCTGTCAAAGGAGAGAGACTGAAACAAATAGGGCTGACTTGTGCTCACAGATAACCCTCGAAGTAACTTCACTCATGGATCCAGTTCAGATTGCCCTCTGAATGTGAATTTCACGCTTGATGTAAGCCATCTCAAAACCCATGGGAGGAATTTGGGCAGAGGAAAAGAGATTAGTGTAATCTGCTCTGGTCTCTTCTCTATTCCAGCATCTCAAGCATCTCTGTGCTCTCCCTCTATCCACCTGGGAGGGTGTTGAGGGGTTAATCTCCACTTCGTTATTCCAGTTCCCAGATCTCTCCCCAGCTGTGGTGTGGCAGGCCTCAGGGCAAGACCTGTTGGCTGCTTTTATAATTGCGATATCTAATGCAGAACATATATGAATTTTTTATCCTTAATTTCGAATGGCTTAATGTGGATATTTCCTAAGATCCTTGAAATCATATCAAAACATTTTTTTAAAAGATCTCAATGTGAAATCAAGTGAGACTCTCAAGCAACATTTCTCCCTGAGAGAAGGTGATTTATGATTTGCATGAAAGAGATGTTCCCTTGGGCCCAAACCTATAATTGGTCTGTGTGTGCATCTGTTGACCTAGGAATCCATCCAGGCATCCATTTGACTGTAACAGGCTGCTGTGTTGGATAAAGGAGCAGGAAGAATCATTTTGTATGTGTCTGGGGCCTGAAACAAGACAGAATGACATCCTGCCAGTCTTCCACCTGGTTCATTGGACTGGGTGTAGATGCCAGTAGAGTCAGAGGGTGAGCCAGAACCAAAAGAATTTGTTTTTCAAAGGCATAGGTGAGAGAATGTTGCAGAGATACAGGGACAGGACCTCAGTCAGTCTCAACTGTCATATAGACATTACAGTTACTCTGACCACTCTAGGACTGCAGCCTTGAGCACATGCAAAGCATGGCCCTGGACACTGTAGGAATGATGATAAAGAGGAGCAATTCAAGGAAACTTGCACTTAAGCAACCTGTCAATCATGGGGATGCCAGGAAGAAACTGGGACACTCTTTGATGAGCAAGACCTGAAGCTTTGCATATTTAGTAGATGAAACTTGCATAGGGATTTGATCATGTTATCTGATAGGTACTGAAATGATTGGGCTTGGGGTATCAGGTTGGCCATGAAGGTCCTGAATAGGAAAATATTTGTCTACATGTGTGGTGGAACATTAATCAAAAAGCCTGGCATGGGTTTCCTGGTAGAATTTCTCTCAGTGCCCCTCATCTATTTATCACATTCTCTGACTTGTAAATGTCATCTAAAATCTCTGCTTTTTGAGTGATAAAGCAGAGAATGTGAGACTGGAAACAGATTGTCTGGGTAGACTCTGGGCTGCTCAGCATGTAAGACCTGAGAGTGTCATTAACTTTGCTGAGCTGATAATCATCAAAGCTCTGGTCTAGTGTTTGTCAAAGAGAGACTAGGATCAGGCTTTCTGAGCTGTTGATTTCCATCTACTGTTTCTAGTTGATCGTGTGTTGATTTGGGAATTGAAGTGGTATGCTATCTTCCCACTTACTTAGGCAGCTTGAAAGTTAGAACATCTACATTTTAAAAATTTCAAACAGATCCACAAGTGGAAGTATTTATGCTCCCCTATTTCCGTGAAAAATACGACATGCTGTACTGAAAAATTTCACCAAGTGCTATTTATTCTCGTTGCTTGGTACAGATCCATCTCCACTCTGTCTCCAAATAATACAGTTCTGTGTGTCCGACTTTACTGTCTGGTTGGTGAAATGTGTGATACTATTAGGAAACATCAAAAGTCAAATTCTTCTGTCTTCTTTGTCTACTAAATAGATGATAAAATTATGTATATAATCAGGGAATTTTTAAAAAGAAGAATACTCAACACTAGATAATCTGTTAAGTGTACTATGGTATTCTGTAGAAGACTATGTTTAGAAAGATTATCTAGTGACATGGGGAGATAATCATATTCCAGTGCTAAGTGAAAACAGTAGATTACAGCCATCAGTAAGAACTTCTGTACAAAATATTTGGAGGTGAAAGTAACTGTATCCCATATTTCATCCATATGTTCATTTATATGAGCACCTACAAGGTAAAGACTGGCAAAAACTTTTTTCATAAGAGTTGAGTGGAAGAGACAGATAATAATCAAGCACATAATGAACATTCACTTAAGATTGTGACATTTGAGCCAGCTCCACTGGTGGAGCCAGTGAAAATGAAAGAATAGCATTCTCTGCACAGAGAACACTGAATGCAAATGACCTGAGGTGGGAGGGAACTCGGTGTTCTTAAGGAACAGGAGGACTGCTAGAGTGAGGTGGCCAAGGGTAGAAGGGTAGAAGATAAGAAAGGAGGGAGGCATCTAATCAGGTAAAGTTAGGCTGGAATTCCTTTGTGGGAACATAGAAAGCCAGCTTTAAGCAAGGGAGTAACATGATTTAATTTACGCTCTTGAAATAGCACTCTGGCTACTATATATAGAATAAACTGTCAGGAAGAGGTATAGAGACAATCAGGCCTGTTAGAAGATATAACAATCCTGGGGGAGAAAGATAGTGGTTCCTTAACCTAGATCACTGACCCGGGCACTTGACAATGTCTTCAGACATTCTTTTGTTATGCAGGAAGGGCTGGCATTTAATAGGCAGAGACCAGGAATGCTACTAAGCATTTCACAATGCACAGGGCAGTCCCTCACAACAAAGAATTATCAAGCACAAAATGTTGATAGTGCCCAGATTGAGAAACCCTGGGCTGGAGCATTCCCAGTGGGAATGAGAGAAGTGGTAAATTTTGAACACGTTCTGCAGATAAAGTGAACAGGCCTTGCTAAGAGATTGGATGAAAAGGTGAGAAGAAGAAAGGAATAAAGAGCCATTCTCTGGGAATCTTGCTTCATAGTGAGGTAAGAAAGCCTGAATAAGGATCCATAGTTACATAACAGAACAGGGAATCCAGGACCCTTCACAACATTGAGCTTCTGTGAAAATTATAGAAGTTAAGCTCAGAGTTATCCATTTCAATATTTACTGACCTAAACCCTGATCTTTTTGTTTACTCTGTTGCTCTGAGAAACATCAAAGTGGCCAATGAAACACAATTAAGTTAATATCTGGTCGCTTATAGAGCCAGCTAGGATTGTTTAACAGGATAATCAATGATCTTGAGAAATTTAAACAGCTACTTATAGGGATATTCATGCACCGAATGTGGAAGTGAGTGAGTTTGATGCACATTCTTCAAATTTTTACTAAATAAGTGACTATAAAACCCTCCACTGGCTACCCAGCTACATAGAACAAATCCAAAGGCCTTGGTCCTCAATGCCCAGTTTGTACTGGCTGTGCTCATCCCTCCAGCCTCAGCAGGGACTGTTCTCTGCCTTGAGGAGTAGTCTCTGAATACATTGACCATTTTCTTTTCCATGTATATGCCAGATTTGTTCCCAGTAAGTTTTCTGCATTCTTGAGTCCCTGTTCCGGAAACACTTTGAACTAATTTATAGTTTAGCAGTTGTACAAAGTGAGTGTGTAGCAGAGTATACTTGGTAGAAGGAACACAGTCTGGAAACTTCCCAGGTGATTCTAAGGTACAGTCAAGTTTGAGAAACAATATCTCAGATTATACTTCTGTAGCTAAGGTATAAAATTGAAATGGAAATCATACAAACTTTGTAATTAGATAAATCTGCTTTCAGCTTTGGAATATTCCCCAGATGGAGATGTTTTTCCATTTCCTAGTTTGTAAATTTGGTCAAATTACCCATTCTTAACCTGTAGTTCATTCATCAATAAAATTAAGGTAATAATAGCTATTCTAGCAATGGTTGTAGTGACTGAAATAGCCTGGGCCAGTACATGGCACAGAAAAGAGTTCAAGAAATACTGGCTTTCCCTCCCCAGCCCCTGACGTGTGGCAGCAGAAAAGGCATGGTTTCTCTATTCATTGCTGTGGGTCCTTCTTCCCTCCTAACACCCCACAGAAGGATGACCACATATTTGGCAGTATCCCCCAAGCTCTGTATTCCAGGTAAGCTTCCTCACTTGGAGTCTGCATTGGTACATGTTCTAGCTCAAGACCTTCTGAAATAGATAAAATGGCAGTCAACCCTCCTTTGCTGCTGTGAGCCTGTTGCTCAGCTTCTTGAAAACAATTCCAGACACCGATATCCTGTTTGTTTTCCTGATGCCAGTACTTGTATAACAGCCAATTACAAGGCATTTGTCATTGTTTTTATACCATAACTTGGTAATTTGATTTAGACAGGGGCATTTTCTGTTGATAAATCTAGGTGGATTTCCAAGTCAGAATACATTTATTAAAACACCAATTAGACCCTGCTCCCTCATCCATCACAAGACCTTTAATTTTTGTGTGG
The DNA here is from genome assembly GCF_001458135.2 of Marmota marmota marmota. Lineage (NCBI taxonomy): Eukaryota > Metazoa > Chordata > Mammalia > Rodentia > Sciuridae > Marmota > Marmota marmota. The sequence goes on from NW_026000026.1 coordinate 75,434,846, forward strand.
TTTTGGCAGGGTGTTTCAGGAACCATGTTTGCCTGAGTGAATGACTTAAATCAAATTGTCATTTTACAAGGATTACCTTATCTCTAAACTTCAAGCCAAGCCATTCTTTATGTACTCTGTGAATAATAAGCAATATGATTTTCAAGCCCTGCTGCTCCATTATTGGGATACAGCATGAGAAATAATAGGTCTAGGAAGCTGAAGCCAAAGGTGGTGCTCTCCAAAAGGAAGCAATCTCCCAGGTGTTTGTGGAGTTGGAATAAACACTCCAATGACATGAGCACAGTGAAAAGTTGAGTAAGCAACAGTCAAGTTCAAGAAGAAAAGGTGCCCAGGGAGGAGAGCAGATGCTGTTTCCTAAAGGATTGATTTTGGATGTTTCAAAGCTGAACACAATGTATTTCCCTCTCCCCTCAACTTTTGCTTTAGCCAACATCATGTGACAAGAGTAATATTTCCTTTTTTCCTGAAATGTCTTTCAGAATTGTCTGTTCTGCTGCTTGGTACCCACCCACTGACAGCTTGTATAAAAATACCTGCAGCAGGGGGGCAGCAAAAGAGCTACTCCTGGAGGAGAAAATAGAAAAGAAGATAAGGGTAGGCAGGAAAGAAGGTGAAATCTAAAGAAGTAGAGATGAGAGAATGGAAGAAATTAACTCAAAAGAAAAAAACTTCAGTAATTCTTTATTGAGTTCTCATTTAGGGCAAATCACTGTGAATGTATTTGTTAGGATGTTTTGGTGAAGGTGTCAAAATTCCATCTTGGGGAAGCTTAACAAAATAATGAATTTATTGAAAAGGATACTGGTGTAGCTTACAGAATAGAGAAGAGAGGACAGCTGGTTCTTTCTTCCCTCTGCAAATTGCATTCCTTCTTTCTACCAGGAAGTACTTACTGGAGCAACATGGAATGAGGGAGTGAACCAACATTATTTTAAAAAAATTGTTGTTGTAGACGGATGCAATACATTTATTTATTTATTTATTTATTTATTTATTTATTTTTATGTTGTGCTGCGGATTGAACCCGGTGCCTCACATATGCTGGGCAAGTGCTCTACCACTGAGCTACAGCCTCCGTCCGAAGGAAACACCATTTTATTTGAATAACTCAGAATGCAGAGTTTTCTCAGAATGCTCAACTTTAACAGTCTTGGGAAGAATTCTGGCCCAGCTTGAGTCGTGTACCTTCCTTTAACTGACCATGCATGTGGGAATGGTAGGCTGAGAGGGGCAAGCTCTCTTCATACACCCATTGTTGGTGGTAGCAGGGTACCTTTATTGACTGTTACCAAGAGAACCACGTTTTGAGTCATAAAGAAGCTGTTCCCTGAAACAGTCCCTGAAAAGGCTGGGAGTAGTAATGGGGAGTGATATCGGGCAAGCTTTCTCTGAACAAAAACTGGAGGGAACTGAAATGAGGGATACAAAGTTAAATCAGGCAGACAGGGATATACACTGCCCTCAAGGCACATATGTCCTCTCAGGGAACCAAGAGGTGTGCACAAATACCTTTATACCTAGAGATTGAAGCAAACAGTGGAAATATGTTTTTTTGAAAAGAAAGAAAGAAGGAGAAAAAAAAGGAAAAGAAGGAAACCGATTGCAAAGAGATCAGATAGGTCTAATTTCATGGGACGACAAATTGACGAGGTTAATGATGACAAAGGTGATAGCCACAGGAAGAGCAGGAGATATGACACCAGATGTGCAAGCTCCCCTGTCTACGTACAGTACCCCAGTGGACATGGTCCCTCTACAAGCTCCTTGGGTGTTCATTTTAAAAATTATTTTTAACATAGAAAGCAATATCAGAGGCCTTGTTTTCTCTTCTAACTTTATAAATATGCTTATCTTCCAGTTAAATTTTATATTCCATAGACAAAACTCAAAAATTTAAAAAAAATTGGAACAGGAATTTCTGTCAAACTAAAGCAGCAGAAAACACCCAGGAGAGAAGGATAAAGGAAAGATGGGCAAAGTCCAGGCAGTGGAGGAACAATGGGGCTGTGTGCCTGTCAGCTTGTCTGTAGCAGATACTTATCAATAGAGTCCTCAGGGCTGGTGTCTAGACCAGGCTAGGGTGCCACCTTGCTCAAACATCATTTCTTCTCCCTGGATCTCAATTTTTTTATCTCCAAAATGAGAAAGACTGAATTACATCAGGGATGGCAAATTGTTCCATTGTGTGTACCAATTCTGATCAATCAGCAGTGAGCCGGGTGTGTCTGGATTCCATGGGAAGGACATCCAGCAGTGAGCTAGGTGGTGTGTTAAACCATCATCTATCATAGTGCTTTGGTGGGAATTTGTTTGCAGGGATTTTTTCATGTGACAGATGAGGCATTTCCCCCTGGGGAAATCTGAGGAAGCTGGTTCAGTCTTCCATCTCTCCAACCAGATAGATGGTCTCTCAGTCTTCACTGACAATGTCCCTGAAATGAGTTTTCTGCCCATTGCTTTCGTACTTTTTCAACTTTTTGTAGTGGTTTGCAGCTATTTTTGTTGCATAGTCCTTGAGAATCTAATAATAGCCACAGACATCTCTCAAAGATCGTCAATACACCATGCTTAACAAAGAACATCAGGAGGTTCATAGTCCTTCTGAATACCAGACTGGTATCCATAAGGAAGCTCTGGAGGTCATGGATTCCAAATTAAGTACCCTTAGTATTAAATGTAATGTCACCTTATTGGTATGTTAGGATATTCCTAATAAAAATTGAGAAGTTAGAAAACAAATCTCATTACTTACTTAAATAAAGTTGCCTCTGTTAAAACTAGCAGCCCACTTGCTTATACATGTAACATGTTTAGTCCATTAAAAATCAGGGGATATTTCTTTCTTAAATTACTAATTGGTTGTTTCACTTAAGTATGATAGTAATTGAGTTACATAGCCAGTTGTTTTAGAGAGATAAAGATACCTGCATTAATTTCCTCACAATAAAGTGATTGTATGAATTACTTGTTAAGGTCTGTGACAGTTGTAATGCTTTTGGTATTCTAGTATATAGTTAAATAATTCATTAGTGTACCACTTACTAATGGAATCATGTTTAGCTCTTTAACTCAGTTTTAATAGAATGAGTGGCTTTAAATCTTAGAATGTGTATAAATTGCTTGAGGTGTGTTTGACTACAGATTGCCAGGTCCAAGTTGAAAAATTTTGTATCTCTGAGTCTGTGAGAGAAGCCAAGAAATTTGCATTAAAACAAAAAACAAAACAAAACAAAAAAACTCCTTCTGGTGATTCTCATACAGGTGTTCCCCAGATTATACTTTAAAAAGCATTGCAATGGAAGGTTTGCTAGTGTGAGCCAAAGATCATATCAGACTTGGTTTTATTCTGATACAAAATAGATACTTAATAAGTTCATTCAATAACTTGAATTATTCCTGCTTTAGTGCGTCACAGGAGAATTGGCTGGGTTTAGAAACACTTTGCAGAGCATTGCACACCATAATACATGAAGTTATGGAAAATGTTAACACCAAACCATATGTCTTAAGAGTCACAACTAAATTTCATATACTCTGTTTTTTCAATATGTTGATCATTTTAAGCTGCTCATTTTCTAATATGATGAAAGAAGCTATGTATGTTCTATAATTCAAGATGAAATAGATAATGGGGATCATCCTTTTATTATTCTAATGCACTTGGTAAACAGATGCTGTTTGATAATATGTACATTTAGGTCATCTTAATGCCATTTCATCTATTTTTGAAATTACTCTGGTTTTCATTTAAAAATAAAATTGTCACCATCTTTCTTTATAATCTAAGTAGAATGCTTTCCAGAGTAATCAGCAGGAGAAAGATAAAGGGAATTATCAAGAGTTCAGATCCTTTTTATGCTGGGAACATGACAGGAGTTTTACAGTCACTTTGCTGAGTAGGCCCCACCACAGCACTTTGCAAAGCAATTGCTGCACCCATTTTATGTATGAAGGGACAGATCTGGAGAAATACATTTCTCAAAGTGACTTAGTTCGTAGATAGTAGAGCTGGAACTGACTTACCTCACATGTTAAATAACTCTTTACCAGCACACATGTTCCCAGGAGTTACTGAAATGATACCTTGAAATAAAACCTTCAGATATCAATGACTATAGTATCAATAATATTCCTGGGCCAGAGAAAATAGATTAGATTTCTTATTGGATTAGATTCATACCTCAGTGGCAAAGCACAAAACAAAGCCCTGATTATATAAGTGTATATTACATAAGTGTGTACTGGATATAATTTTGGAAGGAAAATATAGGGTACTGAAAAAACTATTCAGTTTACACAAACAAATTGCTTGCCTCTGCTAATCTGATTTTATCATCTCTTGTCCAGATGACATTTCCTTAAATCTTAATAGCCTTTCTTCTCTAATATTTTTTATGTTCTTATGTTCTAACCACCAATTTTATATGTGTAATCTTCACAATTGACACAGGAGATAGACATTATTGACATAATTATTCTCATTTTACTCATGAAAAAACAGATTTGTAGAGAGCATAAATGACTATTCAAAGTCAACAATATGAATGGCAGTACCCGAGCTGGCATCCAAGTCTGTCTTGGAAAGTTTGATCCTGTAGCTCCCTGTCTTCTAGAGTAGGCCTCAAAAACTCATCACAGAAGCAGACTGGTCATGAAGAGGAGTACAGCAACCAGGAGTAAGACTTAAATACTTGACTATCTTCTTTTCCCACTTTGGCTACAGACCTGAGTACAGAGAAAGATTTCTTTGCTATTATAAAATGACAGGTCAAGCACAGTGATAAATTGGAACTGGTGCTCAACCCTGGTGTCAAAGTATGTGGTGCACACAAAAGTGAACTGGGTCTCAGACATTACATCACTTAAGACAACTACGACATGAATCACATTTTCTGATTTTTCTTCAAAGAAAGCTGGAACTCATATTTTTATTTAACATCTAATTTAAAAAATTGGTTTATAATTTTTAAACAAATTATCAGCTAAATAAAACATGTTTGAAGCCCAATGAAATTTCTGTATAACTGCTTTTCTACCTCTAGCATTATCATTTATTTGATATTTGAAAACATATAGAAAGTCAGCATATGACAGAGCATCTACCTTTTCTGAATTTCCAGGTAGGCTGGGATAAGCTCCTCTTACATGCATTACTATATCTCTGTGTTCCTTCTTAAAGGCCTGGTAGAGCTAGCATTTCTCCAATAATGACAAGGCTGATAGTGCTTAACACTTTGTTTTTCTTGCTGTAAATTCTGCATCTCATCCTTTTACTTGGGAAAACAAATGTGATATTACAGTTATTGCCATCAGGTTTTCAGATAATGCATTCTGTTGGTGAGGACCCTATGAGTGGAGCAGCTACTCCTGTGTGTTCTGTTATCATCAACTGATTATACTGGCCCAGAAAGAACCTGGGAAGTGTTCTTGCCTTATACTAACTTCACCGGCAGACAGAGCCCTTGGCTCTACTAATCTGTGAAATTGTTTCCCACTTTCCAGCACACTGAAAGCTAATTGCTTTCTTAATGAAACAAAACTATCCACTGAGCCAGTTTGTGGAGCTGGGAGATTACTCGACTGTGACAGCCCGCTTATCCCTAGGGTGGTTAAATGTTTATTGTTTGGACATTATTAACCTTAGTGAGTAAGCTGACCACATAAGTACTTTACCTTCCTGGTGAGCTTGTCAACTGTTTTAAAATCTGATGTCCACTCCCCAACTACAGAAGTGATTTCCTCTTATTTGGTATCAGAGGTAGTCATGTGCTTATAGTTGGTTCCAGAATTAAAAGCTAAATTAATTGTATTCCACAGAGGGATATCATAATATTCAGAATGTAGATCTTAAATGAGGAGGGTGTATATCATGGGATAGTACTGCTGATGTAGATTATGGTAATCCTCTTAAAAGGCCAGAGGGAGGAAGATTAAACCCCATTGCCCCAAACTTCACCTCATTTACTTACACCCATGTTTTCATCAGTTAATGTAATGTTGTATATCACATCCTTTTGGATATGGTACAAGGAATAGATTGCAACAAGGTAAAGCTGATAACATTTTGAAACAATTAACCAAAGTCAATTCCTTCATTTTAATTGGGATGATTAGAATATTAGTCTAACCCACTATCTAAAATATGTGTCATGGCACAGTTGGATCATAGTGGTGGTTGTTATCACTGAATGGTACACAAAAGCTTTGTTCTCCATTTCTAATATATTATAAATACAGCCACGACATCAGGGGACGCCTTGGCACAACCAAACCAAGGAGCCTTTAGTCTGAATATTAACACATATTTTCTAACAATGACAGCTATTAGATGGTGGAATGCTCTCTCAGGGGAAATAAGAGCATCAGTGTTCCTCATTTTAAAGTGGAGGAGAGAAACACAATGAAGAAGGGAGCTGAGGAAACTTCTGGTCCAGAATAAATGGGAAGAATCTGGAGGTCCATAGTTTTATGATTTTTTGAAGGATTTCCATGGTGTTTCTAAAGCTTCATTTAAAAAGTTAGCTTTTTTAAGAAAAAAATAAGCAATGTGGAACTAAGAAAAGGAAAAACTGATAATTGGCTCCTTATGATCTCCATTCTATTGAGTAAATATGAACTTGGTTAAGGTATTTTATCTCTCTTAGCTTGCTTGCTTTCTTTATCTATCAAAGGTAACAATGATATCACCTTCATAAATTTCTTGTGAGATTTAAATGAATTAACATATGGAAACCACTTATGGCAATGTCTTTCCAGGTCAGCTTACCTGTCTATTGATCTAACTCCCTACATTCTTCTCTGCTTCCTTTCCCTATACCAGTTTATCATGAATACCCTTCATGTCCTACATGTAGAGTTACCCCATTCTTTTAAGGTCTGTTTTATATTCCATTATGTGAATGTACTGTACTTATCAGTCCACTTCTAATGGGCATTTACCTTATTTCCATAATTAGATATTATAAAAAAAATTCTACAATAAATGTCCTTGGACATATTCCACATTACCACAAATGAGATTGTTAAAATAAAGGATTCATATATTTATATTTTAATAATTTGAACTTATTTATACTTAACAGGATTTCAGAATTTTGTTTTCCTAACATTTTTTTTTCAATATAGATGATGCTGATTTTGTTTTGCAGAGTTTTTCTTTTTCCCCCAGATGTGTACTCTTGCATGTTCTGCAGGGCATGTGTGTGTGTGTGTGTGTGTGTGTATGTGTGTGTGTGTATACACACATACATAGTTTCATTCTAAACGTGTTCTCAAAGAATTCTGTAACTTGTGTTTTCTCTCCTACACTTAGTGCTAGTACATTAGTATTGTGCTGCTATTTCACTGGCCTTGAGTCCCATCTCTCCAGCATTCTCTGCCACATTGCTTTTCGCCATCCGCACACCAAATGGGCAAGGTACAGCTGTGTTTATACGAATGTATTTATAGAACTGCTCTGTCAAGCTTCCAATGGAAACCACTTGAGTTTTAACTAGGTGACCTGTTGTGCAGATGTGACCACAAGGTGGAAGCTAAGTCTCAACTCTATTCTTCCTCTCTCTTAGGATGAAGCTAAAATCCTGTGGACCAAATGAATGTTTGTAGTTTTGGGTAGGCAGACCTGGTGTGGCAGTAAATAGAGTTGATGGCCAGCTACTCATTATGAGTATCTGGCTTCTTAAATATCTCTTACACAGGTTTGCTATAGTATTGAATATTCTTACCTATAGATTTAACTTTTAGGGACAATATAATAAAACTGCATAATTTATTTTAGTCCTCGGCTGCCGTTCAAAAAATTTAATTGTTTGTGGCTTGGGAGATTAGAATCATGGAAAGAAAACTGATCTTGGATTCAAAAGACTTAAATTTTAGTCCATAGATAGAAAATAATTACAGATTAGAGGCCTGTGTTCAGATTTCTTCCTTTGGTAATTCTGGGGAAAGTTGTCAACTTGTGGAAACTTTAGTTTCTTCCTGTATAAATGCTTGTAATACTTCCTACTGGTATCCATTCACATTCTTACTTGTAGATAATAAATATTGACTCTGGATGTTTTAGGCAAATGTTGTTTATTTTAAGGATATCAGGACTTCACAGATAAACAGAAGGCTATAGGCTAAATTTTGTAAATCAGGCAGGAATTCATTTCTTCAGGAAGCTAGGCCACAGACTTGATCTGACTAGAGTGTCTTGCCTGCTGCCCTTGGCCTCTACACTGAATAAATTCTCACACATCCTGCGTGTTTGTAGCATTCCCCCAAACTTTAAATTTTGGAGCATGAGTAATACATTGTCCAAGCTGAGTTAAGTATCCATACTGGGCTTCCAGAGGACAAGGGAATGAGTAACCCTGTCATTTGTCTTCCACAATGGAAAACATAATGTGGCCTACAATGAGCCTGCAAAGCAACAATGGCAGAATGATTACCATGTGGATTCAGGATCCAGGCACCCTGAGTTCTACTACCAGCCTGCTACTTATCCATTTGTTTTTATGGGTGAAATAGGGATGGTTAAGTTACATAACTCATTAGGGTTATTTTGAGCATCAAATAAATTGGAATGCATGAAGTTCTTAGAACAATATCTGACATATTATAAATTTAATAGATGTTCTCTCTTAATATTAAATTTTCCACAAAGGGAGGACTTAATTCTGGATAGCCATACATAAAACTTACAAAAAATAATATCAATACTGAATCATGGTAAACATTGAGTACCTGATTGTTTATTTATATATTTATTTTTGCAGTGCTAGAGGTTGAATCCAGAACCTCATACATGCTAGTTCTCTACCACTGAGCCATTCCTCTAGCCCCATGTATCTGATAGTTTTTCTTATGGCTTTTTCAGAATTCCAGCTCAGACACTAACTTGCTTTCATCAAGATGGGCTATTATTGCTTTCTTCTTCTATAAGATGAGAGATGTGGACCACGTGAATTTTAAGGTATCTTAAAATTCTAAGATGCTGTGAAGGAGACTCAGAAGAAGGTAGACTCTTCCAGAAAAAAAAAAAAGGCAGGCAATGGCCTGCAGCTTGCCATTGGCCATAAGTGGACACTGAGCACTTGATAAAGCTAGTTCAAATTGAGATGTACAGTAAGCTTAAATGCACTCCATTGCAAAGAATTAGTACAAAAAGTAAGAGTCTAAAGTAACCTAGTAATAATATTAAAATTTTGATTACATATTGAAATGATTTGTAGATATTAGGTTAAATAATATGTACAAATTAAAATTTTAATTAAAATCAATTTCACCCATTTCTTCTTTTTTTCATGTGGCTCTAGAAAACTTAAGATGATATGTGGTTCATATTACATTTCTATTGGCTGGTGCGGGGTTATAGTACCTATGTAGCTGAGTAGTTTTTTTTTAATATTTTTAGTTGTTTATAGACCTTTATTTTATTTATTAATATGTGGTGCTGAGAATCGAACTCAGTGCCTCACACATGCCAGGCAAGTGCGCTACCACTGAGTCACCTCCCCAGCCCAGGTGAGTAGTTTTGAAGCAGTTAAACTTCCTTCATCTCTGTATTAATCAAGATACTTACATTTTTAATTGACATAAATCCTCCTCAACCCCTTCTTTAAAAAATAAGGTAATTGAAATATAATGGCTCACACATAGTTGAAAAGTGCAAGAATCCAGGCTTGACTGGATCCAGGAGCTAAATGGTTTTTAACACTCTGTGAGTGTACATGTGGACTTTGGGTGTCCATATCTGCTCTGATCACTCCCAGGCAAGTTCTCACTTCGTAGGAACCACAGTAATTGTAAGTCTATATAGCTTTATGCCTCTTAGGGTGGCCAATGATCTCAGGCCTCCAGTCTTAACTTAGCTCAGGTTCTTCCCACACTTGCACCAATCACTGTGTCATGGAATATGATGCTTAGATCAGCCCCGCCTGCCTGGATTCCTAATGCTCCCTAGAGCACTCGCAGAGTCAGCTGTTCAAAGTCCATGGACTGAGAATGAGGGTCACCAAGGAAAGTGTCCATTCTTTTACCAGAACAAGGAAGAATGATTTCTGAGCAGGAAAAAATAATAAAAGCCTATCAGAGGTAGGAGAAACTAGGCTCCTTTTCCTTTGTTCTTTATCTCACGCTCACCTGAGCAAAAACACATAACTCATCTTACTCTATCTTTACATACTTTATCCAGTTGTCACAAAATCCTATTAATTTGCTTTTCAGTTTCATAAATACCCCAGATTCTCTTGAGTCTTGCACATGCTCCCCATCTATTCTCTCTGATCCTAATCTCATCTTGCTACAATTAAAAAAATCTCTTCTTCATACTACTTCCAGAGTATTTATTTTATTAAAATATTTTAATAAAAATAACAGGTGCAGAAAACTGCCCAAAACACAATGCATGACTAAGTTGTTCAGAGAGCAAACATTAGGTCACATTCTTATAACCTAATACAACTAGGTCAAGATAAAGAACACTGCCAGAGGTACCCCTTCTAGCTGCCCCATCCCAAACACAACCCCTAAGCATTTCCTTGACATTTTTTTTGTTATTCCTCCATTTCTTCTTTCTTTCACTTTACTTGTTCAAAATGCAGACTGGACTGAGATATAGCTCAGTGGTAGGGGGCATATTTAGTATGTACAAGTTCCCAATTTCAATCCCTGGCATGGAAGGAAGGGAGAGAAAGTGCATGCTATTTGAACTGTGATGTTACTCACAGTTCAGATGTGGCTGGTTGCATGTGATTGGCACAATTCAATATGCTCTACTCTTCTCTGTGTTTTATTCAAATATATTAGCTGGATTCAGAGACTGGATCTGACTCACAGAAGATGCTTTGGCTAGATTATGGAAACACATGTCTTGTATCTCTTTTGGCGATTAGTAGTCAATAACGTTTAGTCCCTATATCTATTAATTCATTGTGAATTATAAAATGGGTGACAGGCTTATTCAGTAATTTTCCATTGTTACATTATTTGTATCCAATATTGAGATATAATTCACATACAAGTCACCAACTCAAACTGTATAATATAGTCACATAGTTGTGCAGCTGTCATTGCTGATTTTAGAATATTTTGTTCCTCCAGAAAGAAACCCTGTGATCAAAAGGAGTTACTTTATATTCTCAGTCGATTTTCTCTTTCCATAGATTTGCCTATTCTGAAAATTTCATACAAATAGAATAGTACAGTTTGTGGTCTTTTGTAACTCTTTTCTTTCATTTAGCATAATGTTTTTAAGGTATATCCACACTGGAGCATGTATCTTTCTTGTTTTGTTTTAACAATGAATAACATTTCATTGTATGGATATAATCTATTTTGTTTATTCATCAGATGATGGATATTTGAGTTCCTTCTTTTTGGCTGTTAGGAATAATGTTGCTATACATATTTGTGTACAAGGTTTTATGTGGAAACATTGTATTTTGGGTATCTAACTAGGAGTGAATTTGCTATGTCATATGGCAATTTTTTCTGTAACTTTTTGACGGCCTACTAAGACTAACTTCTAAATGAGCAGTACCACTTTTATTTTCACTCCCAATACATAAGGGGACTAATTTCTCCATAACTTCACCAATACTTAAGGTATCTGGCTTTTTAGTAAGCTAACCGTCCTACTGGGTATAAAGTAATATATCATCAATGTCTTGATTTTCATTTCTCTAGACTAATAATGTTGAGCATTTTTATGAATTACGTTTACATGGTCCATCTTTTTCTACACCTGTGCTCTTTGTATTTTTCACCAAAGATGTGTATCCTATAGAAGCCATATAGCTACACCTTGTTTTTCTACCCAATTTCCCAATCTCTGCCTTTAAATTGGATCATTAAAAACCTACATGGGTAGGTTCACATCTGCCATTTTTCTTTTTGTTCTTTATATGCATCTTGTATTTATTTAAAAATCATTTTTCTCCTTCATTGCTTTCTGTATATACTTACCAGAATCTATTTCACATATATTCCTAGTTCAAGAAAAATATAGAAATTTTGCTTTTGTATGGCTTAATTTTCTTCTTACCATTTTTTGCAATTACTATTATGCGTATGTCCATGTTATAAATCAAAAAATATATTGTTGTAATTTTTTACTCTGTATATTACATCTTTTAAAAATCTGATATAATAAAAGAAATCATGTATACATTTATAAAATTTGTTATATTAACCTTCTTATTTATGCTTATTGATTCTCTTCATTTCTTTCCTTTGATTTGAGTTACCATCTGGTTCATTTCCTTACTTCAATAAAACTTTGTTCCAACTAGTCTCCATTGTGTTGTTATTGCCAAATATGTTATATTTTTGTATGTTATAGGCCCAACATTATAATTATGTTCATATTGTTTGATGTTATTGTTTTTCAAATTAGTAAAGGGAACAGAGAAAATGAGATATGTAATTACACTGTCTTTTTAATTACCTATATAATTACCTTTAACGACACTTTTTTTTTTCCTTGTGGATTCAAATAACCATCTGGTATTATTTTCTTTCAGCATGAAGAACTTTCTCTAGTTTTTTGGTAAGACAGGTATTATAACAACAAAGTCTCTCAGTTTTTTTGTCTGTCTGTAAATATTTATTTCGCTATTATTTTTAAAACTGTTTTCCTGGATCTAGGAGTCTTTGCTAACTTTGTTTTTTCCTGCTTTCATCACTTTAACTATGTTATCCCATTCCTTTCCGGCCACCATTGTTTCTAATAGGAAATCAGCTGTTAACCTTATTGGAGTTCTTTGTACTTCATGAGTCATTATTCTTATGCTGCTTTTGAAATTTTTTTCTTTGTCTTTCAACAATTTTATTAAAATGTATTTTGATGTGAATGTGTTTGCATTTATAATATTTTGAGTTTATTAAGGTTCTTGAATATGTAAATTAATGTTTTCTATCAAAATTGAAATCAATAATTGTTTCTTCAGCTATTTTTCTGTCCCTTTGTTTGACTCTTTGGTTACTTCTATTAAATATATTTTTATGTGCTTAATTATATTTTATATTTCTCTGAGGTTATAGTTTTCTTCTTTTCTCCCCTTCTCTTTCCTTTAGATTCAATAATCTCTATTGACCTTTTTTGAAGATTTTTCAGTCTTCTGTTGGTTCCAAATTACTGTTGAATCTCCATGGTAAATTTTTTCTTTTGTCTATTATATCTTTCCACCCTAGAATTTTCCTTTGGCTCTTCTTTTAAATAATTTTTAACTCTTTGATACTTTCTATTTGATAAGACATTATTATCATACTTCATTTTCTTCTTTTTAGTGTTTTCCTTTAGTTCTTTGAGCATATTGATAATAGCAGTTTTGAAATCTTAGTATACTAAGTCCACTCTCTGAACCCCTCAAAGGCAGTTTCTTTTGCCTGATTAAAAAAAAATCCTGTACATAGATCATACTTTCCTATTTATTTATTTATATGCCTTATAATATTTTGAAATCTGGTTATTTTAGATAATATAGTAGTAAGTCTCTTGTAGAAAGTATATAGTTGGGTCTACCTTCTACATAAGTTTTTGTGGCTTTTTTTTTGCTTAGACATTTAAATTTATTTATTTATTCACTTCACTGAAGTAATACTATGAAATTTATTTCCCTCAGAGTGTATGATATAAAAATATAAAATTGTCATATCAAAAATTTCTTCTGTTTCTTCCTCATATTTTCATTTTGCCTAGAAACCTAGGGATTAATCTAAGTTTGCCAAGAGTAACATACTGTTTAAATTTTGTGCTTAAACATCATTACCCAGATTTGCAACTCATTAACATTACATTTATAAGTTATCTGTAGGGCATTACTATAGTTTATGTATGGAGTTTACAGTCTTTTTGCTTCATGTTCAGCCAGCGATTCGAAATTTACAGGTGTTTTCTTTGATGATTTCTGTGAGGAACCTGCCTTGAATATGCATACAGGCTTCTAAACTTCTAGAAATGGTTGTAATATTTTAAAGTCTGACTTCCTTGGAGTTGCCCCTGGATCAAAGTAGCAGTTGTGTTAAGGTGCTTTGGGACTGTGAGGCTTTAGCTTTGTTGATGTGTCTGAATGAAGTTTTGGGACATGCTTTGAATACATAGTCCCAGGTTTCGCTCTGATTGCTCTTGATTAGGTGCTTCCTAGCATACACCATAGCCTTTCTGATGGAAAAACAAGGAGGACCCTCTTGGCTCCTTTTGTGTGTGTGTGTGTGTGTGGGGGGGGTGGTTCTCTCTAAAACTCATGGCTGCTGTGCCATTTTGCTTGTATTGGAACTACCGCCCTTCTGAATTGCTCTCCTCCAAAGTCTCTATTGCTTTTGCTAATTCTCCTAGGCATGGAATTCTCCATTCTCTATTCCACATAAATTCAGTTCTATCCGGGATAGTTGTGGGGCTTAGTCTTTACGGAACATAGCCAAGGATAATACTCTTTTTAATGAGTAGGGAGGGGGAAGTTTCCAGCACTTGCTTTTCTTGGCTTTTCACTTCTGGCAAAGAACTTCCACAACCTGAGCAAGATGGTTATGAAGCAATTGTGGCCCCAGTAATCCCAGCCTTGTTTGACTCGAGTGGAACTTCCTCTATACAAGAAAGAACTTGATGGAGAAAGAGAGACAAGATTCTCTTGACCATTTCACCTAGAATTTAACTTTTACATTAGAGGTCTAGGGGAGAGAGTATGAGAAATTCTGGTAGTCTATACCTTTAAATAAAACTGTAACTGTAAACTGCGATATAAATAGTGCATCTTCTAGGTTGCACACATTTAGTGTAGTACTTCCATTACTCCAAGATTTTAGGATGGAGGGGATATATTTGGGAGGTTCATGGCTCAAATGCCATTGTTCTTATAAAATTTAGTAAATTTTTAATGAATCAATGTTTCTTCATTTGCTGTATGTAATCATGACAATATCTAGATATTTTAATAATTAATTTTAATTAATTATGTACCAGTTAAGTTATTACTTTACTGGAGAGTCTGACAATCTTCTAACTCCATTATTCTAAGAAATCTTCCTACTATATTATTCATTTGTATATTTATAAAGATATACTTCCTTTATTTACTATATATTTACTTAGTGATATTGTTTACATTAAGAAGGATGATGACATTTTTTTAATATTTATTTTTTAGTTATAGGTGAACACAATGTCTTTATTTTACTTTATGTGGGGCTGAGGATCGACCTAGTGCCTCATGCATGCTAGGTGAGCACTCTACCTCTGAGCCACAACCCCAGCCCAGAAGATGACAATTTGATATTTTTATTAAATAGATGGTATTCAAGACAATGGTTTGGTTTCCTGTCAATGCTCCATGTAAAATGAGTTACTTTTTTTTCTTGTTATCATCATGAACTCATGAATTTAAATAGGTTTGATGGTTTTAAATCTCTGGTTCTATCTTTGGCCACTGAGAGCTGCTTCAGATTGCTTCTAAGTCTATTTGATATAGCTTCAGTAGTTGTTGACAGTCACTTTGCTAATGGGTATGCTAGAGTATTCCAGGCTCATCTTGTAAATTTGCTAGCATAGATCTAGAGTTAATCTTCTCTAAGAAGGTCTCATTGATCTTCCTGTGACATGGTATTTCAAGATCACAGTCTGAATTTTAGGGATACTTACCGGTACTGGGGTAGCCATTGTTTCTATGACTTTTCAGGGGACAAAGCCAAATGCATAAATATACACACAAAGGTAAAACAATTCATAAATTCACGAAGATACTTCCAAGTCAACTGAAAAGCCACTGGTTTTTATTTTAAACTCTTCTAAATTACATTTGAACTTCTTTCTTTCACATTGAAAATCATGGTTTTCAGTAATTAGCTACCATTTCGAGAAAATATGTATTTAATGCTTATTTTGAAAAGCTAAATCTTGTTCTATTATGGATTTCCAAAAAAAGCTTTCAAGCTAAATTTCTCAAGTTGTATACATTAAATATGTTCAACTTTTTGTATGTCAATCATATCTCAAAGTATTCTTTAAAGAATGTATATTTACTGACAGTTGATAACAGTTTGTGTCATTTGAACATGTTATTTTTATTAAATATAAAATTGTTGGCTTCGACTTTCTTCAATCAAATATCTTAATATGATGCTACATTTTCTTTTGGAATAAAATCTTACTTCCCAAAACTCTGATGACAACCTAATATTCTTTCACTAGTAAGTCATTTTTTAGGAATTTTTCTAGAAATGTATTGACATTGTCCATTATATCTTGTTATTCTGATCTTCATGGTATGTATGGTCTTTCAACATATGATTTTTAAATATATAATATAAAATATATAAAATCTGTAATTTATAATGTCATTGTATTACATATATTAGATATTTCATATATACACATAAACATATACATGAGACAATTAAATTTTTCTTGATTTCTAGATTTTGGCATTTCCTTTGTTCTCTTATTTTTTTACTTGGGGACTCTTATTGAATTTGGGTGTTCTTTTGTCAATTTTTCTAGAACCTTCTTATTCACTTAATTTTCATTTTAAAATTATACCTTTTCATCCTTTATGTCTAAGACATATTTATGATTTTTTGCATTTTTCTACTTTTATTTATTTTAAAATTGTTAATTATTTTATAATTCTTTTATAAATATTTTCATCTAAATTCTGAGTCTTTTCTAGTTCCAATTTGTGTTATTCTTCAATGTTTTGTATCAATTGGTTAGTATATTTGATCTTAGTTTGGAGTAGTGAATTACATTTTTAGTCCTTTTTATGTGAATGTTACTAGAGCATGAATTCATTGTAGGGCTATTATTCTGCTCCTTTTATTCTTTTCTTTATTATATCTTTGTATGGAAATTGTTTTTCTGTCATAGTCTCTTTTTTATTGTACCTTTGCACAGAATTTGAGTTCAACAGTTTTATGTTGCTTATTTATGCCTATCTTTTCTGAACTTTTAAAATGAAATGGAGTTCAGGAATTTTCTTCTCATTCCACACAACTCCCTCTTCTATTGTTCCGCTATAATGTTCAGAAACATGGTTGGTTACTTTCTGAGACCTCTCAGCTTCTTTTTTCTCATTTTGGCCTAGATCTCCTTTTTCTTTCCTATATGTTCTCCCTGTCTTGTCCAAATTGTAGACTATTGCCAGGGCTTTCTTCTCAATGTGTGGCCCTATCTTAGAAAGGAGTATGATAGGTGAGTACTCAGGGTTTAGAGGGCTGGACTGCTCAGTCCTCTCAGTCTTTAGTTTGCTCCCTTATGTTAGGAGAGGAGGAACTAGTTCTCGCATTCTGTGCTTCAGGTCTCAGATTGGCTGACTGTACTTTCCAGTACATATTTTGGCTATTTTGGGGTGCTTTGGTCCTTAAGTCCTTTAAGTCCCACCATGTTGCTTTCTTCCTTTTCTACACAGATACCCTTAACATGTAAGTATTGCGATGAAGGTGATTTCTTCTTTCTTCCTGTGTTTTAGTATTTGTGAGCATATCATGTCAGCTAATTTTGTCAAAATGTTATCCATGAGTTTTGCTTTGGTGAATGATTTTGTTTTGATGTGGGTATGTGAAGTGATTAAAAATAATGGTGCCATTCCTGCCATGTACTCCCAAGTCCAGCAAAGTAATATTTTAAAAATATAACATCCAAATATGACACTTTCTTACTTTAAAAATAATGCCTCTGCATATTTTTATTATTCTCAGATGAAGCCCAGCCTTCTTATAACGGCCTAAAGGAGTGGTTTACAGCCTTTGTTTTCTATTAGAATGACTTAGAGTACTTTTCACAATCCTGATCCATTAAATTAGCAGTTCTGAGATGAGGCTGGATGGCAGTAGTTTTTAAAGCTCCCCAGGTAATTCCAGTGATTGAGACCTCTGACTAGTAGGCATTTACAACCTATCTGGCTTCTGTCTACTTCTTCTATCCTGTTGCTTTCTGACAAACTCAGGGGCAATACATGCTTCAATCACATCATACATTTTGTAGTTACTAAAATTCACTACCCTGGTTATCTCTTGTTTCTTTGCATATAATATTTTATTTCTACTTGGAATTACTTCTTTCTCCCAAAATGACTGTTTACTTGATAATCATCATATAAATTATGGGTAGTGGATCTGAAGACTATAACAATTATTTTCTTCTATCACAGGCAGGGAAAATGACCAATCTGTTTGAAATTTATTATTATTTTTTTTGTTGTTGTTGTTTGTTTGTTTTTTTCTGTACTGGGCCCAGTGTGAACCCTAATTATGTGAGTATATAAGTCAACTCCTGCTTGGAGATGAGGCTTCAGCTCTTCCTAGGTATCTCCATGGATCTATGCAGACTAAATGTTGGTCTTTGGAAGGTTTCTTGAGAAGAACAAGTTTCTCACCAGTATATCCATAGGGTAGTTTACTTCTCTAGCTGATGATTTATATTCATAACACTGAGCCTGAAGTTGGAAATTAGATCTGCCACTTTAAAGTATGCTTGGCCTGGCACTGGTCTTGTGAAGAGTGGATTCTTATCAGCAGTTGCATTAAAACAGCATCAGAGACAAGAGCTAGCATATTTTTTAAATGACAGTTCTAAGGAGGCTTCCTGTTTTAGATTAAATCATGATTCCAAAGGCTAAGCCCTGGATTAAAGATTTTGATTTGTCTCCATATTCTCTTAATCAAATCTTCTTTTCTTAATGCTTCCACCCTCAGGAAAAATGAGAAACCACTTTTTCCTAATGGCTTTTATTGTATTGCATTAGGTCCCAATAGACACTAAGCAACTCATCTTGGTTTGAAATAAGATAAACTTTCAGGACAACCAGAGAATCACCAGGAAGCTGTTAAAAATAATGTCAGAAATTCATCTTTAAAACACTTGGGGACAGAGGAAATAATGTCTGAAGTATTCACACAAAAATAGTTACCTCTATTATAGGAGTAAGGGGGCTTTACTTTTTTTTTCAATGCTCTTATCCAACTTTTGTGATTTTCTTACATCCTATCTATTTGCCTATCTGTTATCTATCTACACACACACACACACACACACACACACCTATAAGGAAATTAGGTCTTCTTAGAGAGTATTCCTCCAAGATAGTAGAAGTTGCCATTTTCAAGACTTAGGAATAAGTTTAACCAAGGAAATCTTGTGTACAGAAAATTATAAAACATTGGTGAAAGAAATTAAAGAAGAAACAAACAAATTGAAAGATGTTGTGTTTATGGATTGAAAATCTTATATTGTTAAAATTTTTATACTACCCAAAGAAATCTACAGATTCAGTGTTACCTCCATCAAAATTTTGATGACATTTTTTATAGAAATACAATAAAATTACTAAAACTCATATGGCCCCACAGAAAGATCCAGAATAGCTAAAGTAATTTTGTGAGAGATCAAGCCTGGAAACATCATACTTCTTAACTTAAAAATAGATGCAGATCCATAGTAATAAAAACAGTTTAGTCCTGGCTTAGAGACAGACATACAGACCAAGGAAAGAGAATAGAATCCAGAAATATCCAGGCATGTATGGTTAACTAATCTTCCACAAGAATGCCAAGAATACATAATGGAGAAAAGGATAATCTCTTCAATAAATGAAGTTGGGAAAACCAGATATCACATGCAAAAGAATTACACATCACAGACAAAAATCAACTCAAAATGGATTAAAGACTTAAACATGAGACAAGAATTTTAAAACACTTAAGAAGTGTGTGTGTGAATCTTCTTGATATTGGTCTTGGCAATACTTTCTTGGATGTGGCACTGAACACACAGGCAACCAAAGTAAAAATAGACAAGTAGGATCATCAAAAGAAACAATGAACAGAGAGAAAAAGATAAGCTACATAATGAGAGAAAATATTTGCAGACTATTTTACTGATTAAGGGATTAATATCCAAAATATATAAGAGAATCCTACAACTCAATAACAAGAAAATGAGTAAGCCAGTTTTAAAATGGGCAAAGGAATATGTGGTGTGTGTGTGTGTGTGTGTGTGTGTGTGTGTATTTCACCAAATAAGATATATAAATTGCTACCTGGCATAAAAGAGGGGCTCACCATCACTAATAATCAAAGAATTATAAGTCACAGCAAAAATTAGATATGATCTCACACCTTTTAGGATAGCTATTATAAAACAGAACAAAAAATAAAGTGTTGGCATGGATGTGGAGAAATTGCAACCATTGTACACTGTTGGTAGGATCGTAAAATGGTGCAAGTTATAGAAAACAGTGTGGATTTTTCTTAAAAATAGAGCTATCATATGATCTAGAAACCCCACTTCTGAGTGTAATCCAAAAGAATTGAAATTAAGATCTCCAAAAGAGATCCATATTCCTGTATTTATTACAACATTATGCACGATAGTCAACATGTGGAAATAAAAATGCCCACTAATATAGGGGATGGATTAAAAATAATGTGGAATTATTCAGTCTTTAGACTGAATACACACATAGTGGAATTATTCAGTCTTTAAAGTGGAAGGATATCCTGCCACTTGGAACATTGTAGATGAATCTGGAGGACTTTATACTGAGGGAAAAAAATGACAGTAATGGAAGAACAGATACTGTGTAATGCCATCTAAATATGATGTGCAAGAGTCAAATTCCAGAAATAGATCATTCAACAGTGGTTTCCAGGGATTGGGAAGATGGGGAAACAAGGAGCTGATACTCAGAATCAAAGTTTTAGTTAACGCAGAATGAATTAGTTTTAGAAATCTGCTCTACGCCATAAGCAAAACAACATAGCATCTCAGTACTTGAATTTTGTTAAGAGGGTAGAATTCATCTTAAGTGTTCACAAAACAAGGACAAACAACAAAGTTATGCAAAATGACTTGGGGAGGTGACCGGGTGTGCTAATACTTTGGTTGTGGTAGAACATCAGATGCATGCAACAGTCCAAACTCATCAAACTGTGTGCATTAAGCATGTGCAGTATTTTATGTCAATTATCATTTAGTGAAACTATTAAAATACTCCATTGAGAAAATGTTAGAATATATTATCCTTTTCGTACTTTTCATCTGAATTGAAGAATCTGATGACTATGTTAGCACAATTTAGCCTGCCTCCCTTCACTCTTCAATTCTGTAGATGTCTCAAGTCATAATTCCTAATTAGAGAATACATTTTTTTAAAGCAGCATAGTCAGTTGATTAAAATTGTTTTTATTCTCAAACCTCTACCTGGGATAGGTGGCACTGGAGACTCTGGGGAGAACAACTGCTGGTCCTTTGCTTTTGTGTGATGTGGCCCAGGTTGCCCCCTAGGGTTCAGCTTTGATTATGCTGCTTCTGCCCCACCAAGAGATAATGGCTAAGAGGGAGACAACCAGTGCTATAATAAGGACTGAAGCACAAGTCACACTTTCTGTGGAAGCTCAGCTAAAATCAAACTGTAATCATGAATTGTGAAATAGCACACTGGCAGTTAGGAGCTGCTAAAATATTAACACTTCTATTGAAACAAAGATTCAGGCACTTTATTATCCTCATGACCAACTCTGGGATTTTATAATTAAGTCTTTCAGTTTGATTTATTTAGACTCTAAGCAAACTTTCAAAGTGAGTCTGAGGGGCTTTGAACTTGGAACATGAATGTGCTGCATTTCCCGAGGCAATTTAGAACTGGGGTTTCATCACTTGAACGCCCTGGCTCAGAAGCAGGTATTCTGAGAAACTTCTCTTGAGCATCCTTACTCATTAACTGCAAGAAGGGCCTCAGATATCTCCCTTGGCAGTGTGAATATTCAAGAGGGAGTGAGAGGGAGAGAGGCTGCAGTTAAGATGGAACTGGATTAGTCATAGCATATTAATTTCTCTTGGTCGATTCTTTTTGGCACTCAAATGGACACTTCTCTCTTCTATCTAAACCTTTAACAGATTCTAAATACTTCCTCATTGGCCATAATGAGTAGAAACATGCACCATTTTCCTCCACATTATAATATATATATATCACCTTCTAAGAGGTAATTTAATATTGGGAAACATTGAATCTAGCATAATCCTGAGACTTAACATGTGATAAATTCTCAGGATAATCTGCATTTAAACACACTACATAATATTTAATCCATTTTTAACTAATAAGATTGGTAAATCAAGAAAAAGAATGAACCCTAAGTGAAGTACAGATTCAAGAGTGACACTGTCCAGTGACACAGAATAATCCTTGTCCATGGCAGAGGAGGGGAGAGAGAGAATGTGAATCACACAGAAAATGTACCTGATTAATGTTAATACAGAAGAGATTGAGGGAGGGGAGGAGGGAGAGCAGAGAGAAAGAACTTTGGAAGAGGAAAGTAGAGTACCTAAGTTTAAAAATATGGGAGTTATTCTGGGACATCCACTTTGAGCATTTGAAAATGACCAGAGGAACTGGATCATTTGCCAAATTGGCTGCCAAATCTGGATCAAAATGAAATAGTCTTTCATCACTGTGAAGATAGAGCACAAAGGCTGAGTGAGAAAAAGAAAGAAAAATATAGCACAACAAAAAGAAGTACAGAGAATTCCCTGGACTTTCCCCATGTGCTTACATCAGTGGACTGAGATCAAGCTGCATTTCTCTGAAGTTCCAGGTGTTTCATAGCCCATTATTTGAAGGATAATATAGGATATCTGCAGCATGTCTCACCAATCATACCTGAGATGGAGAATTGGGTGGTAAAATCATTCAGCCTAGTGTGACCATAGAGACAACAGTAGAAGGCTTGGGAGGAAATGAGGAATGTGTCCATCATGCAGAAGTGTGGTCCTTCTAGCCTGTCTTCCCTGAAGATGTAGCTAAGTGCATCACTGGTGCACTGTTGGGACAATTATTTATAATTAGAACTGACCTAGGCAGAGTATAAAGGGCAGTGATTCATCCCTTCATCCTGGCATCCCTACCCGCTAGTGTTCATATTCCTTTGTTCTTGAGGCTCCTAGTGTCCCTGGTCGCCTTTGATGTCTCAGAGTCCTCTTCTGAAATTTCCCAACGAGCCTGCATGGACTTCTGAGTCTGATCAGCTTTCCCCCTATCAACAGTGGTCTGAAATACACCCCATTACTCTAGGCTTCCTCTCACCTTAGTGCTGGAAAGCAGCTCCTTCACTTGGAGATGTCTTTCTGATCCACATGGATTTTGATAGGAGAGTCTGGAGGACGAAATGTCTTGAAAGAAATGATGATGGAATGAGTGTCAGAACCCCCAGTTTGAGTTCACATTAATTAACCAATCTTGGAACCCATCTTGAAAGTTCTTTAGTAATGTGAATCTCAATTTATTCGTTTGGTAAATGGAAGAAATATTATTTATTTCCACAGGATAAGTAAGATATTATTATACCTATAAAAAATCCAGTAATAAACTTCAACATTGAATAATTGCTTTTAGCATTATGATTTTTATCATGGTGGAATTCTTGGTCTGCCCCTAAAAAGAAGTGTTCTTTTTTTGACAGAGAAAAAGGGCTGCCTCTATAAAAATTCTAATATTAAATCCTGTAGTAGCTGCCTACTCGATTGATTTTAGACTGGCATAAATTTGGGACTGAAATTTCATCAGCCCTAACATTTTAATTTAAAATATGCAACAAAACCATATATGCTTTTTCAAAAGTAAAGTCAACTATGAGTGAAAATAATAGTTCTCACTATGTACTTCTTTTTCCTCTGAATTGTTCTTTCACTTTGTTCTTCTTCATGCTCCCTACACACACACACACACACACACACACACACAGCATTTATCCCAGACTAGACTCATTAGGCACATATTATAAAGCAATTTGGATATCAAACTTCAGCCTATTTTTCATTCAGTTGAGGAAAGTAAATTGTCATGGTCTCGGGTTTACTATTCATTTCCTTAATGCATGATTCAATGACTTCATTTAACAGGTGAATGTATTTTTGACTGATAAATTTATGTTTGGGTAGATCTAGGTTTTTGAATTCAGTTGACAACACTATCTTTTTTTCTCATTTTATTTTTTGATTGACACATAATAATTGTACATGGGAAACACTGTCTTTAATACTATGCCACAAGCTCTCTTTCCCCCTGATGGGTATAAAAATAAACAAACAATAACAATTCTCTTGTAATGACTATAAATATGAGCATTTAAAAAGACAAACCCTTTGAAATTGTCTTTCCCTTAATATTGTCACATCTTACATTTTATGGAGTGCTCTTATTGAGAAGTTGTGAAGATCTGAGAAGGGGGGAATACAGAAACATTCTAAATAAAACATCCACCTAACCATTGAAGGAAGATGAATTTTAAACTTCAACTGTTATAGTGGAGGAAACAAATTAAAATGAACTTGATGAAACACAAACTTGTATGGAAAAGTGATTATTACTGGTCTACATGTATTTAAATGTAATGAGTACTAAAGAAATCTGTGATCAGGTAACTTAATCAATTAAAATGTTTCACTGATTTGCTCACTCAAATGACTGGGGAGACTGATATCTGCTTTGCTGTAGAGACAGAAGATGGACAAGTATGCTCTCTGCTGGTAAGAGGCTTACAGTCTAACACAGGCTGCACTTACAAGCAATGTTGAATATGCAAGAGAGATGTGCCCCACGTGGATGGGAGGGCAAAGAAGCAGTCACAGATTTGGCATCCAGGGTCATGAGGTTGAGCATGATGGAAATCAAGAGATACCCTGGAAAGAGTAACTAAGCTGACTCTTCATTAATGAGTTAGCCAGACAAAGGGAAGAACATTTTAGACAAAAAGAACAATCTGAATAAAGTCAATGAGGCTAGAAACCTAATATACAAACATTAAGGAGTGATACAGGGAAGGCAAGGAGACATGATTAATAATAGAATAAAATACTGTTTAAGAGTCTCTTCTCTACGGCTAAGGAGAGTAATCCAGTGTCAATGAGACCAAAGTGAAGACTGACAATAGCTATGGTAATAATACCAAGGATTTGAATTCCATCTCAAGTATATATGTTGCAATGTTATTATTATTTTGCAGAATGCTTCAATAACTTCCTTATTTGACATAAACTATGGTAGGTTTAAAGTAAGCCATAAAGATTGTCAAAACTAGGGACGAGAAAAAAATTAGGGATATTAGGAATTTAGTAAATGCTGTATAACTTGTTAGTTATACAAACTGGGCCCAGGATGCAGGCCTTATGCCAAGACTGGTACAGTATAACTACCCACTGTGCAAAAGAAATACCTTTGCTTGAGGCCTTCACTAATCCCAGGCCAGCCATCTTCTCACACTTGGAGTGGTCGGAAGGACCATCACTTTGTAGAGGGCATGTGATTCTGCAATCTGTATTTGGGGTAAAATTGGGAGTTCATAACCAACTTGAATCTAATGTATGAAATATGATATGTCAAGAGCTTTATAATGTTTTGAACAACCAATAAAAAAAATTAAAAAAAAAATAAAAATAAAAAAATAAAAAAATAAAATAAAATAAAGATGTTGTGTCCACCAAAAAAAAAAAAAAGAAATCCAAGCCAATAGATGGGGAAAAAGCACCTACTTTATGTGAAAACTCATTTTTTTTTCAAGTGAGAGAGACAGAATAAGGAAAAATCCTTGGGAAACTGACAGTTTAGTAATAGTCATAAGACACTGGTAATGAGTACAGTATTCAGAAGCCTAGTACCAAGCAGAAAACTTTGCATTTACTTCTCAAACAACCCCTGTGGCAGATTTTGCTATTGCCCCCGCAGCTGACTAGACTGAGATTCCGTAGCTTGCTCACTTCACCCAAGTGATGGGTAACAGAGGTGATTCATTCCGACGTTCCTCTGACCTCACAGTTTGTGTTCTTCAGCATCTGAAGCATTGCCTTTCCCATGTACTGCCCCTCAGGTTATGTAACACCTGTACTGCACCATATGTGAATTGTTGGTGCTTAATAAGCCACATGGAGAATTATACCTCTGTTTTAAGAATTCCAGGGAGGAGGGTGCTGTTCTATAGATAAAGGGACTCCATCCCGGAATGTTACTAACTGCTCTCTGGTCCTGCTATGTAAAAAAAGAGAAAGAAGAAAAGAAAAAGAAATAGAAGAAGAAAGAACAAGTGTCTTATTTTCTAATGGAACTGGGTTTATTATTTGCTATTAATTTAGCTCCAAGGGCTGGCTGTCATGGAAATCTAACGGAAACTCTGTCCCTTGAATAAAGCCCTAATATACAAGCCAAAGGAATGACATCAAGTTGAACGTACTGAAAGCCTGTTGGTTTTTGGTAGAGTTTGAACTTTAGGTTTGTCTCCTGTTCCTAAGAAGCTATCAGGGCACATGGCTGACTTCTTGCATTTCAATGTGTTTGCAGCTATTTTCTCTCTCCCTGTTGTAGAGAACACACACTCAGGTATTAAGATGTGACAGGATGATGGAAATGAGCAAGGGAAGACGGCACATGGGAAGGCAGTAATTAACCAGAATGCATATTTATCATAGTCTGTCATTGTTTACAAACAATATAATGATTCCTGATTGTAGAATTAAACTCCAGGCTCTAGTTTGCAAAGTCAATCAAGCAACCCCAACAGGTGCAGATCAGCAAAAGGACTAACCAAGTAAATGCTTGGTATTCAGGAGCTGGAGACAGAGAGTGCATCTTCTTGTAAATCATCAGGATATTGAGATAACTAATCCACGAGCCTCACTTTCCTCATCCATAAAAGGGGAACCAGGAAATCTACATCATATATTCTTCGCTTTCCTCTTCACTCTTAGGAGTCACCATCTTCTTTCACCTGGATGTCCGTAATGGCCTCCTATTTGGCCCTCCTACCTCAATTCTCACTCACCCATAATCTATTTTCTAGGTAGCAACCAGAGGAAGCTTATGATTAGCACAGTTATATAATGTAACTTCTTTGGTGAAAACATCCTTTTTGCCCTCATTCAAAATTCTACCTCCATAGTGCAGCCTTTGAAGCCCTACATGATTTAGCTCCTGCCTCCCTTTTTAATCTCATCTTTTAATATTTCTCCCCTTTAATCATGCTCTAGGTCATGCAGGCCTCCTTTCTATTTCTTGCACTATCATTTTAGTTCACCTCAGGACTTTGCATATGCTGTTCTTTTTACCAGTAATGGCTTCTATATGATCATCATAGGCGGCTTCTTTTAGACATTTGGTCTTCATACAAATATCAATTTACCTGTAGATGTCATCTGACCACCAGCCTATTGACTACAGCTACCTCACCTCAACTTACTCCACCATATAATATCCTGTTTTATTTTCTTCACAGCCCTCAACAGTACTTGAAATTTTACCTCTCATTTGTTTATTTGCTTAACTTTTTACTAGAATATCAACTCCATGTGGCCAGCTGTATACCCACAGAGTGTTTGGCAGACAGCAAACAAGTATTAGTTGGGTGCTGAGTGAACAAATGTGAGATCAAATGAGGTACAATGAATACAAATACCAGGTGTTATGATTTCTCATCTTCTGCTAAGTTGTGGCTCTTCTCGAATCTTTGCTAAAGTGAAATGAGCTTAATTTTCAGCCAGGCACTCTCCTTCAAAGGGAACTTACTTTTCAGAAGTTTATAACTAATAGTCTCATGACAGACAAGTTTAGAACAAGAGTAAGATTAATTCTCTTACCACAAAAGGAAAAAAGTAAGCTACCCAGCATTCATTTTGTGAATTTAGTTTTCTGTTTTGCCTTATGCTGAGCTTACATTGGTGTGATTACATGCATGTTGCACAGAATTATCAAAACATAGATCTTTATGGAATTCCAGGAGAAGAAAGAATTTACAATAGTGTCTTCAAGACAAGAGTCTAGGATGTATCAACTTAGGTGCTCTACAGTCCCCGATGACTGATCTTCCTATCTTTATTCTCCCACAACCTCTTCCTCTTCCCAGGTGTCTGCCTCAGAGAATGAAAGCACCATGTACCACCACCCAAGCCAAGAACCTCTGGGAGCACTCCTTGCCCTCTCTCCTCCTCTCACCCACATCAGTAACCACTACCTCTTAGAAAGCTCTGGGGTCTGGCTGATTCTTTCCACATTGTGTACCAATAGCTTTTGCTATGACTTCTGCTTAACCTAGATTATTTTAAGTCTCCTAACTCATCTCTAACCCCCATCTTTTCTTATAGCTATCCATTCTCCACCCTTTTAAACCACACTGATAATCTGGTCACTCTCCAGTGGTTCCTAAAAGATTGATCCAGCTCTACCTATCTCCTGCCTTGGCCGGCCAACCAACCTTTGCACCTCAGCCACCAGCGAACTGCTCTCGCATCCTGAATGCGGCATGCTTTTCTCACCCCTGGCTTAGCGAACACTATTTTTGATATCTCACACAATCTTTACAAGTCTTTTCTCCTTAACTAAACTCTATTTATTCCTCATTCTTGTCTGAAACCAGATGACATTTCCTCCAGCAAGACTGTGGGAACTTGGCTAACTCCCCGAAGTCACACTGGGAGCCCTGGCACTATTGTCTTGGCAACTGAATTTTACTTTTCTCGAATGCAACTCTGGGTCATGTCATCTGTTTTCCAGAATCTTCTTGGGAATTGATTAGGCGTCCGTGGCCTGCCCCGGCATTTCTTATTTTACCTCCATGTTTCTTCCATTGCTGCCTCCTTCTAGCTTCCTTTACTATCTCATATTTACTTCCTTAATCTTCACTTTGGTGCCAGTATTTGTATTTCTTTGTCTCTGATGCTACTATTTGTATTTCTGTTCCTCCTCTTACTCTCTTCCCTTCCCTCCTCTCCAATCTCCAAGTCCTCTCACGCTAGGCCAAGGTAACCAACGTTATGAAATAGAATTTAGAACATTTCTAAATCAAATGATTCAGTAACTGTCAACTCAATAATCTGATGAAGCATTTGCTTAACTTTGGAGCTTTTAATTAGAATTAAACGTGTCCCCCCCCCTTCAGGAAACCTTGTCTCCCTTAGGATCAATGAAATGTGATGATAAAGAGCACATTTTCTGTCTGAAGAAAAGTAGAGTGAAAAGTCCAGTCACCAGAATCTGGAATCCTTCTCTCTCTCCTTTTTAATGTCTTTTCCATCTATTTTCTAAATGTTAATGACTAAGAGTGTATTGCCAAGGGTTTAATTATCAACATAGGTAGAAGAATATGTTTAATAAATGGAGATCAAACAAGATGGAACTGAAATATCTCTCGATCTTCCCCATGGTTATCACGGGCTCATATTATTTATTTTCTATCCCCCCTAGTCTGAATATTATTAGTGCTAATTTATTTTGGCTACACTCCTTGGTTTTCATTTCTCATAGAATACATCAGCAAACTACTTCAAAGACTCTTTTTAAGTGAATCAATCATGTAGGTAATGGTGGGTTCCATGCTTGAAGAATATTTCTCCTCCTCTGGCAGGAATCAAGCAATCTCCCAAAGATTTGATACATCATACTGATATGATGTAGTAATGACAGGGAAATCCATATAAAGGGTTAACAACAGATCTTCCTCATAATGCACAATTTAGCACCTCTTTCAGGCATTCTCATCCATAGCGTCAGTCACTGTAGGTCAAATATTGCTAACTTTCTCCCACTGTGCCAAGAGGAGGAAGGTTTCTACATGAATTGCTTTGTGCCTAAGTGATGTTTCCTCCAATATTATCAATCTATGCAAATGAAATCAATTCTTTGGTAGATATCCCATGATGAGAGTACAAAGCAGAGATACTGGTTAAGTAATATGAAAGATGCTTTGGGTAGACATATATATGTTCAAAAAAAAAGTAGAAGAAACAAGAAATTATCTATTTAGTTATCTTCATTGTGTTTTTTTAAGTATTCAAACATGGTGATTAATATTAACATTGCCAAGTAAAGTATAAAAAGTAATGTACTGCCTTTTAAAAAACATTGTTCAACGAGCATCATTATGTTCTAGGCATTGTAACCACTCTGTAGATAAATCAGATCATCCAGTTCTCACTCTTTTACCGGAAAAGTATTGTTTTTTTCCCAACATTTTCCAATGAAGAAACTGCAAGACGTCAGCAGAACTGTACTCCATTCCTATTTCTTTGAGTTGAAGCAAAAAGTCTGAAGTAGTGCACATTGCTGCCTGCCTCTCTGTGGAGATTCTGGGTTCAGACTGCCTGAGTCTGAATCACAGCTCCATCTTAAAAGATGACTAAGATGTTGCATTAGTTACTTAAGCTCTCTGTGCCTCAGTTTGCTTTCCTGCAAAATGTGAATGTCATCAGAGCCTCTTCACAGGGATGCTGTCTATCTCAAATGAGCCTCTGAGAGGAAAGTGCAGACAATAACGTGTGTCAAGGCAGTTAACAATTAATGTTGACCATTATTGTTGCATAATATAGTTGTTGGCTATATGGGAAAAAATTTTACTTAGCTCTACTTTTGTCCTATTTTGAAATCCTAATTAAAAGACTAGCATTTAATTAGTGGCCAATAAGCAGAGATACTTGCTTAGGCAGAGCTGCTAAATTCTGTAAGTCTTTCTACTCTGTTATCATCTGAAGACAGCCTGGTGAAAATGAAGCATTCTTCCCATTTTGTGAAAAGTGAAAGGACCATTCAATTCCCTTCATCGTTTTGTACTGAGCTTCTTTGGGAACTTATTAGAAATGGCATGGTTGGGTCTTTACTCGAGAAGCTTCTGAGAGAAAAGCAGTGTTTTACTGGAGCATCAAAATAGTATTGGAACAGGCAGAGTTAACCAAAGGTCAAATCCTAGTTTTGCCTTTTATTAGCTTTGCAAACAGTGAACCATTTAGTAAAAGTTTATGAAATTTAGTTTACTCATCCATAAAATAATAATATTTATTTCAGAAGAACAGTTCTCAACTAGAGGTGATTTTGCCCCCCCCCAACCCCCAGCAGTGTCAGGAGAGATTTTCTATTGTCTTGACTGAGGAGAGGAGGGGGTCTACTGGTAACCAGTGAATGGAGAGTGGGGATGCTGCCACGTATCCCCCAGTGCACAGAACAGTCTCCCATGCGAAATTATGGATCCCAAACTCCAATAGTGCTGAGGTTGAGACACCCTGACTCAGTGTTAGAATAAATGAAATATTTGTACATCACTTAGCATCACACATGGCACATAACAGGTGTTTGCAGTTCATTAACTCAGCAAGTAATTCTAAGTACCATTTTCCAGGCACTGACCCCATGTTAGCCTGTTTTTAATTGCTGTGACCAAAATACTCATAGCTTCAGACGTCTCAGTCCATGGTCAACCAACTCCTATGCTCTGGGCCTGAGGTGACACAGAACATGGCAGAATGATGTGGTGGAATAAAGCTTCTTGGCTCATGGCAGCTAGGGAGCAGAGATGGCAAGAGAGTAAAGAGCTGTGGATGATATTATCCAGGCTACCCCTGCCTTAGTGACTTCCTCCAGTCACATCCTATCTGCCTTCATTTATCACTCAGTAGTAAATTCAATGGCTGGATTAATTCACTTATGTGGTTACAGCTCTTATAATCTAATAATTTCACCTCTGAACTTTCTTGCATTGCCTAACACTTGAGTTCTTTGGGGGGACACTTTTAGATCCAGACTATGACAGCTCACTAATGTGAGCTCCGAGGCTTCCTCCTGGGTGGGGTACAAGCAGTGCAGTAAATTAATTCACATGGCAGTGTCTGAGATTTGGACTTCTTTAAAGGGCATATGCAATTAAAAAAGAAAGGTTTTAAAAATATTAATTATGAGTAGCTCTCTGATAGAATGTCAGCTTTCCTGGTACCTAGGAACCATGTGTCCTCTCTAGCTACCTATTTACCCTAGGGAGTAGGAATCAGGCATCATAGTTCCACCTCCCTTCCCTGGCAGTGAGGATCCCACAAGATGGTGCAGGTGAAGTGAGCAGCCCAGTGTCTAACATAGGGAGCTGCTGGACAAATGTAGGTTAGTGTTATCTTCATGTAGCTTCTCCCTCTCTCTGGATTAGATGTACAGTCACGTTGCAGGAAACTTCTTACTCCAAACTCCCCTGTCATGTATTTAACGTCACTGTACTCAACAAAAAAAAAATAGTCTCTTTCTAAGAGCCACACACCCAAACGATAGACTGTCAGATGGGAAATCCTCCATCTGGGTATGATTTATCTACCTTTTACCCACATGGCTCCACACCTTCCCAGCTGTGTCCCTGGAATAGTCCCAAACAGTTCCAGAAAGGAGCTGGGCATGCACACTGCTATGGGATTCCTCATTATAAAATGAGGCAGTCAGTGGCTTCCAGGTCCCTTCCATGACTCACTACAATTCTGTTTCCAAACCACTGCCGTGACATCTGGGTCCACCAACAGTACTGTTCTGCATTGCAATCCCAGTTGGCCTTCTTATTGCCATGAGTCTCATGCATTCAAAATTTTCTGGTCAGCCCAACTTCCTTCAAAGTAATTTATGACTCATAAATATTTTAAGACAGTTCTTTTATTTCATCTCTGTGTCTCATAAAATTCATAGGGTTCTCTAGCTCTTGAACAATTGCTCTGGGGTAATTTGACTTTTTTTTTCATCAGGAGGATCAATAGAAGTTTAAGTTTGCATTTGCCAATAAACATAGATTGTTGTGTTTGCTTTTTTCTCCCTTTAAGGAGATATCACATGCTAGTTCATTGTTGAATATTCATTAAGCAGTATTAGCAAATATTATATCTTCGTTAACTGGCAAAGGGATTTTTTTCATGAGCTAATTAAGTGCACACTTCAAACACCACTGATTGCTACCAGAGCAGCCCTAGTAAAACTGACTAAAGGTGGAAGGATGTGTGTGATGCACCCACATCAGAGAAAGCATCAGGGATGCTTCATGCTTCCTTCAGTCATTTTCAATTATTTCCAATGAACTGGGGGAAGGGAATTGAAATCTCTTACATATATAAAGATAAAAGACCTAAGAAAGCCTGGACTTTCAAGTTGTTCTTAGTTGATTACTTTTAGAAATTGCTGAAGGGTTGGAATCAGTTGGATGGTCAGGTCTTAAAATCAACTCTAACCTTTTCAGGATGTCAGTACTTTTAAATATCTCTTACAGAAAATTTCCATGATATTGGATCACGTATCCACCAAAATGAGCAGAAGCTTTGCATTTAAATAGATCTGGGTTTGAATTCTTACCATTTGTCTACTTTATAACTTGAGTCAGGCAATTCACCTCATTCAGCTATGGTTTCCTCCTCTGTGGAAAGAAATAAACAATAATATCACCTGAGAAAATTATTGTGAAGACTAACTCATGGCAATTGCTGAGCATAATAACAGGCAAACAGGGCATCATTGATAAATTATATATATTATTATTATATTACTATGTTTCTTATTTTGGAGGGATAACTATGACATTATTCACTATTGGAATCTCTATGTACAACAGGTGGCAAGAGAACCCCAATATCCCTTTTTAGATGTTAGTCAATTTGTTTGGAGTAGTGTATCAAAGAGGCTGCCATTCTAGAGGAGAAACATTATAAATAAGTAGCTTAACAATAGTAGTGCTTGTTCCCTAAAGCCTTAATTCTGGAGTTATATGAGCCTAGAGGGTATTTTCATCAGTTTTTTTCTCACTGCTGTGACCAAAAGACCTGACAACAATTTTAGAGGAAGAAAAGTTTATTTGGGGGCTCACAGTTTCAGAGATCTCAGCCCATGGAGCCAGACCATTCCTTGGGGCTTGAGGTAAGGCTGAACATCATGGTGGAAGAGTGTGTGTGTTTGGGGGGCGGGGGGTAGATGTAGCTCAAGACGTCACACCAGGAAGCAGAAGGAGAGAGTCTCCGCTCACCTCATACAAAATATATCCCCCAAGGCATGCCCCCAATGACCCACAAACTTCAACCACACTCTACCTGGCTACAGTTACCATCCAATTTATTTTTGTCAGGGGATTAATTCATGGATTGGGTTAAGGTTCTCAAAACCCAATCATTTCACCTCTAAACCATCTTGCATTATCTGACACATGAGCTTTTGAGGGACAAATAATCTAAACCATAATAGAGGATGAAAAGGACAAACTGAGCAGATATTAAGTATGTTTATATGAATTTGACATAGTGTTCAGGACTCTTGTAAATAACATAAAATTAATACTCACTAGATTAAGCAAAAAGAGAGTTTTTAGGCTTATAAAACTATAACTGTAGGAGTGGGTCAACTTGATGTGCTCCTAGAAGTAGGGCTCTTTCTCTTCACCATTGCTGGGCTGTTCCTACCTTGTTCTGCTTACTGCTACACCAGTGTCTTCTCCAGCTCGTACTGAAGATGGATATCACACTTTCAGCTCCCCAACTTGGCCCCCCATGGTCTCACAGAGAACCAATGCTTGCACCTGAATCACCCACTGTGGTTGGGAGGGCTCTTTCGCATATGAACTGGGGATTGAGAGAAGATGCCTAGATATTGATTGAGAGAAGTGAAGCATTGGGGGACTTCATTCCAGTTTACACAAAATGGTGAAGAACAAAGAAAAAGGGAATCTCTATAATAAAGAGGAAACTAGGGAAAACAGGTGAAGATGGGCTAAAGAATTTGAAGCAATTAAATCAGGACATTTAGGGTAGCGATAGCCAAGTTGTTGTTAAAAAAAAAGCTAATGCTAAGATGAAGAAATAAAATGAGAAAGGAAACAAGAAAAGAACATAATGACTTGGAAAATGGAATAAATATGCTGTTGTCAAGGGATGCCTGAAAGAACAGGACAATATACCAGGGAGTGAAAATTTAGGATTTCATGCTTTATGCAAATCATTGCATTGCTGTAAAACCTTGCAGGTAAAAAAATCTGAACTGGGAGGGTATGTCTGAGTATTTCAAAATATGAAAACTGTGAAAAATAGAGTGTTTAAAATTGGAGTGCTTAGAAAAGTTAATTTTTATTTAAAGCATGTAATATATTAGGGATTTTTACATTAATAAATAATTATAGGTGATGATTAATTTACACATATACATGCATGCAGATGCAAACATATGCTTTCAAATTTTTGGATAGGCCTTTGGAATTGCCATTATTTTTGTTAGCATGTTTTTGTCACTTAATGTCTAGTGATATACCTAAATATCTTTTATTCTAATGACCTTAGCATATCTGAATTTTCTATCCTTTTTTATGGTGAAAGTTTTAATTTCTTGGGTACACACACACACACACACACACACAACTAAACTTTCCATATAGAGCTTCAGTTAGTCTTCTGTTCCATTCATTTATTCTGTAGGTATTTACTGAGCACCTACTACCACCTGCCTTGACAGCCTGACCTGTGTGTGCCTGGCAGTGTGCACTAGAATTCAGAAGGAAATGAGCACAGCCCCTACAGCCCAGTGTGGAAAACAGACATCAAAGCAATAAACCTAGAAACAACCATAATTATACATTATAGTGTTTTGAAAGCAAAGGCCAGGGGATTAGTGGAAGCTTAAATTGGGGGGATGAACAGGTAAGATCACTTCGAGAAGTTATATTTTGGCTGAGTTCATGAGGTTGAGGTAGAATTATGCAGGTGACAATCGGTAGGTATGCAGTGCTGACAAAAGAAGAGGAAATCTAAAACTCCGAGGTATGACCAGGCAGCAGGGCAGGATCTGAACTGAGGTCATGGCTTTCTTTTATTTCCATTTCCTAACTCCTCTATGAGACGAAACATTCTAGCAGATCAAGAGCAGTCTTCCATTTTTTTAAATCCCTTGCAGCTTTAGTGTATTGGTTATTAGGGTGTGTCTCAGCTCCAAATCCACCCCATGCACTCTTCTGTGTGATGTCAGGCGTGGGATCCAGGTGCACTGCACTGGCCACTGCTCCTTTGCCCAGCTGGCTTCCCAAGAAGTTCTGTCAGTAGGGGCTGCTAGAGGAAGCCTGTGAGACAGGAGGGGAAGGAAGGCTTCTAGTTTGTTCCTTGTGCCTGTGAGCATCAACCCAGCTTTTCTTTACTCCAAAAGCAGTTGGCTTCAGTTTTCTTTTCTCCGCTCCCATTTCAGAGGTACCAGCACCAGCAGAGCAGCATGCTTTTCTCAGACGCCTGGGTCCCTCCTCCACAGGATGCTTCTCCTAAGCTTTGGGGCTCTAATAACTGCATTCTCTATCACCCTGCAGTCACTATCTTTTTCTCTTTCGTATCACCTTTTTGTGTGTTCACTCCTCCAATCTCTGTTTAACCAATTTCTGATATTAATTTCCCCCTGTTAAAATAACTGGTAGGGTGTCTATCTTTCTGACTGGTTCTGACTGAGATATGGGTGGTTTAGCTGCTCCTGTCCATACACACCACCTCCTGATGAGGAACCCCAGCTGGGCCCTTCCAAGGCCAAATGGCCGTGAGTGGAAAAGATCATCCACAAATAAGAAAGGCTGCCAAACTTGAAGGTGCATTCCTTTTTCCAGAAGCTTACACAGTCTGCCTATTACCAATCTCCACTTTGCAATATCTTTTCCAAGGTTAGCAGAATTATAAAAACATCAATTTGGCCATTATTGACTTTTCAACTGGGATACCAAGAAAGTCTTTCAGCAGCCTTGATAAATTAGATCTGGCCACCTAGTTCCCAGACTGGAAGGCTCCTACATCATTGACAGAAAAGACAGGAGAAAGCAGTTTTCCCAGCTGTTGCTGTAAATGATGTGCATTGTGCGCACAGCCATTAGCAGGTGGAGAGTTTGAAGTGTGGGTAGATTGCAGAGCTGCCTCTTTTAAAAATGCATAAGCACTTTGTGAGTTTGCTAAGTCATGTTCACTCAGCTGGGCTTGAATTTTTCATAGGGTAGAAATATTCTGTCATCTTTCTTCTTTTACTTCTTCTCAGTAAGGACTACCATGAAGAGTTTGAATGAACAGAATGCTTGTTGTATTACACAAATTATGAAATATCATATATATTAACTACTTCATTTAATTTTCTTAAAAGATCGGTGAAGAAGAGACTATTCACCTTATTTTTCAGATAAGGAAACAGAGTCTCAGATTTTTTTCTCCAGTACACCACAGCTGACAAATTGTGAGACTTGACTGTGGAACTTGAGATCTGCTCTGCCGTGTTTTTTGTCAACTTAAATAATTCAATATATGTGTTTAGTTCATTCATTCATTCATCAGACATTTAGCAAACCTTCTCTATGTGCCAGACACCAAAAAAATGCTATAATATCCAACAAATTCAGCAATGGCTTATTCAGAAATAAGGTGGAGCTATTAAACTTTTTGACCAGCAAGTAGTTAATAACTCTACCAAAAGGGAATAGGTTTTCTGCTTTTTAAAATGTCAATAAATCAGACTTTTCTTAGAATGAAATAGTTTTCTTCCCACATATGGCTAATCAATTGCAACCTATTTTCCCCCCAAATGGAGAGAATTATTATTCCAGCCAGTATTGAAACCTCAGCAAATTAGAAGTCAAAGTATGTTGCAATTTGAAGCACTAAGGCATTTATCAAATCACTGTTTGCTGTGATTGGGGAGTGGGGATACTAGAATACCTTCAGTTACATAATTGATCTTTCATGGGTCTCTTTCATGGGACCTGTGAGCATATATCAGCGGGACTGCAAGGGCGAAGGGGCCTGGTACTTATACCACATTCATGTTTGATTTATAACCTCTTTGCTTGTGGTTAAGTTCTTGGGAAGAGGGTATCAAAGCAGACAATGCTTCCAAAAGAGAGATGGAGTGGTTTTCTTCTCACACTTGATTATTTTTCAGATTTCACAATGACTCTTCACATAGTGCTTTAGCTGGACTGGATTAAACCTATCTTCTTACTTGATTTTGAAATAACATATAGACTTCAAAAGCCACCTTGTAAATGATCTTGCCAAAATGGTAAAACATTCAAATATTCTCATAAAATATTGAAACATGTGGTAGCATGGCAGGCTACACTCAAATTAAGTTGTTCAGTTTCCCTTTAATAGTGATAGTGCTTTGAATAAGTGAAAAGTAAGATTTCTATTTGCCCTGAAGCAGGAGGATCCAGCTGACATTTAAGTACATGACGATCCCAGCAGCTCAGGGAGCAGAACTGCAGCAGAGCCAGGTTCCTGGCTTGCTGTACAGTGGAAGGTTGTAGGAGCTTTCCATGGGAATATAGAGGGATCCCTCATGCCTCGGAGTCACATTGTTAAGATGACCTTTAGAGAAGACTCCCATTTCCTCTGGAGTCCACTGAATGGAGTGACTTCAACTGGGAAGGGAACTCTTGGGCAGAAAGACTCAGGGCTTGCACTTCTACGGGTCCAGCAGGGTTTGTGGACAAAATATTTATCATCTTGCTTAAAGGTAATGGGCAAGTAGGTCTTGGAGATATATGCATGTATATATCTTTCTGTACTTCCTTTCCTCCTCCTTTTTCTTTTCTTCAAGGCAAAATTCAATTTCAGAACTTTCCCAGAAAGGACCAAATTACATCTGCTCTGGTCTGATGTGATTACTGTGCTCTAGCCCAATTCATTAGAACCCTTTCTCAGTTGAGTCATATTAGCACAGGGCTGGCTGAGTTTAGGGGGTGGGGCAGAGGCAGATTCTGCCTGCCAAAGGTGAGAGATGGACCCCCTGAAGTCCATGCTAGCAGACAGAAGCTATTTTCCATTGCTGATGTTTTCAGTCCCCAGCTGCTCCATGTCAAACTGTTTTTATGTTGCATGGGAGATATTTATTTGTAATAGCCTAGGATAACTAGGAGGTTTCTATTGTTGCCCATTGGACTGCTGCTTCTAATTTAATGACTATATAATATAAGGATTTTTCAATCCCATTTTGGAAAGGAACTTGGAAAGGGGGCACATGTTAGAGATACTTCTGGAGATGTGATTTACCGGGACTTTTTTTTTTTTTCAATTCCTGGGACACTGTATCAAAATAAGATCAATAAATAATCAAATCACTTAGATAGGGAAATTCCGTCCTGTCTTTTTTTTAACCTAGTAGTTTGCATGTTTTTTCCCTACCCTGACCATATTAGAAATCATAATAAATTAGGATCATGTTGTAATGTGACCTATTACTAATGAGAATAAGACACAGTGAAAACAAAACTGGGTCTTCTCCAAAACATATGGAGATACTATATTATCCTTGTCTTTAGTATTAGTATATAAAAAAAGGAATTGTTTGTTTGTTTATTTATTTATTTATTTATTTATTTATTTATGTATTTTACGGCTTCAGTACAATGAACTGTATGAAATGCCCAGTGATCAGTAAGTAGCATTGAGTTCATGAATCTGGGAAGACTGAATCTTCAGAGGGTGGAAGGTTGAGAGCAGTGACTTATGTTTAGAAAGTTCCTTTGTGCCATAATTGTGGGGTTTTCTGGTTCACTAAGTCACCAACTGTGTATCTGAAAATTCACTCTGTTTCAAAATTGCTGAATGCAGTTCTATGCATCAAGACTTAAGGGAATAGGGACAGAAGGACACACTGCCTTAAGAAAGAAAAAAGAGTTTAGTGGATCATATAACTGAAACACCCACTGACAAGACTAGCTTCAGGTATGGCTAGATCCAGGTACTTAGAAATTATTATTAGGATGCAGTCTTTTACTGAATTCTATACTTTTCCTTGGGCTCTTTTCTGGGATTATAGCAATGAATATTTCACTATCTCCACATCAGGGAACTGAGATGCATACAGTAAAATGAATTAGAATGTATTATATGCAATAATAGAAGCACTTACAAAAATATAACCCTGACTCAGAGAGGGGAAAGGCAACTATTTCTGAGGAGGTGGACAAAGACTTCAGAGGAAACATAGAGTTTAAACATTTTTTTGAAAAATAAGTAAGAATTTTACAGATAGGTAAATTAAAGAGAAGATAGAGTTCATTGCCTTGGTTATGACTTTTAGGAGATCTTTATTCAGATCTCAGCTCTGTCAGTTAAGAACTGCACAAGCCGTGGCAAGTTTCTTAAACTTCCAGGGTCTTCGTTTCCATGTGTGGAAATTGGAATTGGAACTATAGAGTCCATGGAATTATCTTAAGAGCCAGTGAGAGGATGGGTATCTAGGGAGTAGACGGGGCTGGCAGAAAGTAAGCCCTTCCTCACTGGTTGCTGTCACCCCAGAGTCATCACCTCCCCCTGCTGTACCTGAAGGTCAAGTTTTGGGTTAGGGGTCAGCATCAGCCAGGGAAAGCAGACTGGCACTTACTGCATACTTCCTGTGTGTCACAGAGTGCCTCTCACTTGACCTTCCTAAATCCTCCCTCTATAGAGCAGGAAAGTTGTTAGCATCTCATTGATGAGGGAACTGGAGCTTTAGAAATTCAGGGGGGTCTGCCAAGGTGACAGTGTCACTAGATGGTGTGCTGGATGTTCCACCCTAGGGCTGCCTGACCCTGGTGCCCGTGGGCCTGAGTGTCATGCATATTATATTTTCCACGGTGCACTATCACTCACCTCCTCCCCTGGGTGGACGTGGCTTCTGGGTGCCGTTGCTGCCACTCACCTGTGTGCCACCCACTTCTGGAAGCATTGCTGGTGACACCGCTGTGTTTGAGCGCTGTGCTTGCCGCTCAACTGAGCTGCCTGGCACTCATCCCGTGGTCTGTGCTTCCCTTGCAGGTGAGCCTTCCCGGTGGTCCTCGCATTGTGATTGCTGCTGTAAGAATGGCAAGGGTGACAAAGAAGGGGAGAGCGGCACGTCCTGCAATGACCTCTCCACCTCCAGCTGTGACAGCCAGTCTGAGGCCAGCTCTCCCCAGGAGACGGTCATCTGTGGGCCTGTGACACGCCAGACCAACATCCAGACTCTGGACCGTCCCATCAAGAAGGGCCCAGTCCAGCTGATCCAACAGTCAGAGATGCGACGGAAAAGTGATCTGCTCCGGACTCTGACTTCGGGCTCTAGGGAGTCGAACATGAGCAGCAAAAAAAAAGCTGTTAAGGAAAAGCTCTCCATTGAGGAGGAGCTAGAGAAATGCATCCAGGATTTCCTAAAGATCAAAATTCCAGATCGGTTCCCTGAGAGAAAGCACCCTTGGCAGTCTGAACTTTTACGGAAGTATCATCTATAGGGGAGGGCAGGGGGGTGGGAGAAGAAAAGAACAGAAAATGAGTCACCATTTTAAAATAAACCTCCTAAAAAAGCATATTTTAAAGGAAAAGAACAAGTAATGATACACATTTGTTAGAACACGATAGTCCATTAATAAACTACTGCCTACTTTACCTAGTTCACCTTAACGTGTAAATCCACAGGGTAGATTTCTTTCCAGATGTGGAAACACATGAAAACTCTTGTTGTTGTTCATTTGTTTGTTTGTTAACTTGGTCCCGTGTGCTGGGTATCTTACACATGATGAGAACCAGCTACAGCAGAGGGGCTGACAGGCTTTGGGAGTCATCTATCCCAAACTGGGTTTTTTCCTCTCATCTTCTACCTCCCTCCTTTGATCAAGGATACATGGTAGAGTGAGATCTGGCCCAATGGCATAGGTTTGGATTTTTAAAATTTTCCTTTTCCTTTGTTTAAGGGGTTAGGGAGGAATGGCAGATTTATATGACTTTTCACTTAAATCTCTATGTGCCAGTTTATATTGACTCCGTATGCATGAGTATTTGTGCCACACAAGCACAACTAAGTCTGTATATAGACACAATGCACATGACCCAGGGCCTGGGCATCCTAAGGGCTGTGCCCTGCTGCCAGCAGTCCCTCCTAAAGCACTTCACACGGATGCGCCTCTGCCTCTTTCTTAAAACCCTCCTGGGCAGATTTCCCAGCAACTCTTGGCAACACTTTCAAACATCGAATAACCTTCATCATCAACAAATTGTCTTCCTTATTTTGAAATTAATACCTTCAGGCTCCACTTTCCTGTTTTGTTCTTTCTCCATATTTGGAAAAGGTGAGAAGAGCTAGTACAACCTTCTTTTTGTATTAGAAAAAAAAAAAGAAAGAAACACTCATAGCCACAGGGGGGAAAAAAACTACTAAATGATCCCACACTCAGCCTTCTCTACCCTGAGTTGGATTATCACCCTCCTCTCAATACCAACACTTTCATGCTGTGGTCTTTCCACATAATTCACCCAAAGTTCTCTGTACTCCTGTATAGCTGTGGAGCTAAGAAAAACAGACAGAATTTGAGTAAGGGCCCGGCCTTTCATTTGTTTGTTTTAGAATTGCATTCCACACATTCTCCCAATAATTTCTCATAAGGATTTTAA
Source organism: Marmota marmota marmota (assembly GCF_001458135.2). NCBI lineage: Eukaryota > Metazoa > Chordata > Mammalia > Rodentia > Sciuridae > Marmota > Marmota marmota. The sequence continues at coordinate 75,476,988 of NW_026000026.1, forward strand.
AGGACAGTGCTACATTGTTATTGCTTAGGGCTAGTTTTGGTTGCCTTTGTGTTTCTGGGATTGGCTGTGTCCGTACTCGGATTTAGTTGTCATTTCTATTAATCATAACCCAAGTAGGCAATTGGGGATCTGAAACTAAGATGTTGGCTTTCTAAGCTATCTTTATAAATCACATCCTTTACCTGTACAGACACAGCCAAAAAGAAACTTAATAGCCACCCATTCATGTGACTCTGTATTCTATTAATGTACCAATAGCTCCTTTGTAGACTTGTGCTTAATGAAGGTTAACAGACCAGTTTTAATTTTCAGCATTTCTTATGCATTTCAGTAGTAACTGAAAAATAATTTATTGATTATTAATTGTGTGCCAAGCACTTCTAATTTTTTCATTTTGTGTGTGTGTGTGTGTGTAATCATAGGTAATAAAGGCAACTGGATGTCTCTAGGAGGGAAAAACTATGATCAATTTCTTCTCTTGGAAATCTTTCACTGATGTGCATTTACTATGTAAGAGGTTCTGTATTGATTTCTGTTAGTGCCCATTAGTATCTGGATATCTTTCTGAATTTTTGTAACTCTTGCCTTCACACCCGGGCAATAGACTTAGCCAATGTTTTCTTGTTCTAATGGTTCAAATGGAGTTTAAGTTTTACTTAAGTGAAAAAGAAAGTTTATTTTGGAAGTTGAGATGTCAAGAGAACTATAATTTATGAATTCAAATGGTGTTCTTTTATGTGTTAATATATTAGCATATATTTGATCTTAACTACAACATAGCTTTGTTTGTAAAACCTACCAATATGTCTTCATTCTTTTCAATGTTTCTTGATGGTGCATCAAAATACCATCATTCTAATAAGAGAACATATTGCAAAGAATTACAGAGATCAATGGGTCAAGAAGAAGTTGCATTTAATGTCCATGTCAGTCAAATGATTGTTGGGGTCACTCTGGAAGGGCTGTCAAAAAAATTGGGGGCCTAAGTAAATTGGCCAAAATCCTGACTTCCTTAAATGTCAGACCTAACTGTAACGACATCAAGATAGAGAGATGCCCTGATAAGAATTGAAGAACTGGCCTGGCAGTCAACCCACTGCTTCAACAGTATACTTCAAATAGAAAATTAAATGCTGAAAAAAGAAAGAAAGATTAAAAAAAAAAGGAATTCATAGCACTATTCCTCTACTCCCTGAACTGTTGTGATTTCTTTTTCTGTGCAGGCATTCTTTATACCTCCAATGAGTAAAACTACTAGCAGGAAATCTGTTAAAAACAATGACACAACATTTTTATTCTGGGTTGGTTCTAAATTGGCACCCATTCCACGGTTTAAAAAAAAAAAGTCTTAAATATTTAAGACAACAACATGGTGTTCATTTGTGTGGGTCTTGGTATAGAGATGAATGTAGACTGGGTTAGTAAAAGGGTGTAAGGAAACATGAAAGTCTTCAGTCCTACTGTGAGTGTAGTTATCACCACACAGGGTCCAGGTGGCATGTAGTACTGGAAATAAGTTTGGGGTAAGTGAATGACAAAATTAAATGCTCTAAAAGTCCTGGAAGTCAGGTCTCTTTCACTGAAGTTAAAATAGTTTTTGGAACTTTTAGTTCAATTTTGGACAGAACAACATATGTGGTTGACTATTGAAGATTGGTTAGATAAGGGCCATAAAGTATTGATATGACAAAACTAATGGTAACTGATGGGTCAATGAGTAGGAGATCATATGTGTAGACTCCCAACTTAGGCTGTGTCCTGGAAAATCTGGCAATGCTAAATTCAATGAGGTGGGAGAGGTCATTCCCTAAAGGCACGTGGGTGTCCCCAAGTCAGAAACACAAAGTTCTCTACCCTCTATCTAAAAGGAGTGCTCTACATTCAGAAGGAAAAGAGGAAGACAGGAAATAAAAACACTGACTCATTGAAGCAGTGTGCTCTTTCTCCTCTTCCTCAAAAAAAAAAAAAAAAATCACACTGAGATGTGGTCATGGAAACAACCAAGTAAGGTGGCTCCCAAAGTATGCAGTGGTGTTTTCCTTTGTAATTACAGTCACAGATACCTTCCAGGAAATGTATGCATGGTGATTTAAAATAAAAGGGCAGGGGGAGCACAATCCACAAGCATTCCCTTTGTTCTTTATCCCTCCATAGTGAAATCTGTTCCAGTGGATTCATTTGGGGGACATACATTGATTAAAGGGGTCTGCCATAGAATTTTTCACTTTTCTATTGGGCTTGTTTGATTTTGAGGCAGATTTATCCATACTCGGAGGTGTGTAGCTCATTCTGGATTTTTCTTATTTACCACTGCTCATGCTTCTGGATTACTTTTGCTTCTCTGGGCTTTATATGCCACTCTGAGTATCCTTTGTATATGCCAAGTAAAACATGCTCTATTGAGAAAAAGGAAAGGCATATGTGGTGTTTCACAAAATTGTTTGACACCAGTTTTCACAGTGGAAGTCAGACATTGATTCTCACCTGTCTTCCTTGGCTACCATTTTATTCTTCCAATTTCTTATCCACTAGCGTGGATTAAGCCAAAGCATTTGAGTGCTGTTTTTTGTTTGTTTGTTTGTTTGTTTTTGCCACTAGATACAATGCTGTGGAGTTTGACTAACTTTGGCTTTCTAGATGATCTTTGCTAGAATTAATAAGACGTTTTCCATGAACTTTCAGGAAGAATTCTTTGTCAACTCCATTTGACATAGCAATTTTCTAAGGAAAAATGAAGGGAGTTATTTTTTTCCCCTGGTGCCTCTGTGGCAGATCAATGTTTTGCCAATTTGCATGCTGGCTTATAGGTTTAGCATGGGCCATTTCTTTCCTTAATGTCTTGGTATTGTTGGTGTCTTGTAATCTTGATGGCCCACTGTTCCAATTTATTTATTTTCTTTTACATTGTCAAAATAACACACTAGAGAAAGATTTAGACTGAGCATTCTGTATTTGAAGTTACAATGGAGTTAGTTGTCATTTGTACAGGACTGTACAATGATTAATATCTTTAGAGAAATTAGACCAAATGAAACCTGCTGGAATGGGTTTGATTTATATTGCCTTCATCATTCTGGTTCTAGATGAAATGGTTATTGCTCTCCACCCCTGCTGAAAGAAAAAGAGTCTTAAACTTTAATAATCATAGCCTTGTGATACAACCACAGAGCTTATTTGTTTGAAATGCCTGTTTTTCTCTTCTTGCTGTATACATTGGAGTGGAGATTCTTTACCCGGTGACCTCCATAGCAAACAATTTAGCAGCAATTCTCAATATATAGTATGCACAAAAAATCATTTGTAGCACTTTTTCCAGATTTCCTTCACCCTAAATCCAAAGAGCAGAGCCAAGGAATCAGCATTTCAGCTTGTATTCTTCATGATTTTGGTGAGATTGGTCTGTGGACCTTACATTGAGAAACTATTGTTTAGTGTTAGATCAACATTTCTCTCACCTCCTAGTGGCATGTCTTCTCATTTTCTTCCCACTACAAACAAGTCAAAGCATATATTTTCATCACCTTAAGAAAAAGGGCCTAAAGAAAAACATCTAGGGCTAATGCACAGTAGATTTCCATGATTCCTTTGCCATTTTATCTGCCTTTCAAATATAATCCCTTCCTTAGAAGGTTTGGTGTGTGCCTTTTTTCCCCAAACCACAAGCTTGTATCATCTAAGTTTTATCCCTGGGTAGAAGGGAACATGTCTCTGAGTGAGATGTATCCTTATGACACCCAATAAGGAATAAGAATATTGACCTTTCTCAAGGAGAACTATCCGTTTCCTTGCTCAGTGCAAGTCAGAGAACTGAGAGTGTTCTATAATTTAATGATGTGTATGGCCCCAAAGGTGGTTCTATTGATGGTATGTACAAATATCATCATAGTGAATATGGAAGTGGTGAATGAATTCAGCTGCTTCACATCAATAAAGTCCTGAGCCATTGAACTACTTAGTTTGCCCAATTTAATTCAAGCAGGACTATGAAGCTCTCAGATAATGACATTCCTGACCTCTAACACCAACTAAAATCTCAAAGCAAAAGCTCATGTATGAGAATAAATGCAAAAGAAAGAAATAAGGAGTGAATTTTAAAATGGTAACAGTGCACATGTAATGATATAAAGGGAAATGAAGTCCTGCAATTTTCTAGTCTCTCTGACCAGTGGAGATGCCAATACAATGATTATTTAGCAAAAAAAAAAAAAAAAAATCTGGAAGGTTACAATTATAGACCCAGTTAGCCCTATCCATATAATAAAATAACTGAATAGATGCTAAATTCCCATTTTATAAGAAATAGAGAATGAATGACTTAAAGAGGGAAAGAATGGCTAATCATGATTGTCTGTGAATATTTAAGCAAAGATTACTGCCAAAGGAAATAGTTAATTGATGAATAGTTAATGGAATTGATGAACTTCAACAGCTAATTAAGATTTGGTCAATATAAAAACAAAATGGTTCAATATGATTCAGTTTGTTTCCTGCTTTCCTACACTTCCTTCTACCCCAACTTTCTAAGCTTTAAAAAAATTTTCTCTTGTTTGTGAACAAATTGTATTGTTAGTTGGGCAATGAATTTTATGGCCCAGACTGTCATCTTTGCATTATTTAGGGAAGCTACTTTTAAAAGGATAAACAAAATCATGCCCTTGCCCAGCAATTATCAAGGGGTTTGTCTTGGGAGAAGGGTGGGGAATACTTTTCCTGTTAATCAGCTTTATAAAAGCACTTATGAGCCAACTAAAGATTTAGTAAGTCTCTCCCAGTGATCTGCTCTGTCTTATCAGTTTATTCTTAATGATTTTGGTGAGATTGGTCTATGGACCTTACATTGAGAAACTATTGTTTAGTGTTAGATCAACATTTCTCTCACCTCCTAGTGGCATGTCTTCTCATTTTCTTCCCACTACAAATAAGTCAAAGCATGTATTTTCATCACTTTAAGAAAAAGGGCCTAAAGAAAAACATCTAGGGCTAATGCACAGTAGATTTCCATGATTCCTTTGCCATTTTATCTGCCTTTCAAATATAATCCCTTTATCTGCATTTGCACAATAAAAATCAACATAACTTCAGATTCTCTTCTTGTAGATGCTGGTTCTATCCATCACAAATGGAAGAAAATTGATGTAGCATGAAGTAGTGCAGAGTTGTTTCAAAGCTGCATTTCTGTTGTGACTATATATGTTTGTGCATAAGGCCATGTGCAATTTTTAGGTTAGTGTTGGGTCAGTGGTTAATGTCCATGTGTGTGTTATCTGAGTGCTTGGAAAAAAGTGTTTGGTTACAAAGTTTAATAGCTTTTTAGTTGTGAAAAATAGTTGACTTTTACTGTGGGTATCAGTCCTTGAGAATGTTGAGTAAAGCTGTTCTCCTGATATGAAATCCAAACATGACAGATTTCTGGGGCAAAATTAAAGTCCTTTCAATCTATATGGTCAAGAGTGGCATCTCTCTCTCTCTCTCTCTCTCTCTCACACACACACACACACAAATGTATAAAGGAAAGAAAAAGAATGTGATCCTGGGGATTAAACACAGACCCTTACACATAGTAGGGAAATGCTCTACCACCAATCTGTACCTCCAGCCCCTAAAAATGCATTTTTTTGAAAACTAAAATTCACATAGAATTCCCATTGTTCATTATCAGTTTTTCTGAACTGTGTGTGACCAATGGTCAATGGTTTCCTTCTTTGAGAGAAACAGAAACACTTTCAGAAAATCTTTTCTTTATTTTGCATGGGTTCAATGCATGTAAAACATTTGGTTCTAAACCAGGGGTGGTTTTGTGACCTAGAGATATTTTGGCAATGCCTGAGATATCTCTGAGTGTCATGATAAAGGTGTATTGCTGATATCTAATGGGTATAGGTGAGAGATGCTGCTAAAAATCCTGCAATGCATAGGAATGCCCCTCAAAACAAAGAACTATTCTGCCCCAATGTCAATAGTGCTTAGGTTGAGACACTCTAAATTAAGTGTTGGTGTAAGTTTTCTGAGGTATTCTTTCTGTATCACGTCCTGAAGATAGGATAAAATATAAAAATAATAGTTGCCAACTCAAATGTAGACACTGTTTATTTGAATTTAGATACAGTTATCTCTTTGTGGAGGCTGATATTTTTGGGAGAAAAATATGTAACTTTTTCTAGGATTCTGTTAGTGATGGGGCAGTCCTATAGTTTAGGTGTCTGTCTTCTACTTCAATCTTTCTGCCTGAGAAAAATCATACTTCATTGATGTTGTCAACCTCAGAACAGCCAACTATGTTTGTTGGGAAGCACTTTGGGAGCATTTTCAGTTTACATAAACTTGTTGAACATGTTTTCAAGCTGATCAATAGTAGGCAACAAAATGCTCTCAGAAATGAAGCCAGTAAGAAAGAGAAAAGTTTTAGAGTAGGCCAATGATTTCATCATTCTTAATGCTCATTGTTTACTTTATTTCCTTGGGGTTGAATAGCGACTCACTAAAGAGGCACTTCAATCTTGGAGAATATGTTTCTCAGATGCACCCGGGGTGGCTGCCACACCCTGTTTTCAAAGGTGCAACAAGTCTGAGCACAACCCCTGGTTGCTGACCCTTATTATTTGGTATGAATATGCTGACTTTATTAGGACACAAAGCACATTTGCAATCTCAGATAATTGGATTGTTTTTCTTTTAATTCATCTACCCACATCCAAAGGATGGATTAAAGGCCAGAGCATTTTATTCCCATTTTTTTTTAATAAGGGAATCTAAGAAACAAGAATTTAAGTCATTCATTCATTCATTTATTTGTTTCATGTATGTGTTCATCAATGATGTATTGAGTACATACCATGGACAGAGCACTATAATGAACTTTATAATCCCCTAGGGAATCAAATTTGGAATAAAGAGGTTGAATTCGTGTCATCCAAATTCTAGACTAACATTATTTCTGTATGTAGCTATGATCAACATTCTATAATTGTGGTTTAAATATTGTTATAAATAACATTTATTAAAGATTTATTGTTACATGCCAGAAACCTCTACAGTGTTTCGCATACCTTTTCTCATTTAATCCTATGATAACCCAATGAAGTAGGGTTTGCCACCATCCTCCTTATAAATGAGGTTGTGACGTTCAGAAAAAGAAAATAGCACATAAAGGCTGATGGCTTAACCATCTCATTGTATATCCTCTTTATTCTCTGGACCTTGCCACTTTCTCATCTCTTCTACTCTTAAGTAAAGGGTAGCCAGGGTAAACTCCACCTGACACCCTTACTGGAAGTCATTGGCTATTTTAAATTGCAAATCCTAATAGATATGCATCTGCAGAAGAGATAAAGAAAAGGCAAATTTGGAGGGGTAGTTGTTCTTGCAACCAGCTGTCATTTATGCCACAAACCCTACCAAGGGGCAGGAAACAAGTAGAACAGGTGTCTGGCAAGTACTGATTCCTCCCAAACCCAAAGTGGTAAGCTAGCTTCCATATCAGGAGAATGGCACCTGGACTGCATGCTCTGCTGCACTAGGTCACCAGGGAGAGTTTTGGGAGAAGCACCAATGGTGTATACCCATGGATGGTACATGTATTGATACTTACATGCATCTATGTATCTTCTCTTCATGTTTGGACTTTTATAAAAAGATCGGGTTTTTATTCAATTCAAATCAGAAATTCAAAAATGAGTCAGCTGCCTCCAAAATCTCATGATTACTTTTCTAAGTTGGGGGAAAAGAAAGACAGCTGCAGAGAAGAAACTGCATTGAAATATGTGAGGGGGTGTGAGAATGCATATATGTGTGTTTTGTTTGTGTATAAAATTAGATGTATATATGTATATATGTGTGTACATCTATCTAAATGTGTATATATATATGCATATAAATATCTTCATATATATACACTCATAAAGAAAACTCATAGTTTGAAATTCTGAGTTTGGGAAATTTATTATTATTATAATTTTTATTTGGTTTCCTAGAAGGTGTAATATAGTTTTGATTTCTAAAATCTCTCCCACTATGAATGTTTATATGTATTTATGTGCAGAAAAATGATCAAAATTCCTAGATTTAACATGTATGAATACAAAACCAAACAAAATGCCAAACGTGTAAAAACTGGCTTTCTTATCAAACCATTTGTTGGAATTTTAAATTATGTGTTTTCAAACCTGTTCATTAAAAACATCCACCAAATGAACAGTGATAATATTTAGGAAGAAAAGAAAAAGAAAATGTAGGTATTTCACTTGCCTATTGGTTAATTTACTATCTCCTGGTTGATTTCAGTTTATCATTCATGGGAGTTTCTGTGGCTTATATGATTTGTAGGTAGAGTTTATTATCTGTTTAATTACTTTGAAGGTACAGTAAATAATTTATAATATGCATATTGTAAATAGATACTAAAGCTCAAGGGTACATTGAATATTAACCAAACACTCTCCTGTCCCCTGAAAATAGCCCTTCCAGTCTGTTTATACAAATACCAAAACAGTTGCTCAAAGAAGCAACAAAATATAGTGAAATGGAAGAAAACATTACTTGCCTGTTTTGGCATCCTCTAGACAAACAACCAAACGACTGCATTTTGGACATTATTCAGGGTACAGTAAGTTGTGTTCTCACTTCATAGCCATGTATTTTCCATGTCACTGGAGAATGTGAAAAGTGATTGAAGTCCACCTATGCAAACAGATCTTCCCTGGTGCTCCCTGGGATCATGCACACAACCCTATCCCTCCAGATACTTAGCCTGGCTCCCAGCTCAGTCTAGGCTGACAAACCAAGCACAGATTCTTCCTCCCAGGGACTCATCAGGGTGTGCACACAACCAGAAGCACTTGTGAACTAATCAAATAAGGTCATTTACTTCTTCCATAGGCCTCCTGTCAATGTGGTCTTAAAAACATGAGAAAGATATATATATATATTCATTAGTGAAATATATATATGTATATATATACATATATATATACATATATATATAAACATAGTAATTAAATATATATTAGTAATTAAATTTTCTAATTAAGTTTAAGGACACTAAAAGAAGTGATTGTTTCCCCCCCAAAATTGGGACACAGGATATTTTACATCATCTGGCTTTAAGTTCCCATGCTATTTTCTTTCATTTACATTTTTTTTAATTCCAAAGGAACAAGTTGAATCAAGAGAGCTTTTCTTAAAATATGCTGCTTAATTTATATTAAAAACAGATTAATCTATTTTTCTTAAATTTTGAGGGGTAGGGGTGCCAAACCCTTCATGACCCTTTTTCTGCTCTAAGGAAATGGACTCACGCATTATTGGAAAGGTATCCTATTCAAAACATCAAAGTATTGACTTAGGGGATCTGCTTTTCAGAAAATCCCATGGAAAATTATTAATGGGATCTGCTTTAAGTGAGTCACTCCTTTGACTGGTAATAGGGTTCAGCCTAGTCTGGAAAATAAATAATCTTTGTGTTGGCTGAAGAAACCTAAATAAAAACCTTAGTAGAATTCTTGTTTCCCACATCTTTCACAACCAGCAGAACACTGGGTAGAACTTGAGAAACAAAATAATTTGTCCCAAATATATTGTCATGTTTAAACAATATCAGCACTTTTGAAGTGAAGGGCGCTGTTGCTTAGGTTACCTGGAGATCTCCAAATACATTTTGCCAGGGATTACCAAGATCCTCTTTACATGTCTCTGATGCTTTGAATGTGGTGTCACCACAGACAGAGAAGTGTTGAGTTTTGCTGGAACTAACACTGGGTGGTGATTTACTGGGGCCTTGCTCATGTTACTTTTTCCTGACCTCATTGAAGCACTTGATGAATTGGGTCAGTTTGTTGCACATTGATGTATACCAAGTGACACCCATTGAAATTACCTCTTCTCTTTTCCAATGCAGTTTGCTTGTACATAAGTGTAATGTCAAATTGTTTACAGGTTCTTTTTGTGTGTAATTGTGATAGCAGACTTAGCTTAAACTTTAAAGGAATCTGTTTACTGAATGGTGTTAAAATGAATGTGCTTATTACAGTATAAACATCATTAATTATGGACTCACATGAATGCATGTCTACACGTTGTCAATTCCCGGCAACTCGGTTATTCAGCAAAAAGTCTGCAGTCTGTGAATAGGAAATATACATAAACTACTGTGACTCTAAGAACTCATTAACTGTTTTACCTTGGTATGTAATACTGTAGATCTTAGCCTGCTGTATTTCTTTCTTACCTATTTGTTTTTGCGAGAGAAAATGATAAAAAAATAGTACTATAATGTCCCAATGGATTTGCACACCACTTTGGCAATCATTGGACCACTCAAAAGGCAAATGCGTATAGATGGAACAACAGCACCAAGCAACATATATATACATATATACACATTTATGTATGCAGTATCTACACTGCTAATTACTACCATCTATCTTTACTGCCAATGAAAACAACTATTTTCTTTGAAATCACTGATTGATATGAAAAAAAATTAATTTGCTATTAACTGCTTTCATATTCTGCTTAGTTCTTATAGTATGGTAGATGATACAGGTGTAGTACCAGTATTGTAACATTGTGTGGTGAAAACTACAAAAGTCATTCTATGGATATATTTTAAAAGGCAGAACAGAAACTATATTTCAGATTCTTGTGTGAATATAATTACAGAAATAGGTAACTATTTTTTATGTGTTTCCATAAATGACTCCATTTCATATACATTGTAATTTAGCACCAATCATAATAAATCATTTGGTAACATTTAGCTGTTATATATACATGTATATAATATTTATTTTCAGTATGCGTGAGACTGATGGTGCAACATTATTTCATGCTAACTCAAGAACTTTGTATGAAAGATAATTGGTGTTGCAATTAGTTTATTTCTAATTAGTTGGGGGCAGCTTGCTGAATTTTGGCATAAAAAGGGAGGAAACTTGATAAATGGATTTTTTAATATACTTAGAATGAAACTGCAGTGGGTGAAGGTACTACATCTGCCTCTTGTTAACTGGTAGCTTTGCACTATTTATTTGTTATTTATCAAAACTCTTTAAGTCCTAGTTTCTTCATCTGTAAATAGGAAATAAAAAATAATAGATCTTAAGATTCCTATGAGAATTAAATTAGATAATCAAAGTAATGCATTTATCACAGTGTATAGCACATTAAACAGATGCTTAATAATTTGCATCTACTAATTACTGTTACCCAAATACGTAAACTTTAGTGTGGCTTCAACACTCTAAATATCTAAGTTTATTTATTTTTTTCTCCTTACCCATTAATGACATTGCCTATAGAACTAGATATTCAGTAAGTTTTTTTTAATCAAAAGGACAAATTATATATAGAAAAAAAATGATTATTCAATTTGGAAGAGCTTAGAAATAATTTGGCCTTTTGCTACTGTGAAGTGTTTTCCAGAGAACACTTCTCCCATAATGTGTACTCAAAAGATGGAAGGAATTGGATGATGTACAGTTTGAGAAATATAACCTGTTTTACAAATACCACTTTGTAATTTTTAAATACTTTTTATCATATTTAAAGCCCTCTAGATTTTTATAGTAAAGGAACTTTTAAATTTTAACCTAGCATCTCCCAGACTTCTCTCACCAAAGATACTTGTAACTTTGAGATACACAGTTGGGGAAGTGCTGATCTAGTCCAGTACCTTCCTTGTACAGGAGGGACAAGCTGAGATCCAAAAAGGGGATGGGATATGTTGTAAGTATGAAAATCCTGGGTTTGGACTCAGGTTGGGAACTCAGTCCTGGTTTGTGACTCAGGCTAGGGAAGTCTCTCCTGAACCATTCTCATGTAAATGACAAGCAATAGTAATGGGGTTATTCTGAAATCTATTCTAGAGTCAGAAGAGCATCTAGAGCATCTTCCCTGCACAGATCAATTTTAGGGTTACATGAGTTCTAAAAACCAAGCAGGAGAAAGGTAAGGATCCAGTGTGCAGGAATCCTTCAGATTCAGACACCACTGAATTGCCTTAGGAATGGGGTTGGTTCTGCTTTGCCTTCATAGGATGACACAGATGCTAGACCACGCTGAACCTCAGCCCAGCGGTGAAATAAGAGCCCACACAGACCAAAGTGGTGAAAGTGAAATTTCCGATGAAAAAAAAATTTTAATGTGGTGCTGAGCATCAACCCCAGTGCTAGACAAGTACTCTACCACTGAGCCACAACCCCAGCCCTTCTATGAATTCTTAAGTAGGGAGAAAGGGGCTTTCCACTGAAAAGATGACAGAGAAAACCCCTATTGGGAAATTGTGATGTTAATGATGCCCAAAGTTCCAGAAATTGCTTAAAGAGAGCCACAATTTCATTAGATTCAGATCACAAGGAAAGACTTTGCCTCCACCAAATCAGAAGGAAAAGGATCAACATCAAGAGGAAAATGTGGATGCAGATAATGGATTAGAGCCTTCAAAGATGAGCACCAGCAAGGAATTTGTCACTATTCTTCTACCTAGTACAGAAGTGAGTTTTTTCCACAAATTGAGGGTCATGAGGACACTCTAGAGTCACTGTGACATGGGTGATTAGTCAGGTTACTCTGTGGACTTACCCATGATCCCAGCCAGTAATATACCGATGTGGATCTGCATAATGCTTCCCACTAGTGCTGTTTGGAGATATTTGGATGGAATATTTCTTATTCACCTCAACAGAGTATTACAACGAGCTGGTGCCTGTACACGGCCACTGTCCAAAAAAACCTATCCTGACAAAGTGAGTTGAACAGGACTTGCTCAGAAAAATCATAGTTTGTGGAATGAGGAGGGTGAGATATGCAAAACCACAACCTTCTCAGACAATGCTTCTCCTCCCCTCCAGTTTCAGTCCAAAGGCAGCATTCCTTCCCATGCCTGCACAGCATTGAGAGTGCCCATCAATCTCCACACCCTGGCAGCTGCCTTGAAACAGGTCACAATAGGTGGTTAGCCCAGTAGGGGGCTGGCAAAGTCTCCTAGCCAGGCAGAACAGCTTCTGCCTTAAATAAGTCAGCCTCACCTTGCCAGGCTTAAAAGTCACAATACCTCAGCAGCAAAGGCCAAGAAGGGCACTGTTTTTCAAATGTCCATATACCAGAAATCTCCGCTTGCACCCCACAGAGCCATTACTTGTTCTTAGCAACTATGTCATGAAAGAAAAATCGGGGTATGAAGCTTGGTCCTCACTTTGTTTTTCTTTCTTCTACCCTACTACATGCTCTATTTTTTAGGGTAACAGGAAACAAAATGTCCTGCATGCCCTGAAGATAGCTGGTGCATTGAAACAGGATTGCTCCTCCTCTGTGACTAGGTCTGAGCTCTCAGGGAGCCAATCTGCTCCCTGGTGGATATGAATCAATGAACTCCAGTATGTCAGAGACCTAAACTAACCAACCTACATGTATCTCATGGCACAATAAAGCCTTTCTTTTCTTCATCCTCCTGGACTCTCCACTTGTATCTGTTCATTTCTATTTCTCTCTCTTCCTCCTGTTCTTTCTGCATCCAGTACAATAATAAGTCACAGCACACCCCCCACACCATTCTCTCTAGGCCTTAGTTTCCTCATCTGATCTGTAAATGAGGACTTTGAAGGAGATGTTCCTTGCCCGTTATTTTGCTATCTCTCCTCTTTACTAATTTTCACCCAGGCCATGGCTGGTCTCCAACTTGGAGGAAGAACAGAGGAGGCTTTGGTTGACCAAATTGTTTTAGTCTGAGGTTCACCTAACAGGAAATGAAGAATTAAGTGGAATTGAATTGGATGTGGTTAGATCCTAGATCCTTTAAAATTATGTAATTTCACAGTTATTGTGAACTCTTCCCTCCTGGGTGAAGTGGACACGCAAGACCTTACTCTGCTAATTTCTACAAGCACAGGTTGAATGATTCATTTTTGGCATTTCCCAGAGCTCCACCTTTTGTTTCAGAAAGTCTAGCATCAGTTTCCATTTTATCTTCAACACAAGTAGAAAGGAAGGGTTTAGGAAGGGTGTGAAGGTAATAAGCTTAGCTTGAGATGAGAACTGTTTTTAATTGAAAGCAAATTACTTTTTACCTCTTGCCCCTGGGTAGAGTAGCCCTGAGTGCCTAAAAATAATAAACTGTCATATTTTTTTTAAACTAAGGAGATAAATGACCTATTCTCTCTGCACATGAAATTAATAAATGTGAGACAGTATGAGAAGGAAAGAGAGATGTTAGTGTCAATCAGGTCTACCTACCTGAGGCATGAGATTTTCCTTGTTAATGCAAATGAATAACTTGATGATTTCCTTGAATTATCTTTAGAGGGATGCCATCTGGAGGTTCCTTTGCAAAACCCAGGCTCTATGCTCACAATGGGATGAAGTCCACAATATCTTCTGACTGACACCTTAAATTTTGCAGAGAGCTTGTTTGTTCAACTAAAGTTTGTGAAAGCTGAATAGAAAGCTTGAGATTTGGACAGAATTGCATCATATTTCTCATAAAATAACTTGTCATGGGTCTGTACAGCTATCAAGTATCTTGCATTGATATGTGTGATACTTTGAGGAAATGCTAGAAACATAGAAGATTAAATGTTAAAAAAAATTTATATAGAAACATCCCCATGCCAGATGTTCTCCATATTTGATAATACTCTTTGTTAATAAATAAATGTCAACCAGCTACAAAAACATACAAAAGCTGTCTTCTTGATTGAATGGAGAAAATTAATTATTTTCTGGTTTATGACACATAGTCAATAGAGATCCTTTTCATTTCAAAATAGTGAAAACACCCAAACAGAAAGAGGTCTCCAACTTGGATCCAAATACTCCTTTAAGTAGTCCATCAATCTCAAGGGCTAAGCTGGAAGAAGTCTCAACATAAGTGCAGAGTTCTGAGGATTATCTTTCTAAAATATAGGAAAGATAGAGGGGGAAAAAAACGACAAGCACTGACAATTATACCCCACTAGCTACTACTTTTCATGGACCCAGCTTCATTGACCTAGCCCAAGTTTCTTCTTCCTCCAGAGTTTCCCTCTCTCTGAGGCCATTGCTGTTTCTTCTTTGATTATCTTAGTGAAATTTCCTAAAGTAACCCTAGAAAAGAGGCAGAAAATGGGCAGCAAGGAGTAGGGATGAATAACTTCTGAAAAGAAAAGGAAAAAGAAGGTCTAGTGCCATGCTCCTTAAATCCCACTTTGTGAATAAACAGCATAAAATTGCAGTTGTATCAGGACCAATGCCCTACCAAGACCTACTGGACCAGAATCTGAGTTTTAATAGAACTCAGGAGTGTCGCATACACATTAAAGTTTGAGAAACATCAGTCTACGCAGAATGGCAAAATGAATACTGATAGCCCCAAAGGCAAAAAGAAGAGGTTGAGGAGCAGGTGTATAAGGGGTGGAGAAGTGTTCTGAGAGGGCATCAGGTAATTTCTGGAGGTTGTCATATGGGCAAAATAGTCTGCAGTGGATGAGACACCACTGGTGGATGGAGTCACACTCTTTGTTCCAATGAAAAAGTTTGGCAGTCAACTATAAATAAAAATAAGATAATAAACTATAATTACAACAAACAGACATTATTATAGTTAATATTTCATCCTATGTTGTCTACTTTCCCAATATATACTCTATTCAATTAGGTAAAATATTTATTTTTAGCATATTAATTAGCCACAAAGCATATGCATAAATGACAAGCAATTGATATTAATATACTCTATGATTTATAGATAATAATGGATTTATTATATATTGATGGGAATATAAATGATCTGTTGTAATATTTGTTTACTGGTTACAACATATTTGACTTTTTATACAAGTAAATTTTAGGAAGTTTTTTAAAAATTAATAATAGTGGTTTTTAAAAATATTATTTGACTAGACACACAGCTATAATCCAACTACTTGGGTGGCTGGAGGCAGGAGGATCACAAGTTCAAGGTCAGCCTGGGCAACTTAGTGAGATCCTGTTTCCAAAAAAAAATGGTACTGAAAAGATTCACTATGCCAAACGTTGGCAATGATGCAGAGCAATGAGAACTTGCAGACAATGCTGGTGGATGAATGAAGAAATATAGTTACTTTCAAAATCTGTTCAGCATTATCGGGAGATTTCAATGAGAGTTTCACACTGGAAACCATCCTAAATGCTATTCAAGAGTAGACCAGATACAAATGAAATGCCCACTTGACGTTTCTGTTAAGGCAATGTTCAAAACAAGCAGAACTAGGTGAGGCTGTTAGAAATAAGAACTGTAGTTACTATTCTAGAGCAACCAGTGCCAACCTATGATGTTTAAGTGTGTCAAATATATTTTCAGCTTTTTTGACATTTCAAATCTATAATACCTTCATCTGATTGTAACTCCATCTTAAGTTGAAACACCTTACAGTATTAAAATTTTGGAAACTAGAGAGTGTCAATTACTATTATCATTTTACTATATATGTCTCCCTAAATGTTTTGTTTCTTTTTAAAATGGCCTTTCTCCATTCTTAACCAATATAATATATATTTGTTAAAATAAAAATCCCAGAAGATCAAAATGTGCAAACTAGAAAAAGATGATGGACTACTGCATTTCCATTCCACAGAGATCAATTCTGTAAAATTTAGTGCTTACTTAAAGAGTTTGTTTTAAAAGTGGATCATTTTATAGTTGTATTTCATAAATGGTGTTTTGCTAACCCTGGCTTTCTTTGAAATGTCTCCTCCTCCTCCTCCTCCTCCTCCTCCTCCTCC
>NW_026000026.1:75495327-75636719 GCF_001458135.2 Marmota marmota marmota
AAAAGCTTTTTTCTTGGGTTCCTCCTCTCTCTCTCTCTCTCTCTCCTCTCTCCTCTCTTCTCTCCTCCTCCTCCTCCTCCTCCTCCTCCTCCTCCTCCTCCTCCTCCTCCTCCTCCTCCTCCTTCTCTTTCTCCTCCTCCTCCCTTGGCTTTACTAAATTTCTTTCCCTTATTTCCCCATATATTAACTGTATTCAAGAAATGAAAGTGACTTACCCTACTTCCTCCCACCTTTTGCTACTGTGTGAAATGTTTCTTTGTAAATTAGAAAAGGGAAATTAGCTTTGACTGGGACCTCACAGGTTGCCTTAAAGGGAGGCTGTCTGTGGTGTCATGCTCCTGACTGGCAATCACTTGATTACCTCCTACAAAGGCCAGGAGTCATCCTTTGAATTCTGGATGCCATTCCAAGCCTCAGAACAGTCTGTTACAGAAATCTAGGAGAGAAGGAAATAACTGGTGACACCAGACCTCATCTGTCTGCCACCTTGTGCTGAAGTGTGGTGGGGAGGTAGACTCTGAAATAACTGGCACTCAGAAGCCCTTTGAAATCATGCAAGCCAGTGGTTATAAATTACAGCCATCTGCTTCCTGGAGGCATTCATGTCTGGAGGGGCCTGTAGTCTTTATGGGTCAGGTAGAGATACTACTGGTGTCCTAAAATAGGAGCCAGGGATGCTGCTCAACAGTCTGCAGTGGATGAGACAGTCCCCCATAGCAAAGAATGCCAACAGTGCCAAGGGTGACATCACAACTGTGAGCAGGTAGTTATGTGTGTATATGTGTGTGTGTGTGTGTGTGTGTGAGCACAGATGATGGCTTAGTTTGGTTCACCATGATTTGCAACACAAAACTTCCTTTTGCAGCACAAAGGTCCATACCATTCAAATAGACTATGTTGCAGAGTGGGAACATACCTATAAAACAGTTAGGGTACGATACAATTAGTTCTAAAGAAATTTAGATGTAAAAAACTGGTAAGTTAATTATCCCAAATGGGCAGTTAGACAAACACCCACTCAAGCTCCTTGTGAAAAAGAGCCACTCAGCTGAATGGATAGGAGCAGTAGGGATCCTGTCTGATGGTGAGGATCCTGTCTTGTTCTGACATATGGAACTCACTGGGAACCCTGGACAGACCATCGAACAGCTCCAGAACTCTTCCTCTATTATCTATAAAACAAAGGAAAAGGGAAGAAAATGAACACTCCCTTATTTGCTAGATACTTCCATATCTTTCTTTTATTTAGTCCTCATCATAGCTGCAAGTAGGTATCAGTACCTCTATATTACATGCGAGACTCGGAGAGGTTAATTTACCCTACCAGTGTCAGCATGATAGTAGAAGAGTCAGAATTTCAATGTAAGTGACCTGATTTCTTTCATTTTTTATCTTCCCATAGATCCTATTTCCTCTATCTGTAAAATAGAGATGATACGTGGGTTTTCTGTGAAGATTTATTTAAGGCACACAGACTAAGAAAATCAATAGACATTTCATAAATGCTGAGTATCATTTTTATCATTTTTTATTTTGAAATGTAAAAAAATAAATACCCTTTTATTTGCAAGAAATAGCTGCATAGAAATGACACCAAGTCATTATTGGGTACTAATTTACAAGCAAATGGATAATGTTCCTTTGGAATACAAACTCCCTGATTTTTATTTTTCTGGCTGGATCAAGAGAGACAGAGGACGTGAAATCCTGGCCTAGAGATGGAAAAGAGGCTAACCCAGGCTTGAGTGGCCCTTTTCCCAACCAACCTTCTGTAAGACAGGTGGGTGGTAAGTGGAGCAGCTAGTAATGCCACTGAGCTAAGTGCTGGGCCAAGAGCCCAGGAGTCTGTCTCACTTGGTTATTAGGCTCTCAAAATAACTCTCCAGGGATTTTCAACCATTATAGTAAATGATCTCAGTCTGGGAGGATGAATAATTTGATGTTAGCAGTAAATTTGAGGGAGTTGTAAGTGTGGGAGACACATATTAATGTGTTTAGAGGCAGCCCCTTGCAACCTATGGTTTCAGACATCTGTAACCCAGTACACTGGGTTGCACCAATAAGCCCACCAGCAAGCCCTATCTTCACAATCACACCCCTTGTCAAGAGTGAATGACTCTTGTTAAAATGCAAATGTACTTGGGAGCAACCAATGCATGAATATATTAGCCCATATTAACACTGTGTTTGTTTATCAGATTAGAGGAAGGGGTGGTTGGGTGGGTGTTATTTTGGATTTGTATTAGGGGTAGAGACACACCACTCAGCAAGATTTGGTCTCTACTTCCACAAGAATTATCAAACTACTTTCACCTTCTCAGGTTATCGCAGCTCTGATATTTACACACTCACTCCAGACTTGGCAAGAAGCCAAGCCCAGAGAGCTTAGTAACTGGCTTGAGGTTGCAGAACTAGTAAAGGGCAGGGACTCAGCTGAAGATAAGAGTTCTAAGTCTGAATTCCATGCCAGCAGGTAACCTGTTAGCAGAGGCAGGGTGTCCAAAAGCCATGGTAAAGAACAGCACGAGCTTCTGTGTTGAAATTAAAAGTTTGAGTTTAACAAGATTATATATATATATATATATATATATATATATATATNCCCCCCCAAATTTCTCCCTTTTCCCCCTGCCCCTTCCCTCCCTTATGGATTAGCATCCACTTATCAGAGAGAACATTCAGCCTTTGATTTTGGGGATTGGCTTACTTTGCTTAGCATGATAGTCTCCATCTCAATTTATCTACCTTCAGATGCCATAATTTTATTCTCTTTTAATGTTGAGTGATCTTTATCCATTGAAAGGCATCTAGGTTGCTTCCACAGTTTAGCTATTGTGAATTGTGATGCTATAAACATTAACATGGCTGTGTTACTGTAGTATGCTGATTTTAAGTCCTTTGGGTATAGTACAAGGAGTGGGATAGCTGGGTCAAGTGGTGGTTCCATTCCAACTTTTCTAAGGAATCTCCATACTGCTTACCAGATTGGTTGCACCAATTTTCAGTCGCACCAGCAATGTATGGGTATGTCTTCCCTCCCCCCCCCCACATCCTCACCAACATTTATTGTTGTTTGTATTCCTAATAACTGCTGGGAGAACCAGGAATCCATATACAGCAAAATGAAACTAAACCTCTATCTCTCACCATGCATAAAACTCAACTCAAAGTGGATCAAGGACCTAGGAATTAAACCAGAGACCCTGTGCCTAACAGAGAAAAAAGTAGGCCCAAATCTTCATCACATCAGGTTAGGCCCCGACTTTCTTAACAAGACTCCTAAAGCATAAGAGGTAAAATCAAGAATCAATAAATTGGATGGATTCAAATTAAAAATCTTCTTCTCTGCAAAAGAAACTATCAATGAGGTGAAGAGAGAACCTACATTTTCAGAGCAAATTTTTGCCACATGCAGTCAGATAGAGCACTAATCTCCAGAATATATAAAGAACTTAAAAGACAAAACTCAAAAAACACCAAAAAAATAATAAAAAAAACCCAATCAATAAATGGGCTAAGGAGCTGAACAGATACTTCTCAGAAGAAGAAATGTAATTGATCAATAAATATATGAAAAATGTTCAACATCTCTAGCATTTCTAGAGAAATGCCAATCAAAACTATGTTAAGATTTCATCTCATGCCTACATGACAAAATATCAATGACTTTTGCCTGAGAAAAAGTCTAAAAAGAACCATCACGGGGAGGCCTAGCACACAGAAGAAACACATGGGTTCCTAAAAGGAGGTATTTGAGGTTTCTTTCAAGGCAGCTCCTTACTGTGTGCTCAGACCCAGCCCTAACATTTATAGGGCCTGTACAGGAGTACATGGAAGTCAGCATGCCATGTCTACATGTTTAAAGATTTAATTATTATGAGGTATATCTGGATGTTTTGCTAACAGGTTGGCAAAATTTAAATGAGTAATAAATCTATGCACAACTAATAAGCTATTTTATATTCATTTATCCAATTTTTCTTTATATCAACCAAAGCAGTAACAATTCTTATAATCAAGATTTTTTTCAAATAATTTGGCTTTATTAACAGTAACTTCTAAAGCCTAAAAATATAATTTTATCCAATGTATTTTTCTACAATTTGATTATATTTTTCCAAAATATGTAAATTACAATAAATGTAATATGTCATATGTTTTCATATGTTTTGAAAAAGTTATGATTTTCTGATTTTCAAAATTGCAAAAATTAAAAGGGAGAGCTCAAAATATCAATAATGAACCTCAACACTGAAAAATAATTTTAAGTAAATAATCTTTTAAATCAGATTATATTTTGAAAATTTAATTACCTCTTATCAAATAGTTTTATTAACATAAAAATTCTGTCATTCAGTCATCTAAATGGCATGGTATCAGTAGGAATTTAAGAGTAGTATGAGTTGTTTGATATTTCAGAATGACCCTCAGTGACCACATTGCAAATCCTTCTCTCATTCATAGACCCTCTGGAATTATGAATTGGAAAACAAACAGAAACAGAAAAAGGGACACACTCTGGGGAAAGGATACTTTGTTAACCTGAAATCTATTGCTTTCATACTATCTGAGAACAAGGATTCCAGAAGTCAATCAGTTTGTCAAACCTAAGCGGTTTTGCTTCTCAAATCCTGCCCTTTCTCTGAAGCAGCACCTGTCTCCAACACCAGCAACCACAAACATTCAGCTTTTAGACATAATTATCTTTTTAGAGGATTCAGGGCAAGAAAGGTGGAGACTTGTTTCTTTGGCCTGCAGAATGTTAGGTGGAAGAGTGGATGTTTAAGATTTGGGTTCTAGCTGTGCCAGGTCTGAGTGCTGCATTAAATTTGCTTTGTGCTTGTGATATGCAGGTCTCTCCCATGCATGGAACCCAAAGCACGGTTCCTTCTCGACTGGGAGTAAGGACAGTGTTGTATATATGACTTTGTCATTGCATATCTTACTTGATAAATGGGAACATTACCTCTTAAATACATGTAATATTCTTAAGGAAAACAAAACAGTAAGATTATATTATCTTTTTAGTATATATTCATAATTTGGATAAAAGCTTGATATTAAAGGAGCAAAAAAACCTGCAAAAATAGAGTTTCTTGTTTGCCTGGGTTGGTTTCTTGTGTGTGTGTGTGTGTGTGTGTGTGTGTGTGTATTAATAAAGGAATCAAAGTGTGAATAAGAGGATATATTGCTATCACCACATATCAATTACAAGTAGCTGGGAAACTCTATTAAGATAAGCCTCTAGGGGCTGGAGCTGGCTCAGCGGTAGAGCACTCGCCTCACACATGCGAGACCCTGGGTTTGATCCTCAGCACCACATAAAAATAAACAAGTGAAATAAAGGTATTGTGTCCAGCTACAACTAAAAAATAAATATTAAAAAAAATAAGCCTCCAAGAATAGGATTCTAAAAATGTTTTTTTCTTTGCCTTTCTGATCTCCTAAAGCATGTTAAAATTTTAATACATGTATGAAGTGAAATGAAAAGGGCATTAATTTAACAAAGTCATCATAAAATATTGGTCTCTCATTTGCACATGAGGGCCACACTTTCAGTTCCATTTTCTAAGGACATGCACTAAACTCTTGCCATCACATCATTTTAGCTTGTTTGTTTGTTTATTTATTTATTTATTCATTTATTTTCTGGGTAATGTTTTCTGAGTTTTAAGAATATGCTTAGTTAGTGCCAGGCTATGGGCTAAATTTTTACATACAGTATCTCATTTAGTCCTCATGATAAGCAGGTTCTATTTGTATGATAACTATTGTGAAATAAGAAAACGGAGATGAAACAATTTGCCCAGGATCATATAGGTAGTGAGTGAAGGGAAATAAAAGATTAGTCAAATTTCAAAGCACACATTCTAAAGTATTACGCTGTCTACCACAGACATTGTTGAAGATGCCAACGCACATTTCAGGATGGACTCATCTGGCATTGATTTCTCCATCTGAATTAGTGATATTGATGGCTCTGGGATCAGGAGCCCTGCACTTGAGCTCTACTTTAGAGAAAATCTATCTAACTCAGAATTCTGAGTTGAGAGCACCCTGTCCTGATTTTCATGACCCTTGTTGTAGTGGATACACAGAGTGCTGATTCTGAGGACTCTGGTTTAGTATACTATATAACTTTGATGTAAACAAAAAGATCAGTGTGCTGTTTGGGCACAGCTGTGTAATCAAAGCCACACAGCCTAGATGGAGTTCAGCTAATTGGTTCAGTGGAAACTTACAGCTGGAACAGGACAGAATGGAGCTGTCTGCCATTGTGCTGGCGGAACAGCCATGGTCACGTTCACTGGCCGCCTATGAAACAAATGCCCTACTTTGTAAAGAGGCACTTTGTAAACAGTGGTGGTGGCACACACATAGCTGAGCTGTTTAACATTTGCCGACATTCACAGTAATGTATCAGCTGTCAATACACCGCGCACACATTAGGGGGGATGGTGACAGTGTTGCTGACACACTATTGATTCATGGCAAGGGCTGTTTATCTGTGACAAGAAAACATCAGTTGATATTGACAAATCATCTGAAAATACTCACCTACTCATACTCTATCAAGTTGAGTGAAATAAACAGTAAACTGCCTGTAGGGAGTGAAGACAGATCCAGGTGGAAAGAACGTCCACAGACATGAGATGTTCCCCATGTCTATACAGTCCCCTTTGCTGAGGATAAAGAATTGTTTTTTTCTCCCTGAAAGGCCAAAGACTGAAAAACAGTTAGGTTAATAACAGGAAAGAGTGAATTTGGGGTGGGCCTTGTTTGAGTAATTCTTGCTCATTGACCTTAACAATGAGCGCGAGCACTGTCTGTTGTGCAGTGCTAGATGGGCAAAGACCTTAATGAGAAGATGAAGGTTTGCTCTTAGTTTGAAAAAGCCATGATCAAGGTGGAGAGATTTTATTTAAAGCAATGTTTTATAAGCACACTACAGTACTTCCCTCACCAGTTCCTATTTGAGGTAAACACTGAAGAGCTGCAATATAGCACTAAATCTAAGGAAAGGAGTAAAGATTTGGTCAGTCAGATGAAGATCCAATATCCTCTTCAAAATCACTAAGCGTTTTAAGTAAGTTACATAACCTTTGAACAACAGTAGTTTTAAGATTGTGGTGCATATTCAGCCAAGCTAGAGTGTTGCAAAATGTTCACCTGCAAAAAGGATTGCCATTGTCTATAAATGCTGTTTCTATTTAAAAATAAATAAATAAATATATCACTCATCCAGCCAAAATCAGCTCTATGACCTGCACTGTGTTAAAGAGTGGTCATATAAATTAGAACAAGAAACTCTTTCCTTTATGGAGCTGACATTTTAGTATGATGTGGAGACAAAAAAATTAATAAATATAAAAACAATATCAGGTTGTATGTAACAGGTGACATGTAGAGAAAAAAGATAGTTTAATAAGCAGTACTGAGTGATTCTGGATGTTCTGTAAGTCTTCTATGGACACATATTCCCATGGTGTTATAGAGTTAAAAAATAACTCATCTCTATGAGCCAAGTACTATATTATAACACACTGTTTTTTTGGGAGGTGGGTACCTGGAATGATCTCAGGGGCATTCAGCCAGTGAATCACATCCCCAGCCCTATTTTGTATTTTACTTAGAGACAACGTCTCACTGAGTTGCTAGTGCCTCTCTATTTCTGAGGCTGGATTTGAAATCACAATCATCCTGTCTCAGCCTCCCCATCTACTGGGGTTACAGGCTTGTGCCACCGCGCCCAGTATACTACATACTCTTATGTCCATAAAAGATTGTGAGTAGCAGTTGGTAAGAGTTCAGGATGTGAATGCAGGTCATTTTGAAGTTTAAAAACTGCCTTAACTATATCCTACTCTACTGACTCTGGGATAATCACTTACGCTCTCTGAGCCTCAGTTTCCTCATTTGTAAAGTTAAAACAATACCTTGATGAATTCTAGTAGGGATTACATTAAGCAATATGTCAAAAATATGAGGCATGTAACAGGTAATCAATGAATTCATCTTTAGAAGATTCTGAGATATGTACTAAGGTCTGCTATGAAGATCTCAGTAGTCATTACTTAAAATGCTTGATGCTTTTAAGAGGTTGTATGAATGGAGCATTGGATCCTCATTCTTGTTCAATCTTCACTCTTTTCATCATATTCAGTGCTGAATCACAGCACTTCAATAACATCGATACTACTACTCCTGTCACACCAGCATCAACCCCACCAAGGCCTCCACCATGAACACTTCCTCCCCCACATCAGTTCTACCATCACAAAGACTACTTCTGTAAGCATCTGACCTTCCGTGAGTCCCTGTAGTGCACCACACACTATGCCAGGCTGTGGGAGGTGTTAATCTAATTCTTGCAACCACCCGACCTGAAAATGTTAAAACTCCCTATGTTATAGAGGGAAAAATGAAAACACTCTCTGGGTTAAAAAAAATAATAATTCATTTTGTTTCCCCAGGAAGGAGCAGAATTGGTTGGTATTCATTTCCAGGCAGCCCAATCCAGAAGTTCCCCCCATCAGCTGTGTATACAGTGCATAACCTAAGTGATCAGTGGCTCTGATCAAACTGTGAAGGCAGCCACAGGAGCCACTGGCAACCAGAATCCTGGATTCAGCTGTTCTCCTTGGATGCTAGCTTGGCAGTATCCCAGACATCCCACCCCCAATTTTCTTTTTGAGGAAAATAGCTTAGGCCCAGGGAGAATCTGTCTCAACAAGTGCTAATTCATAGTGTTATGATAAAGAAAAAGCAGAAGAAATCTCTGTCAGTAAGGCAAAGACTTAGAAGTAGTCAGTTCCATTGAAATGCTTTCTGATGAGTGAAATGAAAGTCAAGAAACTGCTGTTTCCTTATTTGATCGGGTCCCCTGTTAAGAATTGATTGAACTCACACATTTGCCAATTTACTGAAAATAACTCGAAGTGTCATTAAATGAATTTCCGGAGAGTCCAATTTCAATCTGCCCTATCTCTTTGTTTATAGCCACTATTTTCTAGGATACTGCAGGGAATACTCTTTCTCTCCGATAGATCTAATAGAAACAGGAAGATATCTTGCTGAATTTATAGAAATCCTTTTCCCTAGCTTGTCTAAATGTCCTTAGCTCCATTGGCTATTGTTTTTGAGGTTATTTTGTGTATGGCATTTGTGGTTTGGCTGTGTGTCTTAGAAATCAATTCCTTTTTCAGTAATAGGTCTATAAAATCTTTAAGGGTCATCTCTACAGTAGTACCATTTTACAGGAGAAAATAAAGTCACCTTACAATAAGGTCTTTGGATAATTTTAATGATAAAAATGGAATCAGATAAAGTCTAAGACCTAGGTTATACCAAATTCTAGATTAAAGTGGAATCTGCTTTAATGAGACATTGCATTGGAAATGAGTGTGTTGGAAAACAAATGAACTGAAGTGATCTATAAACTGTTACTCAATGCAACTAGGGAAAGCTCTTGTTTCCAATTGTATCATTTATAACTCCAAAGCCAATTGGCTTCTGTTTGCCTATTGGTATGACAGTCACAGAGTGATACAAGGTAGTTGGCTTACTTTTCATCAAATTTTGATTTCCAGGAATAATAAAGTAGTCCTGTGTAGTTTCTTTTCCAATTGGGAATTAAGTCAGTGGTTTTTCCAAGGTAATCCAGTCTACACAGTTTTAGATATGGGCAGCTAGTATTTGTTGGTCATCTGAGTATGGCTTTGAGCATATAGCTTTGTGCACAGCTGACCTCAATACAGTTCTTATAATATTAATGTTAGATGGACAGAACTACAAGAGGTATTAAGGTGTCTTTAAAGGAAAGGCTCTAAGTAATAGGACAGAGAATTACACATATAATAATTCTGGATATATGTATACAAAAACAATCTAGTTTCTTTCAGTCTTTCAGGGAGTCAACAGCAAAATCACTAATAGCCAAGAAAATGCAAATTATACCAATGATGCGTATGTTAGTTCACTAGGGTTGCCATGGCAAAATACTACAATTGGATGGCTTAGGGCCTTTCTCTTATAACCTTAATGACCTCTTTAAGGATCCTGTCCCCAAATGCAGTCACATTCTGAGATTAGAACCAAAACGGAACTACAGAGCCAACCTACTCCCTTATTTCTGACCCACAGAAAGTGTTAGAAATAACAAATGATTATCATTATTATTACATATTTTTATATATTATTATCATATATTGCAATAATCTGTTTTGCACAATAGATGACCAAACAGGTACTATTTTCTCATTTTATTCATGATGAAATCTATATACAGTTGATTTGTTTGAAATCAGATATACTAAGTGGGGATACTGAAATTTGAATCCAGTTCTTTCAGTGTCCAAAGTTTAAATTCTTACTTGGAATGATATCTTAAATTTCCTATGACCTAAATAAGAAGATCAGTATTCCTAAGGTTCAATCTATTTCATATGACAAAGTTTAGTTTTTGTACTCTAAATTTTCTCTCTCTTGTAAATGTTAATGTCTTGATTTAAAATCTTATTTATTACTTGGGAGGCTGAGGGAAGTGTCTTCTGAGTCCCTGAGTTTGAGACTGGCTTGGATATATAGTGAGAACCCTCATCTCAAAAAGTAGATACATACATGAAATGAATTCTCACTTATTTATTTATTAAACATGTATAAAATATTTTTCATATATCTGGGGATACAAAGATAAGGAAGGATACTTATATTTATGAATCTCATAGTTTGCTGATGTATGCCCAAAACCAATTTAAAATGTCATGGCCTTTTGTCATTATAATACACACACACACACACACACACACACACACGCACAATATGTATGTTTTATGGAGTGCTACAATTATTATTTTTGCTTTTAATTGCACTGTTGATATATGACTAATAGCCTCTTTTGTTATGCCTTAATAAATCCCAGATCAGGTATTTAAATGATAGAAAATATTGCTATACTACCTTGCAGTTAAATGATCTTAATTTTCTCCAAATTTTGTTTTATAATGGTTCTCTCCTAAATCTTCATGAGAATTTTATTATCTGGATGAGGGAATATTTGCATAGTTATTAGCATATAATCTAGTGCAATAGTTTTCATGAGTTTCACTGGTGCAGCTAATCTAAACATAATGGTTAGCCAAAATGGACTGCATCAGATAATTAAGGGAGAGAGTTTTGGAAAAAAGAGACAACATGATATTGTTTGCACAGATAATCCCCCAATATGTTTATTATTGCAAAGCTTATTGTTCATCCTTGTGCCTGAATATCCTTCCAGGAATTTCTCAAGCTAAAGAACATCAATATTTTTCTCTATAGATTTTAACATTAGAATAATCAACAGAGTATAGACTATTACTTGAAGCTGACAGGAGTTTGCAAGTTTTATTTTTTCAGACAATGTGTCTTATCTGAAGCTTGAGTCTTTGAGGACCCAAAGTAGTAAGTGCATTTCTAGAAGAATAGGGTAGAAGAATGGAAAAAGTATAGAATTGGTAGTCAAGGAAGGTAGATCTGATCAAGTCTTTATCACTGAGTTTTGGTGCCCTGAAAGCTCAATAAATCTCCCTGAATTTCAATTTTAATTTCTTCCCCTGTAAAGTGGAGAATATAACAATAGTAATTACATCCAGGTGATTACATCCTTGTGAGGAGGATGATATGGAAAATATTCTTACTGCTATTTTTTAATTGAGCTCATCCTGGTTTTACTTTTTCTCCAAATACTCAAGTCTTATACAATGCTAATGCCCAGCACCTCATGGAGTGTGTAGCAAAAGACTGGAACCTTCCTAAGTGATAGCTGTTATAGTAATTTCAAACATAAAAGTTCTAATGATGAGCTTTGGAAGTTCTCTCTTAAAGCCTGGAACACCAAGCTATACATTTATTATTCTAGTTCAAGTCCTCCAGATTGACTTTATGTCATGTATGCAAGAATCCTTGCTCCATCAAGTGTCCATTTAGATGATTCTGGCTATGCATACCTGCCAGAGGTACTCAACAATAGAATTCAATCCCTGAGAAGATGAATAAGGGTACAATAACTTCTCAAATCAAAATATTTCCTCATATACAGTGAACATTTGACTGAAATCCTCTTTGTACCTTATCTCCAATCTCTTTTAGTTTTGTATTCTCCTCAGTATTCCTATGTCTGCCTGAAGAGGTGATACACTCATTTTTCAAAATAATGTTTATGGCTTTGACTCTGTTAGGGATAAAGAAAATTACCCCAAATTTGAGCTAAAAATACAATTGTCTTTGAAGGCATGTCGCTAAAACTCAGAGGGGATAGCTTCTTATGATTCAGACCCAGTAAAGAAAGGGAGGGAGGGATACAAGAAATGTATTGTCATTGGAAAAATCATCCTGAGCAATCATGGGAATACTGAGAATGATGAACAAACGTCACATTGTCTACCAGCACCCATCAAGCTCCAGTAGTATCAGGGACCTCTGTCATGCCCAGAAGGGTGGCCTGTGCTCATATAGATATTATAATTTCAGGCATGAGATCTTCATGAATTCTCTGGGATAAAATAAGTTTGAATTACATAAAATGAAGTATATAGGCTAGCTCTTTTGTGGGCACACTATTTCCATTTATGACATTTAAGGAAAGTTTAATAATAAGATGCAGTTAACCAATAGAATCTCACTTAAATGTGTGCGTCATTATTTAGCAGTATTTTGCTCTTATCCTTGAGATTATTGGAAACATCAGGAGGTATTCTATATAATAAGATATCCATAGGAGTAATCCATGTAATACTTTGCACACTTTTCTCAGCAAAATAAAGTACAGTTTTAACAAATAAGTCCTAATACTGTTTTAGATAGTGGACAGTGGATGATTTGGGAGCCTATCCATGAAAACATCTTGATATCAGGATCCTAGCTCCATTACTTGTTAATTCTCTGTTTCAGTTATAGCTAATTAGGGATACAGAATCACTTTGACCCTATTGTAGGTAAATATGGGTCAAGAGGTCAAAAAAAAAAAAAGGAGAGAAATGTCACTGGCACAGCAGGCCAGTGTGGAGTAAGTGGATAAGCTGGAACCTGTGAGACAGCACATCTAGCTTCTGGCAGCAGAACTGGCACGGGGCTGAGAGTAGAAGTCTGTGACAGGTTGCTGGATCTTTGTGGGATTGCTTCAGCAGGATTTCAGAGAAGCAGCTAGTTCAGCTACTTTCAAAGAGGCAGTAGGCCTGGGGTTGCCGTTGAACCTCAGTCAAGAGGAAAAACTGGACTCAGACTGGAGAAAAATAAAGGAATGCTTTGAATTTCTCTCAACCAATAAGGAACTTCAAAGTAAACTGGCTGCTGATTCATGGCCCCACCCCCAATTAAGACTAATATCTCTTGTGAATAATCCTAACCTGGAGCTATATGTGGAAAAGAATTATGGAAAATGTACTTCCAGGTTAACTAAATGAACACAGCACAAAACCAGCATTCTGAATGACCTTATGTAAATTACTTAAACTGTCTGTGTATCGTTTATTATCTATAAAAGGGGACATAATAATGGTAATTGCTTTGTAGCATTATTTGAAAGATTATATAATGTGCTTTATGTAAAACATTTTTTCACAGTGCCTCATGCATGGTAAGAGCTCAAAACTGTTATTTTTATTTTCACATATATATTCTCTTGTCAGTGGCTATATGTGCCCTTCTATGACTGTCCCCATTAATCTGCTTTTCTTTGCCCTTGAAATATTTTTTGAGGTTGTGTCAACCTTAATTAAGCAAACATTCAGGGATAAGGTATTCTGCTTTCAAAGGTTGTTCTTGAGAAGGCTGATCCATGCATTCAGAGGGGGTCTATTCACACTGAAATGGTAATCGTCTATTCTCCAATATAGTGGTTCCTGGAGGATAAAGCATGTTCACTAACCTGCAGCTGTAGACACCTGGAAAGAATAATATTCTAATCTCTATATGGTTATGCTTTGTACAAAAGAATGCATGATCTGCTTGATGCATTGTTATGTTATAGTCACTCCATACAAGATGACTCCTTTCTGCTTGTCTGGGGTATATGTATTCTGATAATAATCTGTCTTCCTCACTGTGCCCAGTATGAGGACAGTGTTGGCTCATTGCTCTTTGTGGCTACTCCTGATTGCACTGGGAAAGTCAGACTAGAAGGCCCAAATCTCCAGGGATGGATGTAACTTAAATTTATTGGAAATGCTCCTGGTTCTGTTGGTAAACTTGACTGTCATTATCAGTAGTGCCCCATGAAAGCTAATGCTAGCAGTAGCCCTCCCAAAGGTCAGAACATTGGGAAAGGTGGTGACTTTCTATAGCTTAGTCCTGCTAATGCTATGGGGTTTGTAACTATCCAATTCAGGATGAACTATAAGGAAGTTATAGCAGTGTATATCTGAAAGGCAGCAAAGTTATATTGATTAAAGTTAGTTTCACACAGTAGAAACTGAACTACAGGGACCTAAGTGCAAAAGTAGTATGAAATTATTGAGGAGTCAGGGGCAACTGCACATACTCTCTGTTCTTTGATTTGTCAGGGAAAGTACAGTATGTGGGTGAACCAAGAGCCAGTCATCCTAGAATTGGGCCTTTTGTACAGTAATTTCATCCCTCATTTTCCAATTATATTCTACAGCTAGAAGAGAGAGGTGAAAAAACTTCCCTTGAGATTTCAGTAGTAGTTCACCTTCTCCTTAAAATCATTTGTCCTTTATACCTCTCCATATTTCTAATCTCCAACCCTGTTCTGACCTTTCCAATCTGAATTGATAGAATTCTCAATAACTTTATTCAGTTCTTACATAGGGGTCACACTTCCTTACACAATTGCT
This sequence comes from Marmota marmota marmota, assembly GCF_001458135.2. NCBI lineage: Eukaryota > Metazoa > Chordata > Mammalia > Rodentia > Sciuridae > Marmota > Marmota marmota. The sequence goes on from NW_026000026.1 coordinate 75,510,162, forward strand.
TATATTTTCTCACATAATGTCTAATCCTTTCATCTTTACTGTAAACTAATGTCATGCAAAAACTAGCTTCATAGGTCAACTGAATTGTAGTGTACTCTACTGCAAGGATTACTACTCTATATGTCAACTGTGTTCTAATTTACTTGATTGTAAGGTTTACAGTTCCATAGGTCAAGCATATTGTAATGAGCTTCAGTATAAGCACTACAGCTCCATAGGTCAACTGAATTGTATTCTATTGCACTAGAAAGACCACTCATAGCTCAACTGCATTATAGTTGACTCTGGCACACCAACTATAGCTTCGTACCTCTGGGTACGTTGCAGTAATAGCTTGGCACAAAGTATATACTGTATACATGTTAAAACAATTGATAATCTGATCATCCTTAAACACCAATTTCTTTCTCAATAAGCCAGCTTTTCCACATAATTCTTCTTAGCAATATTAGATTATCTATGAAGCTCTGCTATTGTATAAATTTAAGCTTTAAAAATCTGGAGCCAAAAAAATTTCTACTGAAATTGTTCTCTTATTTGTTATGTCAAGAAACTACTTCATAAATAAGATTCAAAATCTGAAAACAGACTTGGAGAAGGTAAAACTATAATGACAGCATTACAAAAAAAGAAACTCAACACAGTCAATAATTAGATTTCTTATTGCTTCTACCTAGAAGAATATATTCTTTCACCCAATATAATTTTAGTTAACAGGCTTAAAGTAGCATCTGCATTCACTCACAATCACCGCAGCATTGTTGAATCTGAAACTTTAGTGTTCATATGTTTGATTATAAGCATCGAATGGATAAAGATGTTAAAGTGAAGGTAGATGTGTTTATCTGATCCAGAACATGTGGATGAAAAATTAAAAAGCTCTATCAATCAATTAAATGTTTCTGGAACCAGCTGTATACACAATGCCAAGTAACTGATCACTTGGAAACATCTGGACCATTGACAGCACCTCCTTTTAAACATTTAGATGTTTGATGTCACATTGACTTGATTAACACAGAAACCACTTGTAAGAATTGGGACTTGGAAAATAAGATTTTAGTTTTGTAAAAATATTTGCAGAAAAAATGAGAGAATTTACATTATAAAAGACTAACCTTAAAATTACATGTCCACTTCAGCTTTCTCATCAGGCAGAGTAAAAATTCCATTAGGACAATTTCATTTATTTAAAAGGAATGAATGACTATGTAATCATTAGAGTCTCATCAATAAATAACACGCAAAACTCATGGGCCTTTGCTCCCAAACTCTTCCTCCTCTGTTGCTGTTGGGAATTTTAGCTGTTCTTCTGGTCATCGAGACTCCAAGCATCCGTATTATCTTTAATTTTTTCTTCTTCTTTGCCTTTGATTCCTATCAGTGGATAAGTGCATTCTGTTGAATCAACTTTAGGCTTTCTATTGTCTATTCTTTTTCTCTTCACCTGAAGTTCAGTTTCATATCAGATAATTTCTTTTCTTTAAAGAAGGGGTTCAAATTCATTTTAAGTGTAAGAGTAATGCATACTTTTTTTGGAAATAAACTCATATCAAACAAAAGTGCTCAGAATAAAAATAGAAGAGTTTGTTTCTGCTAATCTCACTTCCTAATTGTTGTAATTAGTAATAGTGGTTATTTCCTGATTTTATTATTCCCTATATTATTTTTATATATCTTCATGTATTAGTATCCTATATCCATATAAGTGTCTGAATCAGAATCAGAATATTAGCTAATATTTATAGAGCAATTAATTTAATCCAGAAGTAATGTGTTAAGTATTTACATATTTTTTTCATGTCATCTCTTTAAAATATATATTTTTATTATCTTTATTGTACTAGCAGATAAGAAGTTGAATAAGAATTCTGATGTCAACGGATTTAACTTTATATCTTCAAATTCTGTCTGTACTCTACATAGAAAGCATTATTTGATTTCTAAAATAAAAATACAATTATATATACTTTTGCAAATTCTTTCCTTTTATTCAAGAAAATATTAGATTTATTATTTCTTTTGTTTTTTGTTTTGTACTTGGAAATAAATCCGTGAGTACTTTACCACTGAGCTATATTCCCAACTCTATTTATTTATGTATTTATTTTATATTGGCACAGGTTCTCACTAAGTTGCTTAGGGTCTCCCTAAGTTCTTGAGGCTGGCCTCAGATTTGCAATCCTCCTGCCTCATCCTCCCAAGTTGCAGGGAATTAAGGTGTGTGCCACTGCACCCCCACTGAATCACTGAATATTTGTTCTTATAGCAAAGTACCTCATTCTTTTAAATGGTCATATGGTATTTTGTGCAAATCAGATAGATAATTATTCAGTTAAAAATTCCCTATGAATTGATAGCTAAGTGATTTTTTTTCCATTTTACAACTAACATTTTTGTATGGTTGTGTTTGTATTTCTGTTGGATACATTTTTGTTTTAAGTGAAATTGCAATGGGTGCCTAACTTGTTTGCCTACTTCTGCCCTTCATGTCTTTCTTCTTATTCTTTGATGACTTAACACCATGGCACAAGTGTGATCCCACCTGTCCTCGCCTCTGGCCTTGCCTTGACTTGTTGAATAAAACATAAACTCATTTCCTTTTCTGACTTTCAAAATTTCATGCTCTTTCAGCTCAAACTTATTTCACTGAGTTCTCTTTTACTTACTCAGTGCTCTAGCATTAACCTGGAATCTCTTTCTCCTCCACTTTTTCAAGTATGATTCCTACTTACCTTCTAAATCTGGTTCAGTTATTGCTTCCTTCACAAATTCTTCCCATCTGGAAGTCGTATATTCAAAGTCCCAGTTTCCCAAAGCACCTGTTTTATATCTCTGTTCACACAGCCATCGGGTTGTATTTTGCATTAGAGGTGATCTCTAATACGTGCTTGATCATTCTTTGAAAATTCTGAAGAAAGGAAAGCCTTGTGGGTGTGTTCCATGTCTACCATGTGATATACTTCCAGTGGCATCTGGTTTTAGCTTGTTAATTAAATTGTTAGCCCATAAATGAATTTGCATTTAAGGAGGAAAATAACTTCGCTCTTTCCCTGAATTTCTTCTTCTTCTTTTTTCTATTCTTCTTCTTCTTTTTTTTAGAACCATTGGAAAAGATGATTTGAGCTGCTTACCTTCTTATGAAATAAGCATTCACTTATCTCTAAAGGTAGATTTATTGCCATTTGGTTAAAGCCTCTACACACTAAACGTTTTGGTTACTATCACATGTGCCTTTCTTAATGTTTTTATAGAAAATGGCACTGGCTGCAATTTCCAATCTGTGACAGCCATCTCCACCCCTCTCTCCTGTACCTGAGGAAATGGGACTCCTATGAACACTTGATAAACAACAATTCTAGAGATTGGTCAGTAAATGACTGGTAAATGTTGGACTTTCCTGGAATAAAAAGTGAGGTAAGCTGATCAGATTCTCTAGAACTTGGAATTTGGAAACTGTGAGACTGAGATGTGATATGGAAGGCAAAAAGGAAAAAGAGAATGTTATACAAGTGCTGGGTCCCAAAGTTTTAAGAACGCGGAGTTGTGTGTTTGGAGGTTGGTTCCAAAAACAGTTGGTATTACAGGCAGCCAAATTTGCCCTTAAAATTTCCTTATAAAGTGTCACTTTGGGGACAAGCATATTGCATTCTGGTAAACTCAACATAGTATGGTTTTCCAACAAATTTGAAAAAGAGTATTGCTTCTTCCTTGGAGTGCCAGATAAAGTAGTTGGCTTGCGTTAAAGGGCCATGCTTTAATGAAAATATGTATCTTTTAATACCAGAATTACACTCAGTGAAGTGAGATGATCACAGTATGGGAGGCACCTGGAAACTGAAAGTGACTAAGAAAACAGCAGTTTCAGGACACCCTTCCTATGCTCACTTCTGTGTGTATGTGAGAAGCACTTAAGATGAATATGCGTAAGATAAATCCACACATAATTTCACACCAGGCTAGAGAAGAGGGGAGCAAGCCAGTAGAGGGAGAAAATGCAGAATTCATGCAGAGAGAAGCAGAATTATCCTGATGGAGAAGCCGTGGAGCCCTGAGAGGAGACAGGAGAATAGGCAGTCCCTCAGGCTGGCTTGGATCTGGGTCACTCTACTCTTTTGCCCTGCAGTTTGTGTCTGTCCTTACGGTGCACGCTCCCTCCTTTGAAGGAACCTGAATGGCTCTCTTGTTCACCGTGACTGCAATTATCCAGAGTACTGCATGACATGGAGGAGTCATTGTTTCTTGATTTTTTTCCTCCAAGATTTGTCTTGCATCCATAAATATGCTTGTGAATGGTAAATAGAGCACCTGTAAAAAATGCTCTCCATAGTACACCTTCCCGGGAAATTATATAGTTGCATTTTTGATTTGCTATCATAGTCAAGAGATTAGAAGGCAACACAGAAGGAGAACAGCACAGAGAACTAGTGTTTTGATAAATTTGCATCTATATCTGGAGATATATAATTTTCCCCCGAGAACCAGAAATTGAACTCAGGGGCACTCTACCACTGAGTCACATCCCCAGTCCTATTTTGTATTATTTAGAGAGAGGGTCTCACTGAGTTGCTTAGTGCCTCACCATCACTGAGGCTGGCTTTAAACTCCAAATCCTCCTGTTTCAGCCTCCCACTGAACCACTGGGATTACAGGCATGCATGGCCACACCTGGCTACCATATATTTTTTGTACTTAGCATACCCAATGTATTTTTTGGACCCCAAAAGTTACCTTTAAAGATAGTTAAGACTAATTTTAGTGTTTTTCATCATATAAAGAGCATTTTATATCCTCTCTTGCATCTCCTTCGAGAACAGCTTTACTTATGAAATAAGATGTTATTAATTTTTTTCATGGAAAGCAATTACATAATTTTCAGTTGTCAGATGATAGTTTTGAATAAATCCTGTTCCCTCCCATTTGTGCCGAATCTGTTCAGTGACCATTCTGGGATTTAATCAGCAAACAATGGTGGAAAATGACTTAGAAAAAGAACCCTGTGAATTATATCTGCTCCTCAGATGTTCACTGTGTCCTGCAAGGAAACATCAGACCACAGAAAGGAAAGCAGAAAAGCTGCCAGCAAAAAAGGATGGCGAATCTGGACTGCCTTTTGCAACATCTGCTGGGGGTAGACAAACTGCCTGGTGCTGTGCAGCCTGGAGCACATGGATCAGCTATAGTGCCAGTTTCCACCAAGGAGAAACTGGTTTCCAGATCTACTGAGCTGGTGCCCAGAAGAACATAGGAAATAAGAGAGAAAAGGCAAAAAGTTGTGGATGCTTGGCAATAAAAAAGATTTTGGGGCAAACCTCAGCTTTCTTTCTCTTCCTTAGAAGACATGGTCTCGTAATCTGTGCTGAAGCTGTTTTTCTTCATTTGTCAAAAGCTTAGGTTGGACATAGACACATTTCTGCTGAGAGTTCCAACTGGCACATGCTGCTTTATTTTCAAGGAATGAAAAAAAGTCTACTCTCTGAGGTACTTTATAGGAGATACATGTCATCAACCATAATAGCCTCTTTTGTTGCAATATCTTTTTCCTCCAGACCAATAACTTCTGTTTCCCATGAATGCACTTGTCTCTTCTTGCCTCAAATGAAAGCCAACCCATCTTTGCTCTTCACTGATCAAAGTCATCACACTGGCTTATCATCTGCATTCAGACAGATTCCATTGATGATTCTGGCGAGGGTATTTTTGTTTGTGAAGCCAGAATCCAAAATCATCTTTAAAATATTCACAGATGGGCTTTGACCAGTGAATGAGGAAGCCAGACTTTATCAAGGGGCATATTAAAATTTGCATATATGATTTCTAATAATAAAACTAGTTAAAAGATAGAAACAGGAAATGAAAGGAAATTTCTGTTCACATGCAACAACAGTAAGGCTAACAGTGTCCCAGCTCTGTGGTATTTTACTTATATTTCTCATCATTCTTTGAGAGTTACCTGTATGGAATTACAGCCATGCACTATATAATGATGTATACATAACAGTGGTTCCATAAGATTTACAATGGAGCTGAAAAAGTCCTACTACCTAGAATTTTTACTGTATTTTTCCATATTTACATACATTTAGATACACAGATACTTTCCATTGTGTTGCAATTGCCTATGGTGTTCAGTACAGTGACATGGTGTAAAGGTTTGTAACCTATACCCCATGTAGACCATCTAGATTTGAATAAGTGCAGTCTGTGAGGGTTTGCACAATTAATTCATCTAATGATGTCTCAGAATATGTTGTCAACATTAATAAATGCATGATTGTGCAATGCTTATTTTTTGGCTCTGCCTAAAAGTAATTTACTCTGGAAGTATAAAAGTTTGACTCCAAGTTTCCAGGTTTTGAAATATAGTCTACTGCCTCCATAGAGTGTTATTAATTGTTGATACAATAAAGAGTTATTAAGAACCTGTTTAGTGTCCAGCATTTCTCCAGCACTGGGAACACAGCAATGAGAAAGAAAGAAAAAGAAAAAGAAGATGATGAATATGACAGTATTTTGCTACCAAAGTTAGAAAGGCATTGAGAAAGAATCTAACCTAATACAGGTGGGAAACTTACTGTATCTTTTTTTTTTCCCCTAGTCTGTGAAAACATATTGCCCAAGTGGTAAGAGCTTGGGCTCTGAATTGGTGTTTATATCAGGGTTCTACCATTTCCTGGAGTTAGGATCAATTTGTCCTTTGTAAAATGGGGTTAGTAGTAATAGTACTTACCACATAGGGTCATTATTTTTAAGACTGAAGGATATAATGCACACAGATTGCATGGAACAAAGACTCCCCAAAAAGGTTGCAATTATTAATTGTGATGATGATAATAGGATGTAGACAATTATCATAGCAATAAAGGAGGCAACATTTCACTCTGACAGGAGAAAAAGATCTGAGTCAGGACAATTCTTAACTTTAGAACCCAGGACTCTTTTCTACAGGAAATGCTCCTGATCTAAAAAGAGTTTGGTATTATGTTGGTTTGGTTTTTGTTTCTAAAAAGATGACACTAGGTTTCCAATAACCTGAAGAGTTTTCAAAGTCAGTGATGACAACTATGCAGTCTCTTTCCTTGAAGTGATCTCTGCAAGTCCTTGGCCAGGACTGGGCCTATACAGACAAGACACTGTGTGGGGGACAGCAGGGTGGCGAAAATGTCTTTTACCAGCAAAGGTGGCTTTCCTTCTGCCCCTTCACTGCCCTTCTTTACCCTTCAAAGGTGGTGAGTCATACCTGTGAGAGAGCCTAAAGCCTGTTAGTGAGATGCTAGCTGGGAAAGAAGATGGCTCATATTGAGGATCCTTCATCCAAAAATCTAGCCCCCCACGCCCCCCCAAAAAAAATGAGGATCAGTTCAATGCTCAAGAAGTTTGAGAACTTCAGATTTTTTTTTAGAGAGAGAGAGAGAGAATTTTTTAATATTTATTTTTTAGTTTTCAGTGGACACAACATCTTTATTTTTATGTGGTGCTGAGAATCGAACCCAGCACCCCGCACATGCCAGGCAAGCGTGCTACCACTTGAGCCACATCCCCAGCCCCGAGAACTTCATATTTTTAAGTTTCAATTTGAATCTGAAATCTGAAACCCTCTGACCCCAAGCATTTTGGTTACGGTACCCTCAACTTGCCTAATTAATGTTTGAGTGTGAGTTGTGATCTGGAGAAGGTTCAAAATTTTGCACAATGGTTGGAAATAACTCTGGGGAGTCAGATTATCTTACTTGGGACTCATGTTCACATTTGTACAAGTCACACATGAATTCCTATACTTCAAAAGCCTGGACTGGGCTAACACTCTCTGCTGGTTGGTATAACTCATAGACTCTGCCCATTGTTATTTGATCAACACAATCTGGCAGCTTTTACACTTGCTAATTAAGAAACTCTTAGGTGTTAGAGATGGGCGATTTTATGTCATTTACATTCCATGAGCGTGATAAGGGCCTAGGACAAATTCACCTTCACTGAAGTTTGCTGAAATCCTTGGTGAAGGATACCAGGAGACCTCACGCAAAGCACTTAACCTTCCTGTGTCTGCGTCTCCTCAACTATGAAATGAAAATACTCAAGTCTGTCCACATACTCTTGTGAGTCTGATGAGATGGTGGCTGTGGACCCTGCAGTTAGGACAGATGCTTCTAGATGTTCACAGAATGCTGATGGCACAACTCACCCCCTTTCTAGGGTGTTCTTCCTGATCCCTGTACCTTATCTTCTCTGGCAGACCACACAAGACATCAGTTCATGTGTATATTGAATCTCTAAACCATCCTTTCATAACTGTGGGTATAATCTAAATTTTTAAAAAAATCTCTTCTTTAATAAAAATTCAAGTGGTTTCTATGTGCCAGGCTCTGTGTAGCTGCAAAACTTATTCTCCTTTTTGTTCCTTCTCCCCGCTCCACCCTCCCCCCCACACACACATCTATTGACTTGGGTCAGATCCAAGATGGAACAGAGAGTAATTAAGAGGAAAAAGGGTGAAATCTTACATAATTAGTATGCTTTAAGTAAACATTGTATTTAAAAGTTTCATTTCCAGAAGAGTTGCAAAGATAGTAAGATAGTTCTCGCATACATTTAATTCAGTTTTCCCTAAGGTTAACCTCTTACTTGAATGATCCATTGCATCTGTTATAATTAAGAAACCAACACTGTCACATAACCTAAACAGATTCTACACTTTATTCAGATTTTCAAGTTCCCCACTAAAATCTATTCACCTGTTTTTGGTTCACATCTGACACAACATGCACATTTATTTGTCATGTCTTCTTCACCTCCTCTGGCCTGAGAAAGTTTCTGAGCCTTTCCTTGTTATTTCTGACCTTAACAGTTTTAAGATCTACTAATCATTTTGTAGAATCTCCCTTAACTTAGATGCATCTGATATTGTGCTCATTAGACTGGGATTATGAGTTTTTATAAAGATCGCAGAGGCAAAGTGTCTTTGACGTTATATTACCTCTGAGTGCAAGTTAAGAACATGTGAACAAGACATTATTGGTGATGTTAACCTTGATCATTACTGTATTCTTGAAGCTACATACTAAGTGCAACCTACATTCAAAAGTGGGGAGGGGAACTAAGCTTCACCTCTTGGCATATATACATAAATATTTGAAATTCTATCTATCTATATGTGTATATTAAATCTCTAAACCATCCCTTACTTATATGAGAATGGAGATGCATATTTACTATACACTGTGAGTTATGCTCCAATACTATATATGTTATTTTATTTTGAATTGTTCTACCTTTGCATTGGGAACTTCAGCAGGTTGTATGTGTCCTGTGTCTCTTGAGAAACCCCATCCTTTTGATTTTTGTGTGCTTCCTTATTTTATACACTACTAAATGCTTTAAACTCATATTTGTATTATCCCTGATAATCAGCCATTTCCACACGAGCCCTGGTTCCTATGACTAGAGATGATATTGGAAATCAGAATCTAGTCACCCATCATGATTATTGCCATTGGGGCATCAGAGATTCCAGGACACTCAGTAGATGGTATAGTTTTAATCTGGCATCAGATCCTCTGTGCTTTGGAAGCTTGCTAGCTGGCTTTTCTCTCTGGGAACATGATTGTGGGGTCCTCAGATCTTCTTCCAATGCAGTCCTCCAACAATGGTCACCTGATTGACAATGGAGACTACTGATTAATTTTAGGTGTAGTATGAAAATAAAAGCAGTATTTTAGCAATATTACTGGCATAGCAGTCTGGGCAATGCAATGGAGTAGGTAAACGATTGGAGATGGGAAAGCCAGTTAGAAAAGTCTGCACAAAAGTGATTATTATAAAAATCAAAGGAAGGATAACATATAAGATAATCTATTGAAAGTCTTGTGTATTTTCTCAGCCACTTCCTGCCATTGTTTTACATTTGAAGGACTTTTCTCATGCTGAGTTCTATTGTTTCTGAAATACACAAGTTGCAAGAGCTATGAACCTCTGTCCAACCCTCATTTATAATGGGAGATTCAGAGTGTAGGTCATAGGGCTTGGGGCACAAGACTCAAGGGTGACTTGCACACAGCTTAACACTTGAGTTACAAATGACATTGTGCTAATTCTCTTCAGGCAGTGGATGGATCCAGGCCAGAGGTGTGACCAGATACCCAAGGATAGTTTCAAACGACTCTTATAGTACTCTTCCTTTGTTTCCCCATTACCTGTATCTTCTAAGAGAAGGGATGTAAACAAATACTGGAAAAATACGCTTGTGGATTTTGTGAGGGCGAGAAGGTACTATGTAAAAGCGTTTGGGTCTTCGTCCAGAGCTGTTCACATGAGGTTCCTTATGAACATGGATGACTTTTCTATTTCTGTAAGATGTTTGCAGTTGATGTTCCAGGAATTCCTTTGCTACCTCAAATACAATCCACAAAGCAGCAAAAGCTAGGTCCTTGGGGAAGTGGTTGAGAAGTGCAAAGAATATGCATCAACTATGGAACAAGTTAGGCTTGTTTGCCTAGATATCCATTACAATTTAAAGTTTGAGATGTAATAATCTAGACTGGCTCATAGTGGGCTATACATGGAAATCACTTAGAGAAGCTTTATGAAATACTAATGTTTGAGTCTGTCATAGAAACTCTAATTTATATTGTGACCTGATTATTTGAATTTTTACAATGTCTCAGTATGTAGCAAATGTGTTTTCTTTCTTTTTTTCTTTTGAGGGTTGGTGGTAGCATGGGGATTGAACCCAGAGTGCTTTACCTCTTAGTTACATCTCAAGCCCTTTTTATTTTATATTTTATTTTAAGACAGGATCTCACTAAGTTTCATAGGGCCTCTCTAAGTTCCTGAGGCTGGCCTCAAACCTGTAATCCTCTTGGCTGAGCCTTCTGAGGTGTTGGGATTAGGAGTGTGCCATCATGCCCAGCTATGATCTTGAGAACCACTATTCCAAGACAACGATTCTCAACTTTAATTGGACATTATTCTCACTTGAGATGTTTAAGTCCAACAACAATAAAAAGATATTCAGACTTCACCATTGAAGAATCTTTCTTAGTCAGTTTGGAGTGGTGTTTAGTTGTTCTTTTTTATAGATTCCTAAGTCATTCTAATTTGCTTCCATTTTAGAAAACCTTTAAATTTGGGTCCCTGGAGGTCATGTCTAGAAGTTGTTGTAGCAAAACTGGAATAGAGGTCTTGAAGAAGTTAAGTGACTGCCAAGAGGAATGTGACTTTAGTGGAAGACTTCTAGATTGCTGCTCTGTGAGGTGTTGTTCACTTCCCATTTTCAAGATGAATAGCTCAATAATGTGCAATAATTGAGTATTATCATTCTTCAGACAAAGCTTTTATTACTTGTTTGATTCCACTGGGTAACCTGAATTCTGTGACATTTGCAAATTTCAAAAGCACCAAATTATCAATACATTTCATGTAACTTGTTGGAAACTAGGTATTAATCACTGTATTGTATAACTCCCTCATCTCTGTACATTACAAATTGTAAGAGTCCCCCAGTAGACTTCTTCCTCCTCCTCCAGAGCACTACCAATGCATCTCTGCAAGCTTGACTTTTCCTGTTGCTTGAAGTGACTCAGAGACTAAACAGTCTTTTCTCAAGTCTCTGCAATCAGCCTGTATTCTCCTTATAAACACCAGTTTCAGCCTTTATTTTTAGAGTCTTCTAATATACTCTGATAAATGTTCTCCTCCTAAGGGCTTGTCAGGAGCAAGGGTGATTGATAAACTGTATGAACGGAAAGAGAAAAATGTTCTTTCTAATATCTGCCATTGTGACAGATTACATAAATAATGTTCTAAGGCTAATCGGTACTAAATGGATTTTATATTTTAAATGCTCTTTGCAGCCATCCAGGTATGAATCACGTTTCTTTATCAGAATCATTATGAGGACTGCCTTGACTTGTAAAATCTAGCAAATAGATACAGAAAACCAGATGATGCTAGGCATGTGTACTTGGCGTTATTGGGATATTGTATATTCTGGAAGCTCATAAATCATCACTTCGTGTGAAAAGACCTGACATGGAAAAATAAAAGGTTCGTCCTTGGTCATCAGCATAGCTGCTTGGAGAGGTGTTGCTTTCTCTGTGTCAGACAAAGGAGGCTTCAACCGTTCACTCCTTGTTTGCCTGAATTTCAGAACAGAATTCTTCGCAGCAGGGTTTTCTGAAGTATGTTATCCAAGGTGATTTTTGACAGTACAGAAGTGAATATTTTGATTTGGGCATCTTTAATTTTTGTGCATCTTTGCATTAAGCCTGCAGAAGTAGTTTATTTTCTACTTTCATTTTTTTTTTTAAGGGTAGGGGTACTGAGGATTGAACTCAGGGGCCCTTTACCACTGAGCTACATCCACAGGCTTTTTTATTTATGTATTTATTTTTATTTGAAAACAGTATCTCACTAAGTTTCTCAGAGCCTCACTAAGTTGTGAAAGTTGTCCTTGAACTTGTGATCCGACTCAGCCTTCGAGTCGTTGGAATTACAGGCATGTGCTGGGCTACCTCCTTCCTACTTTCCTTGCCTTCAGAGGTACAGAAGCAGGAAAAGGGAATAAAATGGGGAGTAAAAATGAGACAAGTCAATGTAAGTGAAAGAAGAAGGAGAAGGAGAAGAAGAAGAGGAGGAGGAAGAGGAGGAGGAAGAAGGGATCTAATATTGAAAGAAAGACATCAGAGCCTGGGAAGCTCCTGAATGTAAGGAGTCATGGATGTAGGTGTGCATGTGTCTACATTTATAGAGTAGCTTCCCAGAATCTTTTCCACTCAAGGAGTGCCTATATTCCCTGACTTGGAACTTGGAATTTTGTCTAGAGACATAATCTGCTGACCCAGTGTGCTCTCCCTTAAGAACAGAAAGAAAGCAATCTTTAGAAAGAACAAAAGAGAGAGGAAGAAAGGGGGTGGGAGGGAAGGAGGGAGGGAGAAGAGGGAGGCAGTCAGCAACAGGAAGGCTTGGAGGTGGCAGTGAGACTAGACGACAAGATTTTCAGGATAATTGGAGGTCTGAGCCTATGTAGCTCTGGAGGTATGTATGCTAAAGCCATCTGATAGGGCAGCATAGGTATACTGGAGAAAGCCCTGTTGTAGTAATTAATGAGCACAGGCACAAACCCCAAGTGTGTGTTAATTCTCTTTCCTTCAGAGCCCCATTTCCCTCTTCCATAAATTGTGTTGGTTAGACTTAAAAAAGTACGGCTCATTGCTGTTTTGTAAAAGAGTAAATCTGGTGTGATTGTTTTGTTGTTATTATCATATTTATTTTTTAAACTACCTTATAATCATGGCAGATGAAATTGGTTTTTCATTATCATAATGATATAAGGTTTTGCTTTAAGGAAAGTTTATTTAAGTGAGAATGATTCTACTTGAAGAAAAAAAGAGGCAATAGATACAGTAGGGCTAAATGTCTTCATGACATTTATTCTATCAGTCATTTTTCTAGGTTCTTTACATACATTAGCTCATTTGATCCTCACAATTTTCAGAAAATATTGTTATATTCCCATTTCCCAGTGTGGACACTGAGACATGCGTTTAGATGTCACTGTTGCATGTTTCATGAGTAGTAGAAGTCACAGGCTGAATCCAGATTCTCTGGCTCCATAATCATGTACTTCACTAATCTATCTACTATAATACCTCTTAACTGTCAATACAGAAGAGATGATATGGCATAAATAGAGAGGACACCACTCCAGAGACACTACCCTAATTTTACTTGAAATCATGACACTTGTTTCTTATCTAAACCTTGGTCTAGTATATAAGGTGGCTGTTAGAAATAATATTATAAGTGAACAGGTGAATGACTTTTTAATATTGATTTTTTAAAAAAAATAAATGACAGTGGGATGCATTAAAATTCTTATTACATGTATATAGCACAATTTTTCATATCTCTGGTTGTATATAAAGTATGTTGACCCCAATTCATGTCCTTATACATGAACTCTGGATAATGATGTCTATCCATTCCACCATCCTTGCTAATCCCCTGCCTCTTCCCTTTCCCTCCCACTCCTCTGCCCTATCTAGAATTTATCTATTTCTCCCATGCTCCCCCTCCCTACCCCACTATGAGTCAGCCTCCTTATATCAAAGAAAACATTCAGCATTTGTTTTGGGGGGGATCTTTCTAAAGCTCAAGTTACATCACCTTGCTCTCCTGCTTGAACACCTGTCCTGGCTTCCCAACAAGGTTGTCATATTAAATGAATAAAATGCCAAATACCTAGGCATATTTGCATTTCAGATAAACAATTATTTTCCATTTTAGTATAAGCATTTTCCAGGCGATATTTAAAACATCCTAAAAAATAATTCATTTTTCATTTGAAGTTCAAGTTTAGCGGGGCCTCCTGTGTTTTATCTGCCTACGTACTTCGATTGCCCTCAGAATAATGTCCAAATTCCTTAACTTGCTTTAGTGCTTGTGATATGCTGACAGTTTATTTCTTTGACCTCTTCTTAGACTTTACATTACCTCCACCCCAGAAACTTTGCAGTTCCCTGAGCTTAGGCTTTCTCTTACTCCCTGGCCCACTTCACAGGCTGTTCTTTATTTTTACTAATTCTTTAGTCCAAGCGAGTTAGCTATTATTCCTCAATCTGAGTTAGGGAGCACCAAGACTTGCCCAGGTAATTTTATACCTGCTTATTGGCAAAATTTCCGTTGTCTAAATATATAAGACAATGATGTGTACCACAAAAGAAGACTGGCTTACCCAGTGCTGAGCTGTTCAGGTCTCCCAGGGACGTTCCCACCAAGTCTCCCTAGGCAATCACTAGCACAGCCATTTTCCACAGAGTACTATCGTAGCACTCTGACTGTGCTGTGATGAAGTGGGTCTGGCATCTGCATCTCATAGCTCACTGAATATGAACTTGCCACATTGGTCTACCCTATCAAGGTCAAGTTCCATCCAAATCAACAGGCACGTTTTACCACAATTTCCCCAATGGCACCCATATAGGCCTTGAATTGAATATCGAATTTTGAATCAAAGATTCTTCTCAAAACTTTCTGGGTTTATTACTCTCAGAACCTCACTTACATTTATTGTAAAATGGAGGTCATAATACCTACGTTTGGAAGAATATTGCTTTAGTTTTCCAACTTTTTATAACAAATTTTAACCACAGGCCATTTCATTATAAAGTGTTGCTTGTCAGTGTTGTTGGCCTACCTGCCTGTCTGTTTTTTCCTTCCTCTCTCATGTATTCATGCAACATAAACACTTGCATACACATACATATACATAAACACACAGCAATGGGGAATGTGAATGAAACCACCTCTGCTATCCATGGAGCAAGTACTGGATCAAAGCAACCACAAGTTAGCAGAGCATGAGGAAAGCCAACCTCCTCCGTTTTGGTTTTGCAGTAACTGGTTTAGGATATAGAAATACTGCTAAATCTAGAGAAATGGGACAGTTTTAGTTGTTATCCTAAATGATAGCAAGTGAATTTGATGGAGAACTTTATGGACAACTGATAGGGATATAGCCATGATTTCCTTACATTTCCTCATAACTCAACAACGAATATTTATAAGCTTGAGTAGCATTATTCATGTATTTTTTCTTGTAGCCTTAAGAACCTGCTGAGATGCAAGTGTCTAATATTTTATTATATTCTATAACTGTAATATATATATAACAATGTTTGTAATAATTTATTTTATTAATGAAAAACTCAAGACAATATAAACATCCAAAAACAATAGTAGTGAATGGCTATCCTTCACGAATTTTATCATCAAGGATAATATCAAGATTCATCAGAATCTTTCTCTGATACAATTGTACACAGAGGAGTCTCTGGCTCCACCTTGCCTCCCCGAGGACTCAGTAGATCAAAATCTTGAGGCATACCTCAAGTCTGTTCATGGATCAGTGACTGGAAATTTCTGAATGATGGTATGTACACATAATGGGGCTATTTTAGCTGGCAAAATGATGGTGTATATCTAAATGTATTAGCATTAAAAAGTTGAACATGAAAATGATTATAATAATTAACTACACATAGCCTAAAAAATGTATGCATATGTGCATGCCAAAAATGCTGTCTAGAAGGGGAGTCGCTGATATATTATTATTATTATTATTATTAAGTGATGGGATTTTGAGTTCTATTTGAGTGCTATTTTGAGTGATATATATGTGTGTATATATATTTATATATATGTATGTATATATATTTATATTTGAATTTGAATTTAAATTTGAATATTAAATTTGTTCCTTCTAATTTTGTTAATTCCATCTTTTTTTTAAACCAGTGATTGATTCAGAAAATTCTGCTTAAGGTAATAATAATAAGGTATAATAATAATAATAATAATAATAATAATAATAAGGTAATAATAATAATAATAAGGTAATAATAATTATAAATAATAATAATAATAATTAAAAAAATTTTTTTTGTATATGTAGATGGACAGAATGCCTTTATTTTACTTGTTTATTTTTATGTGGTGCTGAGGATCAAACCCAGTGCCTCACGCATGCTAGGCAAGCTCTGCCATTGAGCTCCAGCTCCAGCCAGGGGACATGTCAAATTTTAGGCCATAGGGTTAGGTGCACAATGGAAAGCTGAATTGGCTTGAAGTAATAGTATGTGGGCAATGTTTACTGGTGGATTTTGAACATTTCCTGGCTGTTAAAATAGAGATTTAGAGAGGAAGTCATCTCTTCTTTCTCTGGATTAGTTTTTACCAGTTGCAGATGGGCCATTTGGTCTGAGCATAGAATCACACTTAACAAAAGTGAAAAAAAAATGGAGACAGATTTCCCAAATTATGCATTCCAGAATTACCTAAGAAATACTTTTCCTGATAGCTTAATACAGTTTGGTTTTCCTTACTGAGGAGAGAATTTTAATGGATTCATATACTCAGTTGGAGTAAAAATAGTTAAACTTCATACCTTCATGCATGCATGTTCAAGAGATATTTTATCAGGTGTGGTGATATATGTATAATATATATATATATATATATATATATATATATATGCTAAAATAAAACATTTATATACATGGTAAAACAAAACCATGAATTGTCTATTTCAGTAATGTAAAAATGTGTAATATATATATATATATATATATATATATATAGAGAGAGAGAGAGAGAGAGAGAGAGAGAGAATTAAAAATTTTCAAATAGTCATGTGTAAATGTGATGTGGAAATAAGTAGGTAAGATCAATCTTAACAATGTGTCTAATTTAACCTTATACATCTAAAACTTAATAATTAACCAGTATAAGACTATTGACCTATTTTTCTATTTTTCTTTTTTTTCTTAGTCTTTGAAATCTGATGTGTATTTTGTACTTTTGGCACATCTATATTTGAGTAGCTGCAGCTTGAGAGCTCAGTAGCCAGCACTGACTAGCATTATTACACATCATTGTTCTGTTCCCTTGCTGATATGCTCTTAGGGGCAGCAGCATCAGTAAGTTTAGAAATTTGTGAAAAATGCAATCATAAGGCTCACCCCATACCTACTAAATCAGAATCTGTATTTTAAGATTCTCAAGTGATTTGCTTTAGATGTGGAAGTTATTGTTATTCTAGAATTTGCAGAAATGAACCATTCACACCTATTTCTTCAACCACTTTATCCTCTATGGCTGAGCTCCTGCAAATTGTAGATTATGGTTGAGCTTTATTATAGACAAACATCTGAATGGAGGCTTGCTCAGGGCTGATACAAGTTCTTCAGACTGTCTAGATCTGGTATGGTTCTGCAATGGAAGATATAGGCCTAATAGCAATAGAAAATATTTGGCTGTAAGCCCATGTGAATGGCACAGCTGTAATGTGTTGATGTCTTCATAATCAACAGATTTATTTATACAGTCTTGTTTTGCATGAGAAATATCTTATATGGGATTGTTGGTAAAATATTTACAGATCTTCAAATTTTCTTTTGGAAGGATGGGCTAGAAATTCCATGAAACAATGTGAGGTCTTCATTAGGCCTTTGTCCCTTGCCAGGTTTCCGTACATTTGTTTGGGTTTGGTTCCTATTTGCTTTGCATTTTTTCTCATGACAAATGGTATCAGCTCATTAGCTAATAATTTCCTATTCAGTGGAAGGGAAATACTGAAGAATTTTCTGAGATAACATGGCTGGCCTTGAATTTCATAGCGGGCATAAACCTAGTTGCATTTGTCTCCTCCATAGTTATTTTTCTATTCATCCCAAACCTCATCTGAACAGATAATAAACCACTTCATGAACAGATGTGCCACTTATTCATCTAGTTCTGTAATGATAATGAAGAAAATGTAATCTGGAGTATCTATGGAAGATGAACTAAAGCCAGATTGGTATGAATAATAAAGACTGTTGAAATGTTGGGACCCACATGAAAAGCCAGTCATTAAGTACTTGACAATGCTGTCTTTGATCAAGTCCAATAACATATAGAAACACCAAGTCTTGGGTGCTGGGCTCCACATGGAGCTAATGTTTGTGCAGATGTAAACATTCCAAATTGTTTAGAGTATAAAGAAGCATAAAGGATAAATTTTCTTGCAGCTGGAAGCAACATCTGATACTGCAAAATGCTTTAAATATGTTGGAAGGATTGCTTTTATTCAGACAAATTTAAGATTAACCAAAAGACAAGTGTGACTTAACATTTTTGTGTTAAAAAACCAATGAATTGAGTCCATTTTTTCTCTAAAAGACAGTGCAAAATTGTCTCTTGAGGGATAATGATTAGCTTGGAATCTGTTGGACAATGACCTTTGTTTTATACATGACGGGTAGATACTCTCGTCATAGAGTATCTGTAGAGGAGAGACATTTGTATATTCAATCAACTCTAACAGCATTTTGTCATAAGGATCATGTGACCTTCTCATCTTATCTACTTTGGTGCAGTATGACAACTCCATAAACTCTGAGAATATTGATTCTGTTCCACATTTTCAATGTGTCTCGTTTTTGTCATGATGACTTTTTTCTCTGTGCTTTTTGTGTCTGTTTTGGAAATGTGAATAAGAATACTTGAATTATTAGTTGCTTTTCTTTTATAAGTTGCTGTTCATTGGTATCCCTTTGCTGCAGTAAGGGCCACCTAAATAATTCTGTCCTACTCAAGCAATGGAAAGTAGAGCATGTCATGCATAGCAAATCCTGCCTTTGACCTTTGTGTGCAGCAGTATTCAATAATTCAATTAACAAACCCCACGAGGAGCAGGTAATAATTACTTCTTAAAAGTCAACATGGTTGTAAAACAGTTTGCTAATAGAAGCAGAAGAGGGAATTTACAATAATGGTCCATGCTGTACTTGTACTTTTTAAATGAATTAATACATTTAAGGTGTCTAAATCAACAATCCTGAGGAATATATGAAGTTGCTTTGCTATAAAACAAATATAGTCTAAATCTTGCCCCAAGAAAGATGTTTTACATTAAAATCTTGTTGTTCAATGATATTCATTGATATCAAACCCTTCTGACTTACAATGCCACCCACCTTCCTCCCAACTTGCGCCTCCTCTCACGTTCCCTATGGCTGTGAATGACTCCATTATGCACCAGGCTTTCATCTCCCACACTTCTCCTGGCAACTACCATCTAGCCTTCCAAAACTCCTACATCTCTCTCAGTGCAACCTGTTCGCAATTGCCAAGGTTACTTTCACATGCTGTTTCTTCTGCCTGCCTGATATAGTTCCTTCTCACTCCTCGTGTCTTCCTTTGGTTAGTGTACATGCTATATGCAAGATTCATCTCAGATAACATTTCCCTTCACTATCCAACTCCTCCTCCCTATCTAGCTCATGTGTGTTCTCATGTCCTCTGGTGCTAGAAAGACCCTCACCCCTCTGCTTCAAAATCCAGGACCTACTTGTTTGTCTCGTGTGGTACATGGTGAGCTGCTTGAAAGACAGACCTTGAGCCCTATTGGTCTTTGAATTTGAAACCCCCAGGGACTTCCCTGCTTTTTGTTTGAGGGCCTGTGGGTGCTCCTTGCACAACACACGAGTTCACACATGTTGAAGTGACAAAAGCTTTTACAGTGACAGAATGAAGTAAATCACGTAGGTCAACTGAAGCCTTTATAAATTCTCTTCTACCCTCCCCTTTTTTTTATGGGCTTGGAAATTATTTTAAAGTCTGATAAGATGAATGCCAAGAAATATACTTATAAACCTTCCCTTTGCTCATTCTATTCATCTTGATAATTGTTTTAAGACATTCCAGTTAATTCTCCTTATCTTTGTTGCCTAAAGTTTTTCATGACCTTCAAGGGAATCTGGTTTCTGTTCTGTTCTATGGAAATTAGACAATTTGAGGTCTTCAAAGGCATGAACTTCATGATCTTTTCACTAACAATGTTAGAAATGACTAGAGCTGGTTTTCATGAATATAATAAAGAACATAGGACCCTGGAAAGACTGACATTAAAAGGTACATTTCTTGTTGTGTATGAGCGGGAAGTAGTTGGTGATTTGGGGTAAAATGTGTTCCTTTGTAAGGAGCTTGATTCTGAACAAATTTCTTCTTGCAGTCTGTGGACTTAAGATCGGACATTTTCCAAGTTGCTGCACATCAACCTCATATGTTTATTTAGGATAAAGTTCAGGACATGTAAGCTGCTGATTGCATTGACAAGATTTCTAGGGTTCTTTAGTTTTTTTTAAGGCTTCTTTCATAGCTACTGCCTTCTCTCTGAGGGGAATTTTGAGGGTGACTAAGAAACAGCATTCCAAAAAGAAGGAGATGGGCAAGTGGGGAGAACTATGAGTGACTCACCACCTGCACCTTGTTACACCTCTATCGAGAAGGATGAGGAATTCTTAAAGTTCCTGCTTGTCTATTGAAGGCCATGATGAGGCCACTCCCCAGGTCTCAGCACAAGGCATTTAAGGTGATATTGCTCCCTGATCTTTCCTGAAGAATATCCCATGTGTGGTGGAAAAGAATGGGCATTCTGCTGGATGCACAGCAGTTGGATGGTATGTTCTCTGTATGTCTACAGGTCCACTTGGTACAGATTGTAGTTGAAGTCCACTCTTCCCTTTTTATTTCCCTATTGAGTGTCCGCTCAAACTTCTCTTGTATCTTTGCCATTTCTATTTACCTACCTAAAGTGTCTGAGTTTTTTCAAGTCCAATTTGAATCTTTCATGGGCTGGATAAGCTCTTCTGGACTACCTAAATTCCTGCATTTATAAAATCTATACCTTATCTCATTGACAGTATTCAATTCCACTCAAAAAAAAAAATGTAAGGAGTACTGATTTGCTGTGCATTGGATGTTCCTGCATTGCAAAAATGAGAGTGTTCATTTCTTCTCTTACCCTACTTCCAGTGAAAACATAGTCTTTCAATTATTGTAACATAAATGATGATTTATGAGTACATGAATTTTCTAGCAAAAGCACCCAGAAATTGTTCTGTACTTTTCAGTTATATTCAACTATTACATAATCATCATTGCTGTGATGGCAAAATATTGTTTAGTCAGGGTTGCTTTTGTGAATGTGGACATTCTGTGTGTGAAGTAACAGAGTTAGTCTCCCAGAGGACAGGATGTTTTAATGTTGTAAAGACATCTCTCTTTTATGATTATGAAATAAAAAAAAATTATAATCAATGTGTTTTAAAAGATTAGTATTTTATCTTCTTTAAAAGCTTTGTTGAGACAAAACTGTACATATTTAAGGTATACAACTTGATGCATTTTCATTGTGAAATAAATCTAATTAACATGTCTATTACCTAACATAGTTAACCATTGTGTTTTTCATCTGCTCATACTGTTGCTTTATTTTTTCTTTCTTTTCTGTAGTAAGAACACTTAAGATCTATCCTTTCAGCAAATTTCAAGTGCATCATGCATTGTTCTCAAGTGGAGTCACCATGCTGTAATTAGGTCTCCAAAACCTATTCATCTTATAACTGAAAGTTTGTTTCTTTTGAAAACTCATTTTCCCCAGACCCTGACCCTAGTAACTACTTTTTTACTTTCTGTTTATATGAGCTTCACCTTTTAAAATTCCCACATAAATGAGACTGTGCAGTATTTATCTTTATGTAGTATTTGTCTTTCTGTTTCTAACTTTTTTCACTTAACATCATGTCCTTCTGGTTCATTAATTTTGTTGTAAATGACAGGAGATCATCCTTTTTAAGGACTGAATGATCCTGTGGGGGGGGGCAGGGGGAGAGAAATTTTCATTCTCTATTCATTTTGGGCCTCACACATGCTAGACTAGTGCTCTACATTAAGTTAAATCCCCAGCCATTTTTAAATTCCATTTTTGAGACAGGATGTTTCTAAGTTACCAAGGATAACCTTGTACTTGCTATCCTCTTGCCTCAGACTCCCAAGTAGCTGAGATTATAGATGTGGGCCACCATGCCTGGCATCTATTCATCTTTATGAATGCTTGGATATTGTGAAAAATTCTATAATGAACATGTGCAGATATACATTTGACATACTGTACTGGTTTAATTTCATTTGGATACCTATCTAGACATTGGATCATAAGATAGGTATATTTTTAATTTTTTAAGGAACCTACATACTATTTTCTGTAATGACTTAATTAATTTAAGTCCCTAGAAACAGTTTACAGGGTTCTCTCTCTTTTTTTTTTTTTTTTTTTTTTACAACCTTACCGACATTCCTTGTCTTTGTCTTTTTGGTAATAACCATTTTTACAGGTATAATGTGATACTGTGGTTTTGACTTGCATTTCTCTGATGACTAGTGATGTTTAAAGCATTTTCATGTGCTTCGTAGCCATTCATATGTCTTCTTTTGAAAAAAAAATCTCTTTAAGTCCTTCAACCATTTTTTAAAAACTGGTGATTTCTTTTTATTTTGCTGATGCATTGATTGAGATCATTATGCATTTTATATATGAACTCCTTATTGGATGAATGGTTTGACAATATTTTCTCCCATTCTGTATACTGCCCCTTTACTCTGTTAACTGTGTCCTTCACTGTACAGAAGCGTTTTTGGTCTGATGCAATCAAACCAAATGTGTCTATTTTTACTTTTGTTATCTGTAATTTTAGTGTCATTCAATAACTCACTGTCCAGACTGAGATCAGAGCCTTTTCCCTATTACTTTCAGTAGTTCTACAGTTTGGGGCCTTGAATTTAAGTCTTTAATTCATTTGAGGTCATTTTTGTATATGGTGTGAGATAATCATCTAGTTCTAACCTTGTGTAGATACCTAGTCTCCCTAACATAATTTATTTACGAGACTATCCTCTTACCATTGTGTGGTCTCAGATCCCATATCAAAGATCTGTTAATCACAAACATGTATATTTATTTCTGATCTTTTAACTCTGTTCCATTGTTCTTTGTGTCTGTTTTTATGCGAGTACCAGGCTGTTTGGATTACTGTAGATTTGTAATCTATTTTGAAATCAAGAAGTGTGATGCCTCTAGTTTTCTACCTCTGAGACAAGATTAGTTTGACTATTTGGAATCTTTTGTGAAACAGAGCAATACCAGAACAATAACAAATAATAATAATAATAATAATAATAATAATAATAATAAAAAGAGTTATTAACAAACTCCCAACAACGTAAATTCTAGAACAAGATGGGCTCACAGGAAAATTTTACCTAATATCCAAAGAAGAATTAGTACTAATCCTTCTTAGAGTCTTCCAAGAAAATGGAAGAGGAAACAATTCCAAATTTATTCTATGAGTCTAGCATTACCTGAATACCAAAACCAGATAATGACACCCTAAGGAAGAAAATTACAAGTCAGTACCTGATGAACATAAATGCGAAGTTCTTCAATAAAATACCATCAAAAAATTCAGAGGCCCATTAAAATGATTATACATCATGACAAAGTAAATTTATCGCTGGTATGCAAGGCCTGTTCAAAATACACCAATCATGGCAACATAGCACAGTAATAGTGGAGAAATAGAAACCACATGATTATCTCAATAGGTTCAGACAAAAAGAATTGACATTTGTTCCTTTGGGAGAAAATATTCTTCCTTATTAGGCACTTCCAGTTTTGTTTTGTCTTCTCTTCATGGATAGATCCAAATTTAGATATTTTATACATTTATATAAACTATAAATATCAGGATGCTCAGAAATTACTATTTCAAGAAAATATTGTTATGACTGGCTATAAATTGTACCAAGAACACATGTAGAAAAACGTTTTTGCCTAGTACCAATGTTTAAGTCTAATTCTTTTCCAGATTTTTTTTTTTAGAGTGATACCTCTTTGGTAGATAAAATATAAATTTATAAACCAAGGGAAGGACTATAAAGCTTAGTGGAAGCACATTTTAATTCAGTAAATTCATGTACAGTAGGATTTACCAACCTGGCTAAAAATGTTCAAGTTTTATATTTCCTTGCTCATCTTTAAGCTAGCAGTCCTACCTATTATTGAAGGTGGGGTTTGTTACAATAATCCTGAATGTCCTCACACTGGTGATTAGAACTTTTGCTTTTTTTCTCTATGATCAAGAATAGTATCTCCACTTTCATTCCCAATTTTTGTGATTTGTGTCCTCTTTGTTGTTTTTCTCTTTAATCAGTCTAGCTAATTATTTGCCAAATTTATTAATCTTTGGGGGAAAAGGACCAACTTTCTGTTTTGTTGATTCTGTTTTTTTTTCTATCCTCTATTTCATTTATTTTTACTCTAAACTTATTGCTTTCCTTATGCATCCTGAGAGCTTTGTTTCCTTTCTGTTCTTAGTGTCTTAAGGTGGAAGTTTAGCTTATTAATTTGAGATATTTTTCTTGTTTTACTGTAGGTTTTTATAGCAAGAAATTTCTCTCTGAGAACTGCTTTCCCTACATCCTGTAAGCTGTGGTATGTTATGTTTTCATTGTCAATCATTTCAAAGTATTTCCTAATTTCCCTTGTGATTTCTTTTTTTGATCTAATGGTTATGTAGGAGTGTGTTGTTTATTACCACATGTTGTGAAATTTCCAAATTCTCTTTTTGTTATTGATGTCTATGTCTAATATCATTCCATTGTGGTCAGAGAATATACTTTATATGATTTCAAATTTATTGAGACTTATTCACTTATTTTGTGGCTGGAAATGTGATTTGTCCTAAACAGTCTTATGTTTTATTTTGCTTTTGTCGATGGTGTGCTCAATAGATGCCTGGCTAAAAATGCTGTTCAAGTTTTGTATTTCCTTGCTCATCTTTAATCTAGCAGTCCTACCTATTATTGAAGGTGGGGTGTTGATATATTTAGTTATTATTGTTCAACTGTCTCTTTTTCCTAGAACTGTACTTCAAAGGGCACCTTCATCTATGACAAAACATAATAGCTAATATTATTTGCAACATTTTATAATTAACATAATCTTTATAAATTATTTGTCCCTGAACTTTCACAGCAAACTTAAGAAGTACCATTATTTACCCCATTATTAATAGTTGAAGAAAATAACAATAAAAAAATTCAATAACTCTCACAAAGTTTAAATTGGTAAAGGCACTGAACTTGGGTTTGTTAAAGTCTTATATGTTTCCTACTACACCCAGGTGTGCTCTTCCCATTTCCCTATTTCGTAGGCACCAATATGCCTCCATAATGGCTCTTCACAGGCAAGCTCCATCCATCTTCCTTTCCCTTCTGACCACCTGTTCCTGTTCATTTTAAGCCCACTGAGTTTGGCAGAGCCTATGCCTGGCTTTAGTTCAACTCTCTGTATCTGTAGCTCACCTCCTTTGCTGCCATCTTCTGGTATTAAATCTACCCAGTTTTCTGGCCAAGATCCAACAAGCTCTGGTGACAACAGCCAGACCCACCCATCTGTCCATTCAAACACTGCCAACTGGGCAGCATCTCCCTCTTCAACCAGCTGTCAATAGTCATTGTCTCTTGCCAAAACACCTCTGTCCCACCCCGCCCTAACCCAGCCCTTCTCCTGGCACCTCTAAGAAAGACATGGTAGGCCGTAATTATATACCAAAGCATTTTTAAAATAATCATTGTGTAGCAAATAAATGATGAAAGTTTGAATCTATATACTCAATCATTGTATAATAAATAAATGATAAAAGGTTGAATCTATATACTCAGAGAGGAAACAGTTGAATGTGAACAGTGAGTTCATGGGCTGGGGTTGTGGCTCAGCAGTAGAGTGCTTGCCTAGCAAGTGCGAGACCCTGGGTTTGATCCTCAGCATCACAAAAAATAAATAAATAAACAAACAAATAAATAAATAAATAATCTAAAGGGATTGTGTCCAACCACAACTAAAAAATAAATAAATATTTTTAAAAAGTAAATTCACTCTTTGTTTCAATCTACATTCTACCACCACTGATGAAAAAAGATTTCAGCTGACTTTTTAAAATAAATTGGCCAGATATGTCCATGTCAAGAAGATACAAGTTTTTTCCAAGAGATAGGACTGGGAGGAAAGGGGACTTATGAGCTGAAATTGAATCCAAGATATGTTGTTTCAGATGCTGACTTAAAATCTTGGGAATTTGTGTTTATGGCTGTAATAGAGGGTGAGAAAAAAAGGCATTTGACTAGAACATGATGAAGAAAGTTTGTGCTGCCAGAATTAAGGAGAGCAGACTGAAAATACGGTAAACATTTGGCCAGAGATATACCTTTACTTATAGATATTTTCATGTAGCAACTTCGTTGGCAGGTAAACTAGATTATAGGTCATGTAGGCCAGAATATGTGACAGAATAAAAAAAAAATCTAAACCCAAAGTTAGAGAACAAGGAATAGATTCAAAGTCCTAAAATCAAGCCTAAGGGCAAGATAACTTGAAACTCATAACACATGACTGAAGCTGTCAATCAAGACATGTTTGGTGTGTGTGTGTGTGTGGGGGGGTGTGTGTTTGTGTCTTGATATCTTTCTCTGTGGGGACACAGTTTAGAAGAGATACTGGAAGATGCATAAAAAGACAGTTCAGGATTCTATGATTTGATGCTTTGGTCTTTCAAATTGGGCTCCCCACCTTTCTGGTTTTATAGCTGGTAGAAGGGGAAGGGGACTCATTTGTCCTATACAGAAGAGGACTTCTACACCAGAGTGTGGGAAAACAGGGTTCTCGTGCACTGTTAGGAGAGAAAACATCTATGTAGCCATGAGTCCAATATTTTTTGGGTATTGATGGGATAACTTAGGTGTGCTTGGTAATACAGAGAGATATATATCCATATTCATAGCCAACAAGTGCAAGAAGGGCTTTGATCTAAATTGTTATAAATAGGGGAATGGACCCTCTAAAATCTGGAACAAGACAGGGATGCCCTCTCTCTCCACTTCTGTTCAACATAGTTCTCGAAACACTGGCCAGAGCAATTAGACAGATGAAAGAAATTAAAGGCATCAAAATAGGAAAAGAAGAACTTAAATTATCACTATTTGCAGATGATATGATTCTATACCTAGCAGACCCAAAAGGCTCTACAAAGAAACTATTAGAGCTAATAAATGAATTCAGCAAAGTGGCAGGATATAAAATCAACACGCATAAATCAAAGGCATTCCTGTATATCAGCGACAAATCCTCTGAAATGGAAATGAGGACAACCACTCCATTCAAAATATCTTCAAAAAAAATAAAATACTTGGGAATCAACCTAACAAAAGAGGTGAAAGACTTATACAATGAAAACTACAGAACCCTAAAGAGAGAAATAGTAGAAGATCTTAGAAGATGGAAAAATATACCCTGTTCATGGATAGGCAGAACTAACATCATCAAAATGGCGATATTACCAAAAGTTCTCTATAGGTTTAATGCAATGCCAATCAAAATCCCAACGGCATTTCTTGTAGAAATAGAGAAAGCAATCATGAAATTCATATGGAAAAATAAACGACCCAGAATAGCAAAAACAATGCTAAGCAGGAACTGTGAATCAGGCGGTATAGCGATACCAGACTTCAAACTATACTACAGAGCAATAGTAACAAAAACAGCATGGTACTGGTACCAAAACAGGCGGGTGGACCAATGGTACAGAATAGAGGACACAGAAACCAACCCACAAAACTACAACTATCTTATATTTGATAAAGGGGCTAAAAGCATGCAATGGAGGAAGGATAGCATCTTCAACAAATGGTGCTGGGAAAACTGGAAATCCATATGCAACAAAATGNAAAAATTTAAAAAAAAAATAAAATAAATAAATAAATAGGGGAATGGATAAAAATATATGTAATAAATTATGTATATAAAAAAGGAATATATAGATCTATAAAACCATGTGGGTCAAATACCAACACAATCCAAGAAAAATAAGTAGCATAATACTAATTATGTAAATATGTAGAGCAGAAAATAATATAGTCAGTACTAAAAGATATACCCAGACACTCATTTGTACAAGTGTGTGTAATATAAAAAGGAAGCTTATACTAAATTCATAATTAAGATTAGGTCAGTTTAAGGGGGAGGATTTTTAACTATTTTTTAATCATCAAAATTTTCTCTAATGAGACTGCATTTGTTTATTATTTGTGTAATTTTACAGTGCTACATATGTAGCACAAAATGAAGTTCTTAATCATGGCTTGAGGTTTTAGGTGACTTATTTTTCTGTATATTTTTATAAAAGTGTTTTAACTTGCAAAATTCCAAAGTAAAGAAATAGACAGGCCTAGTGATGCTTTCCTGTAGTCCTGACTACTTGAGGCAGATGGGTCCCTTGAGCCCAGGAGTTTGAGGTCAACCTGGGAGCATAGAGAAACCCTGACTCACAAAGAGAGAGAGAGAGAGAGAGAGAGAGAGAGAGAGAGAGAGAGAGAGAGAGAGAAATTTTAAAAATAAACAGAGGGATTCCATACAAACAAATGAGAGTGAATTTTCTCTGTAATACAGAGGAGAACGTACCTTTGCTCATTTTTACATAGGGTTAAAGGAAGCAGTTTTGACCTGTGCTTTGAACTGGTGGGAGACTAGACTCTCACTATGAGAACTTACCCACTTTGTGAGGTAACTGTTGTCCTTTCCTTGATAGACACTTCTTAATAAGTCCATTTGATTTCAATGAAGAGTGGTCAGAATATTAAATAAATCTCCCCGTGGACAACTGGGGACATTTTTGAAACAATATATGCTTGCTCTGTCCATCATTCATACAGTCACAGACACTCAACACCTTTATGTTTCAAAGGCTAACCTGGGGGTTCTGAGGTACTTCTACCCTCTGGAAGCCCAAGGCTAATAGAAGAGACAGAAGGTGAAACAATAATTGTCAAGCAATATGATAAATGCTGTAATGAGCTATGTATAAGATATTTAATGACTCTTTTGCCTCTGTCAATGACCTACTAGGTGGTGGCAGACTTCCACTTTCACTATAAACAACAGAAAACTGGAAAAAAAATACACAAAATAGCTGTTTTCTCTTATTGTGCCACAATCAGCATAGGACTGTGATCCATGAAATAACAACACAGGTGAGGGGAGCTCTACAATTAACCTGGCTTTCTGCCTGGAGTCCCATGTTAAATTACCATGCTCGGGGAACACAAGCAAAGTAGAATGGCCCCACAAGGCTGAGAACACAGAGATTTGAGAGGTTTGGCGATTGGGCAGCTGACATTTGCGAAGAAAACTGTTGGAGAGGAAGGAGCTATACAGAATACAGAGATCCAGAAATCTACATAATGGTACCTTTGGGTTTGTTTCTAACCAATAAATGGTGCTGGCTGTTTTAGTCAGCTTTTTCACCACTGTGACTTAAAGACCTGATTAACCCAATTGTAGAAGAGGAAAAGTTTATTTGGAGTTATTTATTCAGAGGTCTCAATCCACAGACAGCAGCCTCCATTTCTTGGGACTCAAGGTGAGGCCAAACATCATGGTGGAAGAGTGTGGCAGAAGGAAGCAGCTCACATGGTGATCAGAAAACAGAGAGGAAGATTCCACTCTCCAGATACAAAATATATTCCTCAAAGCCCCCACTAAACCACTGCCTCCAGCTGCCACTCAGTCAATCCCATCAGGGATTAATCAAATGACTAGGCTGAGGGTATAATCCAATCATTTCTCCTCCATGCCTTCTTGCATTGTCACATGTGAGCTTTGGGAGAACACCACATCTAAACTATAACAGGGCTTAAGGGCAACTTCACGAGGCTGAGCAAACCAAAAATTTCCAGAACACACATCAGTCTCAAAGCAGAGACCTTGTTGAACACCCTGAGCATTCAATAGAGAAACAAAGGGCACTATTTCAGGGGAATGGTAATTTAACACCAGAGAAAGGCTCCTGTGGACCCATCAACTAAAGATTATATAAAAGCCTTACACTTTTCAAGGTAAAGAAATATAGTATCTGCAATGAGAAATTTACAGGAAGAGTGTGTGGTAGATTAAAAACCGCAAAACCAGAAGGAAACGACAGTAAGTTTGAAAACAAAATAAGAATAGGGAAAGGTAAACCTCAGTGGTTTATATTTATACTTTTAGACTCTAGAAAAAGGAGAATAAAATAATATAAAAGAAAGGAATAAAACAATAAAAGGTAGAAATTAATTAGTAGATAATACAAAAAAAAATGAAATAAAAAAAACCCAGTTCTTTGAAATAATCAGTATAATTGACAAACCTCACACTTTACAGAATAAAAGAAGGTGGCATAAAGAGCAAATAACAGGGTAAAAGACGAGGCATCACTATATATCCTAAGACATGAAGGGAAAATAAGAGAACAATTTCATGCTACTTTGAGAGCATAAATGAAATGACACATTTCTTGAAAGCTACAAATTATTCAAACTGACCTGAACATAAGTAGAACTGTCTAACATTATATCTTATTAGGATAATATATTCATAAATAAAAATTTTCCACAAAAGTAATCTAAATTCAAATACAGGAAATTGTATCTCTATATAGTAGCAACAAATTATCAGAATACAAAATAAAAATAATATTTAAATTAACATCAAAATTGAAATACTAAAAAAATAACTTCACCAAATATGTGAGTTCTATTTACTGAAAATTATAAAACATTTCTAAGAAATGTTAAAGGAGGCACAAATAATAATATCACAATTATAGAGTGATAATGTTTTCATGAATTTGGAGGCTCAATATTGTTAGATACCATTTTCCCCAAAATTGAATTACAGAATCAAAGAAATAATAATTTAAATCCCAGTAGGTATCTTTGTAGAAAAAGACAAGGTGACTTTAAGAAGTATATTGGCCTAGAATAGTCAAAATGATTTTTAAAGGCAAGAGTTAATTTGAGTAGCTTCTATTATCTGGTTTCAGGATAATCTATATAAGCCAAGTAACCACAGGGTGTGGTGGTACACACCTGCAGTCCCAGCTAGCAAGAGGTTTGTTCAGGGCAAGCCTGGAAAATATGGCAAGACCTGCTTGAAAGAAAGAAAGAAAGAAAGAAAGAAAGAAAGAAAGAAAGGAAGGAAGGAAGGAAGGAAGGAAGGAAGGAAGGAAGGAAGGAAGAAAAGAAAAGGTTAAAAGGGGGGGGAGCTATAGTAATCAATTAAAGGTATTATATTGGTATTATAATAGACATACAGATAGAATTGATACTTTATGAATATACCCACATATACCTGATTAATTGATTTTCAACAAATGTGGCAATTAACTTCAGTATGGAAAATACATATTTGCTAAAATATATTCATTAGTGAATTTTTATGCTACCACTGAGTATTCACAGTATTTAAACTCTGACAAGTTTCATAAGACAATTGACTGTTAATAATGGATGCAATTTTTGACAGATTCTTTATGAAAAAAAATATGTGAACGACCAATAATTACCTAAGAAATTAGTTATCATCATTTGTCATCAGGAAATACAAAATAAAATAATCATTGGCTAATCCTATGTACCAATAGAATGGCCAACTAACAATACCAAGTATGGTTGAGAATGTAGAACACCCGGATCGGCCGTCCATTTCTCAAAATTGGACAACCATTTTGGAAAACAGTTTAATGGCTTCCTATGTGTGTAAAAATAAATATATAATAAGAACCAGTGATTCCACCGATAGATATAAATGCAAGACAAATTTAAGTATGTATTTACATGAATATTTGTACATGATGTTCAAAGAGCTCTATGGTAGATCAAAACTGAACACAACTCAAATATTCATCAACAAGAGTGGTAAACAAATTTTAGTATATTTGGTTCAATGGAACTTAGCCTGCAATAAAAAGCACCAAAGATGAATCACGAACCTTTTACCGTGCAAAGGAAGTAAAATAAAATTGCACTTACTATACAATTTATATATATTAAATTTCAGCAAATGTAACAATAAAACATAACACCAAAAAACAGAGCAATATTAGTTCATCATGGGCAGGGGACTTCCAGGGGCAAGGGCTGTGGTCAGGGGATGACAAGGAGAAAATGCATGAGGATTCATAACAGGCGTCTGCACTCCATGCCCATGCTGCCCACACACACAATCATACCATGCCAAGGTGAGAGCAGCTTGAGCATAGGATCAGAGGGAGCTGGGCAATGTAAGTACTGTAACATTGTTCCTCTATGTCAAGATCCCATGCACACTCATTTCTAAACAATTATTGCTTTGTGAGAATGTGGCCCCAGCATTGTCAGCTGATTTTTCCAGAAAAAAAGCCCAAAAGCTTAAATTTTATGTAAAATCTCTCAAATTTTAAACCTGTAATACTGTGTGGACTAATGCTAATGGGTCAACAAAACACACAATTGCGCATCTGTAGACAGAATATAATCCCCAGGATAAGAGTTGACAGTTTATGACCTGGGTTTGAATCTGCAGGACTTAGTAACTCTCTGAATGAGGATGGTGAGAGACAACTTAAGGATTTCTGACTGGGGCAACTGATTGGAGTCTGGTTTTAATAACTGAAATAGAAATTAGGAGTCAGTAGCATATGTCTGTGGATACAATGATCCTGGGTTTTTTTAGACTGTGTTCAATTTGAAGTGCCTATATGAATAAACAAATGAATCTTTCCAGAAGGCATTTGAATATAATTCCTTGAACTTTTGACAAAGGACAGGGTATGGGCTGGAAAATATTATGTGACAACAGTGATTATGGTACTTTGTTTGTTTGTTTATTTATTTGTTTATTTTGTACCAGTGATTGAACCCAGGGGCGCCCCAGCCCTGTTTTACATTTTATGTTGAGACAGGGTCTTACTGAGTTGTTTAGGGCCTTGCTAAGTTGTTGAGGCTGGCTTTGAACTCACAATCTCCTGCCTCAGCCTCCTGAGCTGCTGGGATTACAGACAAGTGCCACTGCACCCAGCACTTGGCTTATTTTTGTAATATCTATTTAAAAAATACTGGAGTCATTTTCTTTATACTACCATTTATATTGGCTGTCTCAATAGGCAATTAAGAATACTCTCTGTGGTTTCCTTAAGTACAATCTTTGGCTTAATATTATTTTCCTGTTTTATTCCTTAGTTCTCTTGCTTAGTGCCAGTTTTTTTCTTTCCTTCTTCATGAGGTAAACAACTTCAAAGTGAGAGAAAACAACTGAGTGCATTTTGAGGTGTTAACAAACTGCATGAAAGATTTCAACATACACATGGTGATAGGGATATTTTTAAGCATTTTTCACCCAAGGTGCCCAGTTTTCAACTAGAAGAGTAAAAAAGATGTTATTGAAAATTCAGTATGGGTTCCAATATTGAAAAACTGCTAGGGAAAGGGTTTGGAATGCTTTTCGGTGGATAATAGAAAATCTTTAGAGGTCTAAGCTGGAAAAATTGGATATGTGCTTCAAAGAGATCACTTTGGTCAGAATTTAAAGACGAATTGGAGAAGGGAAGCATTACTGGCATAGATTCTAATGAGACTCTTACTAGCCTCAAGGTGGGAGGTAATCGATGGATTAATAACTTCCAATTATTTCTTCTAATAGTGATTACAAACCCAAAGCAGTGATTCATATCATTTGTATTTGGCTTTGCAATTTGTAAATTTTTTTAGATTGATCTAGTTTTTTTTTTTTTGAGTGTGTGTGTGCACACGTGCTTCTTTTTCTTGCCATAGTCACTTCTTTCAAATTAGATTTGATTTGGAATCAATTTTAAAATTATTCACTAACTTGTAAGTGCTGCCCTGTGCTACCTGGGAGTAAAACAAAAACAGAACAAAAAGAAGTAAATGGGCCCTCTGTGCAAAGAGGTTTAAGTATAGCTGGGGAGATATTCACTAGACAGAGAGAAATACAAGAGGGACTTTGTCCTGTGTTCTTTGCACACCTCTAGTTCTAGCATTGTTCTGGAGATATGGCAGGTGGTCTGAAAGTATGTGAATGAAGGTACCAGAATACCACTATGCTTCACACGGAAATTATCCCTTTGCAGCTGCACTTAGAAGATTAATGAGGAAATGGTGGTACACAGAAAACATCTAAATGACTATATTTTTGCATTTGGAAACTGCTGGTGACACAGGTCCATACCATCTGTTGGCTTGGCAACTGTGAGAGTTGACAACATTGCTCAGTGGAGTAGCCAGGATTTACTTTACAGAGGATAAATGCACAGTTGAGTGTGGCTGGAGAGCTTGTGAACAGTGGTTGTAGTGGTAACCTAGACTCCACTTCCTTAATTTTATGTCTATGCAAGGTTTGAAACTCGGAACCCCTCTCCAGCACCATCTTCTCACTTGTCTTCACTGTATATAAACCTGATCTTGGAACTCACTACAACCTCAAAGCCTCAAGCCTTTCTTGTCTGGGTGCTCATGCCCACTCAGCTGGATCCCTTTAATCATTTGATATTATGGTTTGGATGTGAGGTATCCCCCAGAAGCTCACATGTGAGACAGTGCAAGAAGGTTCAGAGGAGAAATGGTTGGGTTATGAGAGCCTTGACCCAATCAGTGAATTAATCCCCTGGTAAGGATTAACTGAGTGTTAACTGAAGTGGTTAAGGTATGGCTGGAGTAGTGGTATTGGGGCATGACTTTGGGTATATATGTGTATCTGGAGAGTGGAGTCTCTCTGCTTCGGATCATAATGTGAGCTGCTTCCCTCTGCCACACTCTTCCACCATGAAGTCCTGCCTCACCTGGAGTCTTGAGGAATGGAGCCAGCCTTGTATGGACTAAGACCTCTAAAACCCTGTGCCCTCGAATAAACTTTCCCTCCCCTACAATTGGGCTGGTTGGGCCTTTTAGTTGAAGCAGCAAAAAAGTTGACTAAAAAACTTGATGTCCAATTCTAAATAAATTACATTCTCAATTTTATTGAAACAACCTAGATGTTTATTGGTATATTAATTTATGTGAAGAAGATGGGTTGATCTTTTCTAATTTCATAGACAGACCAATAAGATTATTAGTCTGAATCTCTTATCTGCAAATATGATATTAAAAATGTTCTCAAAATTAAATGATTTCTAATTTAGTTGGTGCAGATTCAGTATGTCTTGAAATAGCTTTTTTAAAGAAAATCTTAACCTGAATTGATCTAGGGATATTATTTACCCATTCTGCATAATGAACATATTAATATTCTATTGAAGACATATATATTTACCAGCTAGTTCCCTTGACCTGTTTTGGGATGACACATATATTATTCCTATATATTATAGGACTAAAACAGAAAAATTCTGAATTCTGAAGCATGTTTAGCTTCAAATGTCTCATATAAAATTTTTTGTGGATGTAACTTTTGATTTCTAAATAATTCCTTGTATAACCTTGAGTAATTTTCCCAATAATCCTGGGATGTGATGAGTGCATTGCTGCTGCACCCAGTTTTCAGATGCAAAGACAGAGTTACAGGGTGATGAATCAGAGAGCTTGGATTTAAAAATAGGCATTCTTTAGTTCTCTAGTGCTCTTTCACAATTTTTCCTTTAACAGTTACTATTAATTTTATTATAAAATCAAAGGTTTTAATACAAAATGAAATTTCTCAAAAGTAAAAAGAAAAAATCAAAGCTTCTCACAACTCAGATATAAATTGGTGTAAATATCCTCTCTTTTTCTGTGCATTTATGTGTGTTTGTGAGTTTCCAAGTGTATGTGTGTATACATGTGAGCATATGAGTATATATTTATAGAAGTGTGAGTGTTAATGTATATGTGAAGCTGTTAGTGGGTATGAGTGTGCATGTGGACAAACATGTGTGTGTATTTGTGCACACAGTTGTGTGGGCATGTGTACACATGTTTGCGTGCATTTTCTATGTGTATTTTTGTGGTGTGTCTGAGTATGTGTGTTTGTGTTGGCAAATGTGTGTGTGTTTATGTGCTTGTTTGTGTGCATGTGTTTTTTGTAATATTTCTGTGTGAGTGCATCTGCATGTATGTTTCTGTGCTTTATCTGTGTGCATGAGCTTTATCTGTGTGCATGTGTGTGCTTGCGTACGTTTGTGTGTTTATGTAGATGTGTGTGTTGTATGTGTGCAAACTCGTGTGTGTGTGGTTTTGTGGGTGCACGTGTTTGTGTGTGTTTCTGCACATGTATGCTTGTGAGTGTGCACATGAATATATGTTTGTGTGTATGCATGTGTATGTTTATGTGGTTTGTATGAGTGTTTGTTTTCATATGTTTGTGTGTGCATGTGAATGAGCTTGTTTGCATGTTTGTGTTTGTGCATGAGTTTATTGGTGTGAATGGATATGCATGTGTTTATCTTTGTGTTTGTTCTGTGCTGCATGCATGTGCATATGTGGTTGTGGTTGTGTGTGTTGCTGTGTGCCTGTGTGTTTGTGTGAACATGTCCAAATGTTTTTGTTTGTGTCTACTGGTATGTGTTCGAGTGTGAGTGTATTTATGTATGGTTGTGTGCTAGCCCCTGTTTGTGCATGCATTCACATGTTTGTATGTGTGATTGTATTTGTGTGTGCATGCCACTGGTTTTTGGTGTGTGCATATGTGTATAGTTTCTGTGTTTGCTTACATCTATGTGTTTGTACTTTTTATAAAGTACACATATTTATGTGAGTTTGTGTGAGTTTGTGTTTTCACAGAGAATGTGAGTATATGCGTATGCACATGAATGCACATGTGTTTGTGGGTGTGTGCAGTGTTTTGCGTTTCTGTGTCTGTTTATGAGTCTGGATCTGTTTGTAATTGTGCACATGTTTTTGTGTTTGTGGAGTTTGGGGTTGTGGACAATTTTGTGTGTGTTTATGTGTAGTAAGGCATAAATGTGTGGGTATGTGAGTGTGCAAGCATGTATGAGTGTGCAAGAGTGTAGACATGTAAGCTTTAAGTTGTGCAACATGTGTTTGACATTGCACTTGTTTAAGCATGTAAATGTATATGTAAGTGCATGAGAATATAAATATGTATGCATTTGTAATCATGTAAGTGCCTAAAAATTCAAGACGATCTGTGTTACTGCATAAACATATAAATGTGTAAGCATGTAAGTTTTTAAGTCTGTAAGCATGTGGGAGTTTCCAAGCAAATAAGGGTGTAAGTATGGAAGCATGCAAGCATCCATTAGTGTGCAACATGTAAGAGATCATACTGGTAATTGTGAGAATGTTAGTGTGTGTGTATATGAATATGATCTTGTGTGTGTGAGCATGTATGTGCATATGTGAGTATGAGTGCAGGCATTTAAGTGTATAAGCATATAACTGTGAAACCATGTTACCATGCAAGCATGTATGAGTGTGTAAGCATATAAATCTGTAATAAAGAAAGTGAGCAGATATGTAAGAATGTGTAAACATGTACATCAGTGAAAGTGAATCAGTGTGAAAAGATGTTAGTGTGTAAGCATTTGTGCATATGTGTGCATGCATGCATATTTGTGTGTGTGCATGACTTACATGTTGTGTGGTTTTGTGTGCATGTGTGTTTCTTTGTGTGTGCTTATGTACATGTGCATGTGTTAGTGTTTGTGTGAATGTTTTTGTTTTTGCCTCCTCTGGTGTTTGTGTGTGTGTGTGTTTGTGTGTGTGCACATGAATGTGAGTTTTCCTGTTTGTTTTGGTGCACATTGTTTTGAGTGTGCATGCACATGTGTTTGTATATATGTGCCTGTGTGTATTTATATACAATTTATTTTCTGGACACACATGTTTATGTATATGTGTGCATGTGTATTGTGAGTGCTCACATATGTGTATGCTTGTGTACCTGTGTGTACTTGCGCATGTATGCACACGTTTGTGTGTGTTTTGTGTGTGCAAGTATTTCTGCCTTTGTGCATTTTTGTGTAGTATGTGTATTTGTGGTCTGTTTATGTATGTGCTCAAGTGTGCTTCTGTGTGTGAGTCGGAGGTTTGTGTATGTGGTCACTTATGTGTGTGTCTATGTGTTGGTTTTTTGTACTTGTTTGTGATTTTGTGTGTGTTTGTGTGCATGTGCTTGTGTGTTTGTTTTTGTGGGTATGTGCATGTGCATGTTCTTCTTTTGTGGGTGTGTGCATATGCATGCAATTGTGTATTTTTGTGTTTGTATTTGTGTATGTGTGTGTCCATGTGTCTATTTGTGTGTGTTTGTTATGCCTGTGTGAGTGTACATATATGCTTTTGTGTTTGTGTGTATGCTTGTTTGTTTGTGCATGTGTGAAGTATTTATATGTGTATGTACGTTTTTATGTGTGTATGCCCCTGTTTGTGTTTCTGTGTGTATTTGTGTATCCATGCATGTTTGTATGTTTGTGGATGTATCTTTCACTATGTTTGCACATGTTTGTATGTGTCAGTGTGTTCTGGTGTATGTATATGAGAGTTTGTGTATTTTGCATATGTCTTTGAGTGTATGTTTGTGAATGCATGTGTTTGTATTTGTGCATGTGCATGTGTGTGCTTGTGAGTTTGTGCATGTTTGCACATGTGAGTGAATTTGAATCTGTGTGTTTGCATATGTGTGTGCATTACTGTGTTCATATATGTAGTAATGTGTGTTCATGTTTGTGCACATGTGTTCATGTTGCATATTTGTGTGTGTTAGTGTTTGAGTGCAGCTTTATTAGTGTGTGCATGTGCAAGTGGGTGTATGCTTTTGCAAATGTGTGTTTCTCTGTGTGTTTTTGTTTGTTTGCAGTGTTTGTATGTGTGTACTTTTTTTGGTGTGCCTAAGTGGGCAAGCATGTCTTCATGTTTATTATGTGTGTGCATGAATTTGTGTGCCTGTTTGTGTGTTCATGTACCTGTATTTGTGTGTACATGTGCACGTTGAACAGTTTTGTTTTCAGACTGAGGCTATGCAAGGAGGAAACACAACATGCATTTAACCTACACACACAATAAACATGCAACATACACATAACACACAGCACATAAGATACATGCAATACAACCTGCTCACAATTGCTGAGAGCCATGACTCATGGCATTTTTGGTTCAAAGGTGACCCTGCTCAGGGATTAGGGTGGCTTCGGGTTTAGGGTGGATCCTGCTGGATTAGGGTGGCTCCAGGTTTAGGGTGGATCCTGCTGAGAATAGGGCGTATCCTCCTGCCTCAGGCACCCAATCCTTGAGTTCCAGTTGGGTTCTGAGAGTATTGGTATGCAGAGCCCGGTGGAGGGAGTGTATTTTCCCAGAACATGCGTGTAGAATGTCAGTGAGAGTTCGGGAATAAAGAGTTGCTGTTTGAATCTACAAGGCTTTTGTGGTGGCTCGGTTATTTTGTGCCTAGCCAGACTGCGGCACACAATATGCAATGCATATAACATGCATACAACACAATTTAATGTACAACATATACATAATATACAACACACATAAGACATACATGCAACACATTTGACATACAACCTACACCTTGCATGCCTTTAGCATACAACATATATAAATCACAATACATAACATGCAGGAGACAAACAACATTCACATAACACACATGTCACATACATATAAAATACATACAAGCACAATTTGCAATGTGCATAAATCATATATAATACATGCAGCATACACATGGCTGTGTGAATGTGTGGGATTGAATGGGTGAGTGTGATTGTATATGTGTGTATATATGTGAATGTGTGGTAGTTAATTGTGTGAAGCATGTGTGAGTGTGTAATTGTGTGGGAATATGCATGAGGCTGTTAGTGTGAGCAAGTGTGTGAAAGTGTGAGTGTATGTGTGTGTTTGAGTGTGTGTGTGGTTGTGTCTGAGCATGTGTGTTATGTGTGGTGTTAGACCAGGACGCAAGAAAAAACCACTGACTCCAATTAAAATCAAATTAAAGCAAGCTTATTATTTCGACCGGCCGGGCTGCCTCTCTATTATTTTGACCAGCCAGGCTGCCTCTCCCTCCCCAAATGGCGGGAACAAGATAGCAGCCCCAGCTTTCCTGCAGCCCAGCTTTATAGCCCAGAAAGTTACACAAAGGGGGGTTACAGATAACAGAACTCTGACGAGCATAACACTGATGGTAGTTTACATTTTTTGCTGGCCCCAACATCAGAATTTATGAGGACCATTAGAGCCTCAGAGAGGGTCGTTGTCTGGCCAGGGAAGGCCAAGATTTGTGAGGCGTCACTAAAGTTTCAGAGAGGGCTGCTATCTGGTAAGAGAGCCAGGCATGGGTGAGTTCAAGGCACGGGCAGGCATTCCAAGCAGGTTCAGAATTTGCAGTAATTTATAGTAAAGCCGAAATTATCTTTTCATGGCTTTGTGGCAAGATGGCTCCCAATTTTAAGAAAAGATCAGATTGGGTCTATCAGTAGGACTAGGTGGAAGGGTTTGTGAGTGTGTAAGCTTGAGAGTGTGAGTGTGTGAGTGTGAATGTGAGTGTGAATATGTATGTGTGAATGTGTATGTGAGTGTGCATATATATTTGAGTGTGTGTTAAGGTCTGTAAACAAGTCTGGATGGCGCCTGGCATTTTACCAGAGGGAGTGGTTTGTGAAGTAAAGCCAGCGAGCCATTAAGTGTGGAGATTCCTTATTGATTGACTGATGTATCTAGTTTATGCTAATTAAGATAAGCTGTGTGGAATGTATAAATACCGCTCCTGTCCTACAATAAAGGGCTTCCACTCCTGCTGTATCAATGTACACAAGTTGTTCGTCACCCCCCGGTTATTTTGCTGCAGCCGGACTGCGGCAAGTGTGAATGTTTGTTGAGTGTAATTGTGTGTAATGTGTGTTAGTATGTATGTAATTGTGTGTATGTTTATGTGTATGAGTGTGTGTGATTTTATATGCATGTGAGTGTATTTGTTTATGTGTGTATGTTGAAATATATGTGTGTGACTGTATGTATAC
Source organism: Marmota marmota marmota (assembly GCF_001458135.2). NCBI lineage: Eukaryota > Metazoa > Chordata > Mammalia > Rodentia > Sciuridae > Marmota > Marmota marmota. The sequence continues at coordinate 75,551,366 of NW_026000026.1, forward strand.
GTGAGAGTGAGCGTGACTGTATATATATGTAAGTGTGTGTGAATGTGGGAGTGTATATATTTGATTGTAGGTTTGAGTGTATTTGTGTGACTGTGTGCAAGTTTGTGTCTATGTGTGTGCAAGCATGAATGTGTCTTCTTAGTGTGAGTGTGTATGTGAGTGTGAATGTGTGTGATTAATTGTGAGTATGCATTGTGAGTGTATGTGTGAGAGTATATGTGTGAATGTGTGAGAGGTTATACATATATAATGTGTGTTGATTTGTATGTGTATGTTTGAGTGTGTTTGAGTGTTCATGTCTGACAGTATTCATGTATGAGTGTGTAAGTCTATATATGTGAGTGTATTGGGTATGAGTATGTGAGTGTGTATGTATGTTTGAGTGGGATAATCCATATATAGAATTCTGCTTAATGATTTTACTCACTTTAATTTAATTATACACATATTCCAAGCAATACATTACCTTTAAATCATGATTTCCCATTGTTCTAAACCTCTGGTGCTGAGATTTCAGGGAACATGCTCATTTTCAGTTTATCGGGTCTTCCTCATTGCTGATTTCTGTTCAACACCCTTTTCCACCTACTCACATAAATACCCATTCTTGTGTGTCTTGTAAACACCCTGGATATGTGGCTGTTCTTATAAAATTAATGTTACAAATAAAATATTAAATGTTTCCCAAATTCTTAAATTATGCTAAAGGCCAGACTTGTTTCTAGTATTTTTCACTCATACTGTATACATGATTTTAACCAGGGTACCTAGTTTCAATTTATTTTTATGTGGTGCTGAGGATCAAACTCAATGCCTCACACATGTTAGGCAAGCACTCTGCCACTGAACTAAAACCCCAGCCCCGTCATACTGTATTTTTAAGATGTATGTATATATGTATACATCTACCATCAGTTTTTTCTAACTATATTTAACCACTTCATAGCACTCCTACTGATAACTCATCAGATGGTATTTAACTAGTAGAACTTTATAGTTGGAAACAATATAAACAATGATGTGAAGAATAATGTTGAACATGTTCCTTTAAGGACTCCAGTGAGAATTACCCTGGACTCTGTACATAGAGTACGATCTATCAGTCATAAGGCAGGAACAAATTGAATTTCTACAAGTAATGTCAGATAGTTTTGGGGCGTATGTGGACTAACTAGTTCAGCCTCTTATAAGTAGTGCTTGAAGGACATTTATTTCACCATATTTATACTAAATATAGGTATGATTCAGATTTGTTTGAAACTTTTTGAAATTTAAAAATGTTAGATTTAATTCTAATTTGTATTTCTTGATGCTGGTGAATTTGAGAAAGTCTTTATATGCTGATTATACATCTATGAGTTCCTTTCTACAAGTTTCTTGTTCATACCCTGTGTACATTTTTAATCTGATTTTTGTTCTTTTCTCATTTACATGAGAAATATAATATTCAGAAATATAGATATAATTTCTTACACAAAGAGGACAACAAAATGTTCCATTTTTTGAAAGAATTAAAGTTTATTTGACTTATCCTCTGTTAGTTTTAAATTATGGTTCAATGATTATTTACTGCGTTCTTAAAACTCTCTTTTTTAAAGAAATTGAAGTGTTGCAATTCAATAGTAGGAATTTGTTTAAAATGTTAGGTAGGTAATAAATTACTCAGTTCCTAAATTTTTGTATCAATTTACCTAGTGCCTGAGATTTCCTATTTCACTAAACTTTTGCCAGTCTTAAGTGTTAGTTTAGTCAGATTTTTATGACTGTGACCAAAATACCTGGCAAAAACAACTGAGAGAAGGAAAAGTTTATTTGGGGTTTACAGTTTCAGAGGTTTCAGTCCATAGACAGTAGACTCCATTTCTTGGGTTCCAAGGTGAGGCTGTATATCATGTTGGGAAGAGCTTTGTAGAGGAAAGTTGCTCAGGTATTGGCAGGGTCAGGAAGAAAAGAGAAAGCTGAGAAAGAGCCACAGGGAAGGTGCACCCTTCTAGGTGCATTACTCCAAATGACCCACTTCGTCCACCATAACCCATTTGGCTATACCCATCTCCTCCAGAAATACCCATCTGTCTATAGTTACTACCAACTCAGTCCATTCCAACTAGTATGGACTCATTAGGTTACAGCTCTTACATTCCAATCTTTTTACCTCAATATTCCTGCATTAACAGAAATTTTGTGAGGGGATACATCATATCCAAACCATAACAAGTGTTATTTTTTTCTTGAATAATTACCTACTGTTAAACACTATCTGTGATTTTCAATTTGCAATTTTTTAGTAAATAATACTTTGGTCATTTGACAGAGTACTGTCAATTTTTTTTTTGTATCCATGAACCAAAATAGTATTTTAATTATTACATATTTAAAGAAAACTTTCATGCACTATCAAGCCCATCTCACTTATTATTTTTTAATTTTTTTTATTTGTTTTAATTAGTTTTATTTATTATTTTTCTTTTACAAAAATTTCCTAAATATTCTGGCTTCCTTATTTTTCCTTTAGTATTAGTTTAACGAAAAAACTAATCATTTGAAAATATTACTGAATTCTCTCAGTGAATATTTTATTAAATATTTTAAAATTTAGTATGCTTTTGTTTTTTGTTTTAGGATTTGGTTAAATGTATAGATTACTTTAGATAGAACTGAATTTTTATAATGTTGAATCTTCCTATCATAGAACATGGCATGTTTTTAACTTAAAATCCTCTTTTACAACCTTCAGGATCCCTTAAACTTGCATTGCTGGATAACTCCACTTAGTTGAGATCCTTTTCATTTCCTAGTTGATGTATTTCCTAGGTACTATGTGGTTTTGGTGCAGGGAGGGGAATTTCAACTTTAAATGGGTTTTAGTCGTAACTTGTTTTTTGTATATATGGCAACTATGGATTCCTTGTGTTAATTGTGTATACTGCTTCACTCACGTCTTTTATCATCTGTAAGCAATTTCCCAGTGTTTTTCCTGATTGCACTGTCATTAGATATAGTTTTAGTTTTTCTTCCTTCTTTCCCCCTGAATTGTGCCAGCTCGTGTTTCATTTCTTTGTTTCCTTAACATGAGTTTTCTGAGCTCCTGGGACTTTGCTTTGTGTTCATATTTCATAGTTCTGGTTACATTTAATTTTTTAGTATTCATGATAGATTTATGGCCACATTTTCTACTGCATTTTTCTTAACCAGCCAGCTGGCTGGCTGGCAATCTATCTATCTATCTATAATCTATTTATTTATTTATTTAAGTTTGCCCCTCCTCAGTTCTTGTACCAATTTGGGGATGTTTCTTTTTTTGATTACTCATTTTTCATACAGTGATTTTTTTTTCCTGAACAAGCTATTTATTGGAGTTCATGATTGGAAGGAACCTATGTGAGTTCCTGCTTTCCCTCCATGGCTTTAGGGAGTCCTCTGACATATCTTATGATGTGAGGCTTTCTGTCTCTTGATTTAACTAAAATGGAATGTGTATGCTTTCTTTGTTGCTTTTAGATGACTTATTGGAAGAGAAATGTTGGAATGTTCACTTAATGGCTTCATTTTCAAACTGAAAGTTGGTGATGAAGCATATTCAGTATTTTTGGATTCCAAGAATAAATTTTCAATTTGTCCAATGCTTATTGTACAGTTCTCATTTTTTAAACCTATCATTTTAAGAAGAATACATACTAAATTTTAGTAATGCTATTTGGAATATACTAAAAAGTTCACACATTTTTAGTGCTTTGACCTATTGTTGTAAAATAAAATATATTAGTACACATTTACTATGACATCTTCCTTGCATTTCTGCCATGACCTGCACAGCCAACCCTTAGAAAACTGGCAAGGGGTGATGAGGGATTACCAAGGACACACCAACATTTACAGAGAGAAAGCTGGAACCAGGTAGGACATCATGATGGAGGAACATGACCCAGAGCTAGCACAGCATGTTTATTATACAGATTTTATCATCAAAATGTTATTTATTGGAAAGTTTCTGTAAGGCAGACAGGCTTGAAGGTCCTAGTCACTTGCAAGACACTGTGGTTATCTTATTATGCTCAGAATTCTCTATCCTGGCAGCTAGTGTCTGAGCTCAAGGTCCAGACTTAGATACCTCTATGCCTTTTCACAGAGCCTCCTCAGGCAAGGCATCATCATAGCAACTGGGCAATCTTGACCTACACCTTTGCATGGGAAGTTCCTAGCACAAATGCCATGAGGTAGACAGAGACCATGGCCCAACATGGTCTGCTCTCCACATCTTCTCCTTTTTTTTTATTTTTTAAATGTGACTGATGCATGTTTAATCTGAAGTGCCGAAACTTGTATCAGATGAACTTGCAGCTGACCTGGAGAAAACAACACAGAATTAAGAGCAAGGAAATAAGTCCTAAGAGATATCATGTAGTATGTTTTAAGGACTGAAACCATTTAGGTGTTCTAATAGCTTTTTTGTAAAACTGGCAGGAGATAACCTGGGAATCTTACTTTTTTATATGATTTGGATGTAACAGTATAGTTGTAAAATAATCCTAACAATGAATTAGAACTCCAAATTTCTAATAGATGCATCTTATCTTTTCCCAGTCCCATTGGAAACTATATAAAATAAGTGTTGCACAAATAAATTGATAAGCAACATGACATTGCAATTCTTGTCTGACCTTAAGACTTTGTATCTGATCACCCAAGCCCATTACAGTAGCCTCTAAGGTATTTGGCTTAGCCTTAAGTTTTTTATCAATAGCTTCCTGATTTCAGAGGGCTCTTGAAGTATTTTGTGCAAAAGCATTGCTGAATAGGGTGCTCTCTACCCAGTTCCTTCCTTCTTTTTTTTTTTTTTTAACAATTAGCTACCTGTCTTGTGTCCTCGTCTCATTTTCCCCTCTGAGCAAGGGAACCCTTACTATTATAAGGGAAAATGTATGATGACCACTTGACTACTCTGGCTGTTTCCAGCTGAGAGGGCACGACAGAGGGAAAGCAAGCAGCTGGGCTTTCTTTTAGAAATGTTTTGGTCACTCGAGGGGTACGTGGTAAAAGTCTGGTTCAGAAAAAAACAGGTTGTAAAGTCATCTCAGAGATGGGTCATTCTATGAGAGAAACAAGAAGACATGAGCACTGGTATGAGATTAATACAAAATAAATAAATATGATGATGACCATAGCGATCAGCATATTTTTTTTTTAGTCAGGAGGTGTAAGAGATAAGAAATTGTTTCTTTAAGGGATTAACAGACTATAATGATAAAATTTATAAGGAAAATACAAACTGAAATTAACAAGAGTAAAAACATATTGAGTTTGTATATAGTTATGAACTAAGTTGGCTATGTATAGTTACAAAAATCAGTTAAAGTTATTCAAGGCTTTTTCCTAAGATCAAATATTAATGCCCTGAAATAAATCAAATTTTTGAAATTTTCCCTTTACAAATCTACTATAACTTACGTAGACACTCTACAACTTTTTACTTTAGTATACAAAAGACTTTTTTTTTAATCCAGAAACATTTCCTTTTTTCTTTTACTTTTTATGCCAGAATATATTTCCATACCTAGAACTTTCTTATATCTCTTTTCTAGCTGCTGACCTCTTTTTAAATTTACATTCTGAAACAACCCTTATGAAATTTTCTCATTTTAGACAAATTACTCCACTTTAATAAGATGGAATACTTTGTGTCTTTTAATGGTTATTTAATTGAAGCCTAACAGTCTTTTGTACTCTTTGTATGTAGAAATACTTGATAGAATCTTAACTCTTAGTAACCTTGTTTTTAGTGAAGATATAGAAACAAAGTGATCTCAAACCTTTTTTCACTTACAATTGCATTTAAATATATTACCTTATGTTTAAATATATTACCTTATGGAATTTAAGAAGCTAAGAGTACTTAATTTTATATTTAGCAGTTGATATTTTAGCACTTTAACTTCATAAGTTAATCAGATGTCCCCTTTAACAAACACATTTATGAAGAATAATCTCATTTATATTAAGGCTAATTTACTCATTTTAACTGCAAAAACCAGGATATCAGAAGATAATAGTCTTTATCAGATCAGAGTTTACTTTTGGCTTAGATTAGAGTCAGTTTAGATATCTAAAGAAATTATCAGGTAAAAAAATTTAAAGTAAAAAAACCTTGTGTATATAAGATTATTCTACTTGTTTTTCCCTGTGCTGTAGTGTTTAGGAAGGAACTTAGTAAGAAAGCATGGTGGTAGAGTATGAGAGCAGATAAGATAGCCAGACATAAATGTCACGAAAGTCTTAGATTTAAAAGTGGCACCTTTTTTTCCTTTGGTCTCAAACTGGTTTTGAATAATTGCCTCTGCAATTTACATTTTAAATGTAAGCCTAAAAGAGATCTGGCAGAAGCTAAAAAGTAAGGAAAACTTCTGTTTTGATCTTGAGAGGCAAAATCTCACGTATAGAGCATTTTAACCTTTATTTCTTTTACTTTACTCCTCCAGCTTTAAGTGTTACTCTACGCATAGCAACATAGAGATCTCATTTTTTGTATCCTGCATGTCCCATGTTTAACCTGGCCATTCTGTACTCCTTACCTTTCTTTATCTAAAGCATCCTCAGGAGTATCCACTCATCTAATTCACTTGTCCAGACCCTGTTCAGGTGCCAACTGCTGTGACCTGCACTGTCTAACTTTAGAAAACTGGTGAGGGTTGATGGGGGTGGTTAAAAGGACACACATACCTTTATAGAGAGAAAGCTGGAACCAAGTGGGACATCATCCTCTGATGGAGGAACAATGGCCCAGAGCTAACACAGCACATTCATTATATAGGTTTTATCATCAAAAGGTTATGTGTGGGAAAGTATCTGCAAAATAGCCTTGAAGGTCATGGTCACTTGCAAGACATTGTGGTAATCGTATTGTGCCCAGAACTCTCTATCCCTGGCAGCTGGTATCTGACCTCAAGATTCAGACTGATATAGCTTCATGCTTTTGTACAGAGCCCCCTCGGGCAGGGCATCACCATAGCAACTGGGCAATCTTGACCTATACCTTTACACAGGAAGTTCCCAGCACAAGGGCAGCCATGAGGCATTCAGAGACCATGATCCCAGTCACACTCTCCACATATTTCTTAAACAAATTTCTGATAAGCTAAAATTAAAATAAGAAAAGTTATACTTTTTGAGGGTCTACCAGTCTATTTGTTGGTAAACACTCAATAGATATTATTAAATATTTTATATATGTTATCTTTTTCAACTCACAGCACAATTCTATGAATTTAGTGATACTAATATTTTGAAGTTGAGGAAAAGGAGACTTGTGCAGGTTCAGTTGTTGAAGTTCAAAAGTAGTGTACATGGGAAATTTGCCTTTTTATGGGTTAAGTGTATTCTTTTTTGGGGAGGGGGGTGTACCAGGGATTGAACTCAGGTTCACTTGACCACAGAGTCACTTCCCCAGCCCTATTTTTATTTTAATTAGAGACAGGGTCTCACTGAGTTGCTAAGTACCTTGCTTTTGCTGAGGCTGGCTTTGCGATAATCCTGTGTCAGCCTCCTGAGCTGCTGGGATTATAGGCATGCACCACTGAACCCAGCTAAGGGTACTCTTAACCCACTATTTTATAATAGGTTTAGTTCCCTGACAGATCGCTGAAACCTTTTTCAATACATCCATAAATTTTGGTGTAATAGTTACTTTGGCTTCATAAAATGGAATAGAGAGTTTAAACTTTCCCCCATGTCATTTTAGAGAGGGGATGGAGAACAGAAGTTATACTTCACTTATTATCAACACAGCAGTTAGTTTAGAAGCAAGTCTTCAGCATATTTTCCTATTGTTTCCAATGTTGACATTGATTTCAAGTTTTCTATTTTTAAATGAGGTATTGCTCATTTTGTTTTTCTAGAACTTGTCCTCTTTTAATTTATATAGTCTTTTTTTGTGGTTGTTGTACTAGGGATTAAACCCAGTATCGCTTAACCATTGAGCCACACTCCCTTTCCTTTTTATTTTTCATTTCGAGTTAGGATCTTTTTAAGTTACCTGGGTCCTCGCTGAGTTGCTGAGGTTGGCTTTGAATTTGAGATTCTACTGCCTCAGCTTCCAGAGCCACTGGGATTTCAGGTATGCCTCACCATGCCCAGCTATGCACTGCATATGTATGTTAATGCATACGTACAGACCTACCTGTATGACATATATCCAGATAAGCAGATAGATAAAAATAGAAATATTAAATGTATTGTCCTATGTTTTATTTTTTCTTCATTTATATTTTCTTCATTCTCTTTTTTTTGGGGGGGGTGCTTTTCTTTCATCAGATCCCCTGTACCTCACTCAAAACTACCCTTTAGACTCATATATCATTTTGTTTGTTTGTTTGAATGAATGAATTTTTGTGATTATTTAGTTTTTAATGAGTTATTTCCTTTCAGTTTTCCTCTGTTATGATTTATGTATGAGGTGGCACCCCAAATCTCATGTGTGAGACAATGGGAAAGTGTAGAGGTAAAACAATTAGATTATGAGAGCATTAACCTAATTAGTGAAATAATCAACTTGAATGGATTAAGTGGGTGGTAGCTGTAGATAGAGCATGACTAGAGGTGTATCACTGTGTTGTGCCTTTGAAGTATATATTTTGTCTTTGTTGAGCAGAATACTCTCTCTGTTTGCTGGTGCTATGTCCAGAGCTGTTTTCCTCTACCATACTCTTCCACCATGTTGTTCTGCCTCACCTTGGGGCCAGAGCATTGGAGTTCATTGTCTATGGACTTGAATCCTCTGAAACCATGAGAGCCAAATAAACTTTTCCTCTTCTAAAATTGTTCTTTTCAGGTCTTTTGGTCATGGCAATGAATAAGCTGACTAAAACATGGTCAAACACATTTTAATGTTTCTTTTCTAAATCTTGAAGTTAAAAATCTAGTATATTTTCTTTCATTTAAAATACTGGTCTAATTCAAAGGTATGAATTTCTTTTAGCTCTGGCTATTTTCCATATTATAGTAATCTCATTGTCATTATTTTCTAAATAGCTTGTAATTATAGTTTTGATTTTCCTCTTTCAAAAAATTTCCTTAGGTAGGTTTAAAAGTATACTTTTATGGTTTAATTCTCCCTTTATTGGATTGTTATTAGATAAAGTGGTATATAATTTCTACCTTTGAGAATTAATGCAAGTCCTATTGCCACAGAATATAACCCAATTTTGGTAAATGTTCTGTAATCATTGCAAAATCAGATGGATACTTGTCATGCAAAAGCTATTCTATACATAATCATGCATTATATTTGAAACCTTTATATACTGTTTGCATATAGACCTTTGGGTTTGTTCTGTCAAAAGCTGAAAATGGTTTGTTAAATTTTCCCACTTTATTGTATTTCTGACAATCTCATTCTTTCTGTAATTCTTGTAGTTCTTGATTACTGTATTTCAACATGTTATTTTCTACTGGAACATTCATAATTTGCCTTTAAAAGATTTTATTTTTTATTTACTTTTATTAACATTAATGGCTTTATTTTATTTAGACTTTTATTTTATTCACAGTTTGATAAATTTTCTAGCCCAATTTTTTCCTTGAAATGTTTTTGTTGGGTACTCCTTGATAGTACCCACAAACAAATAACATACATGCAGTGTTTTACTTTTTTATTAGTGATTTGATAGTTAAGCTCTTTACAGTAGAGATTTATCAGCATACATTTGTGTTTTATTTTTAAACAGTAGAGCAAAAAGCCTCGTCTCAATCCAATCCCTTGGAGGGGCATGCTTAGAAGTACACAAAGGTTGATCTTATCCTGGGCTCCCTCAGAATTATTTGCCCTCCCAGGAGATGCTGAGGGAGTCTTTCATAGGGGATCAGATGAGAAGCTCATTTATCAGAGGCTGGGTGTTACCAGAACATTCTTTGAACAATTTAAAATAATACACTCTAGGAAGAGGGGCATGCTTCTGAGCCCGAGAGGTGGTGGCCTGGAGCTCACCATTGAGCTCTAAAGCTGTAGCCCTAGAAGATCAAACCTGGATTCCCATGCCCAGTCCTTCCTTGATCATGCTTCTAGGGGCATCAAGACAGTTGTCACAGCATTGTGAGTCAGTGAATAATCCTCCTGGGGGTGAGCCAGAATACTTTTTACTTTGTGGATAGCTACTGTTCAATGGCAACCCCTTGTGCAAATGGGAAGGAACAGTGGTGGTGCACACTTGTCTATGGCATTCTCTATCCTGCAGGTCCTGCACACTCACCCCCTTGGATCTGCACAACCCAGATGGCTCCTGGATTCCCAGGAGAGCAAGATTCAAGAGGGAGCTATCAAACCTCCTGTCAGTGGGCATTTTTTTTGGTTAGAGCAATTAAATAGGAAAATAAAGAGATGTAACTGTGTTTAAAACCCTGAGTTTGTGGAACAATAAAAACCCTGAGTTTGTGGAACAATATATATATATATATATATATATATATATATATATATATATATATATATATATATATNTATATATATATATATATATATATCAATCATACTTTTATTCTAATTGTGGTTACTTCTAATTTTAAAAGTGTTCAAATTTATTTTCATTTCACAAGATCTATACTGAAATAAAAAATTGATTTGACAGTGTAAGGTAGAAATTTTAGTTCAGTTCTTATTTCTAACTTCAACTCACTCTCCTGGTTTTTTACAAATCAGATTTTTAACAGCGAATTATTACTAGTTATTTGCGATTTGCTAAATTATGTGTCAAACCTAAAACTATTGGACTCATGCATTGTATTTTAAAACCATACTGACAAAAATCATATCACTGTTCCTTTATTTAATTTAGTTTCATTGCTCACAGTTAAGCCTTATGTAATAACGAGTCCCTCCGAGAGATGTATTTTTTGATTCATCTGTAGAAAGTTTCTATATATCACCAAGTAATTTATTTTTTGAGAAGAGTTTATGGATTCTATTTTAGCAAATGCCTTTTCTTATGTATGAGGGTTTTTTTTCATCCTTGGAATTAAAAGTATCACAATTTTTTTTATATATTCATTACTTTATTGTACTTAAACTGGCTGTGCAGATTGCAAACTTCTGTCTTTCCTGCCCTCAGCAAAATTTTATTTTTTACTTTATTCTATTATTTATTATTATATATTTCTCGTCTCTCTTTGGAGACTTTTGTTATACATTTATCTTTTCTCTCATTTTTTTATCATCTTAATATCTTTTATATCATTTATGACTTTCTTGAGTTTATCATGTACATTAACTAAATTCATATGGGGTGTCCAACTTGCCGTGTAGTATGCCAATATTCGTTTTAAAATTTTTATGTAATCTTTACTAATTTTAGAATGTTTCTTTCAAAATAAATTCATAGCTTCAGTTTCAAATGTTCTCTAGAATCTTTTTGGAAGTACACACTAGAAATTCTTTAAAACGCTCTTGCCAATTTTTACCACTGACCTTTGCGAGAATCTCCTTTGATTTATTTTCTTTTCCTTGTCTTCACAAAAATACTCTTTCCTGAACTACATTTTAGGTATACAGTAGTTCTTCTGTTTGGCTAGAGAGGAGAGTCTCAGGTGATGTCCCTTTTCTGGAAGGAAGTCCTGCCTCCTGCAGTCTGTCACTGTTGCATACTGCAGCACTAAGGTTGCTCCTCTCTCATTTATGGGACACATCGGATTTAGTGGAGAAGACCCTCCCTTCTTCAGGAAGCCTTCTTCCTCACAGAGAGGTCCTCCATTCCTTGTTGTCTTCCATTCCTTCCTGCAGATCACTTAGCAGAAACCCTTTGACATCTCTGGCATCCTTCTTATTTAAATTGCTGATGAGGATTTTTTTTTTTTTTTAGTAAAACACCCACATGACATTTTTTGTTGAAGCAGGGAAATAACCTTATTTAAGGATTACCTGTTATCACATACATGTATATAGTTTTAAGGGGTACCGGTGACTGAACCCAGGGGCACTCAACCGCTGAGCCACATCTCCAGCCCTATTTTGTATTCTATTTAGAAACAGGGTCTCACTGAATTGCTTATCGACTTACTGTTGCTGAGGCTGACTTTGAACTCCCAATCCTCTGGCCTATACCTCCTGAGCCCCTTGGATTACAGGGGTGAGCCACCACGCTCAATCTCATGTATTTTGTAATATGCTACAAATTATATATATACTTAGCATGTTATTACACCACATATGCTACCCATACCACATGTTTTACAGAAATATATAATTTTGTTATTTTTCTAGTCAACTTCCTATTATGGTATGTTTAGCATCCATCTCAGGTCTTTTCTAACTATCACAGGACCACGGAACACTTTACGAAGAAGACCAAGTCAATTCAGTATGAATTCCATGATTTCCTCCAGTTTCCCTTTATCTACATTCAAACTTTTACTCTCACTTTTCTTTCTGTTCCTCCTTACTGTTTTTCCTAATAAGGAATCTCTATCCAATGTCCTGTTTCTCTGGGTCCTTTTTTCCACTCATTCCTTTTCCTCAGATAGAAATTTTACCCATGTACCCCTTTCTTGAAAATTCTTCCTTTGAGAAAGGATGCCTGGTGTATCTTTATTATCCTCACCTCAACCCTCAACTGCCAAGCTTTTTCTATGAACTCCTTCTTTAGAAAGTACCACACCTAGTGCTCTTCAAAGCTTTAATTATGCCCCTTCTGGTATCCTATGGTATTATTACACAATCCTTCTGCATTCTGGAAACCCTTTCTGCCTTTGAGTTCCTATTCACTACCCTTATTTTCTAATTAATTATTTTCCAGTTCTCTTAGCTCCTCAGATTCCTTCCTCTCTCCAAGGTCTTTGGTGCTTCCAGAAACTGCTTCCCTATGTTCTCCCTGATGGAAGAGGTTCAGTACTTGTCACTGTGCCATACTGATGACCCTTGAACCTTCATTTTTCACTTTGAGCACTTCCTTCTGAGATCTCAACTTTTCCTTCAACTACTTGATAGACACTATTCATAAGACTCCTGGTAGAGATGCCCCATATCTTAGAATCTTTTTTTTCTCTTTCCATATCCACTAGTAGCCAAATGCCATCAATTTTGCCATTCATGTTTTTGGCATTCTTTTAGGGTTCTCTGTCATCTCTACCTTGGGCCTAGTCTCTCCTTAATAAAAACCATCCCATGTAGTATTCTCTCCCATCTATCTGATGGGACATGAACCTACTGCAATTGCTTTCTCATTAGCAATGATATGGACAAGCCTATTCAAGGCCGATTTCCACTTTGTGTAAATATTCTGAAGGCACTATTCATATTTACATATTACATAGACATTTCATAACACAAAATACCTACTTTGCATGGTGACAGTATATTTCTTTCAACTACCATCTCTTTCCACTCTAGGTTAGTGATGTTGTAAGTATTTAAACAGTATAAAGATGTAAATCTTAATATTTTTATTTGTGATCACTCCCAGTGTACCACATTCTGGCATTTACCTCTTTCTTAATACTGATCACAAGTGCAAAATGACACTTATGGTTTCTCAAGTGATTTGTGTAATTTCTTCTAACGCCTCTGCTGCCCACCAAATTATCTGCTTGGTGCATGGCAGAAGAAAAAGTTTGTCAATATTTGGCTAAAAAGCACTTTGAAACAGTATGAACAAAAGACTTGAACTACTGAACTGAAACAGATTCTCAGGAGCTCCTCAAAGAACTGGGTTTCAGGTAATCAAGTCCCCACAGATAGGCTCAGTGGGAAGCCTAGGCAAGGATGGTGGCTCCCAGGTGCACACGTGGTTGAGTTTAGGAGTCTCTAATAAGCACTATTCCACTAATCTTCACACTAACTTTGAAATGCTGCACTGTTCTCCTTCATAGGTGAGGAAAAATAAAGTTTGAAAAGGCTGAGTGGATTGAGAAGGCAAAACACAACCTGAAAAGTGTCGGATTCTGATACTGAATCTTCTGACTCCTCTTTCATTTCCCTCCTTATTCAACCTTATCTTTGATAGATGCATATTACGTGTTCTTGTAATTTTAAGGAATCTCCTAATTTGATTATCAGGTCTCAGCATCAGTGATCTCATCTTTGTATTATTCATCCTTGTAGTCCTGGAAACTGTCACGATCAGTGGCACAGAGTAAGCTGTCCACTATGTTGATATTTTAACAAACAAATCACTAGCCAATAGTAGCTAAATTTACTGGGCTTCCTTGTCTTGGTTACTGTCTGAATAATTTTTGCAGTAATTCATGTAATGCCCTATGAGTTAGTCTGGTGATTACCATTCCTGTCTACAGAGCCAGTAAGTGGTAGAAGTGACACTGACCCAACAGTCATTTAGCCACTTTGCTATACTAGAATCAGAGACCATTTTATATCAGATATCAACGGGCGTGGTCATTTGAAAACATGGCCACAAGATACCAACAGTCCCTCATGGAAAAGTGTGGGATATAACCTTCAGTTGAATCTGGGGAGGATGGTGAAATTGATACATGTGACTTCCAAAACTGAGGCATAAAAGGCCATGCTTCCCTGCCGTATGGACAATCTGCTCATAGAGCCCTGGACTGCCATGAGGGAAGTCCAAATAACTTGAGGATGCCATGCTGTGAGAAAACCCAAGCCATCTGGAGAGGCCACATGTAAGCAGTCCTGGTTGACAGTCCCAGCTGATGGGAGTGTTCAAGTTGTTGCAGTTCAAGTATTTCAGCCCTGCTGTTAGACATGTAGATGAAGACTCAATCCTCTAAAAGATTCCTATCTCAGGTGTCCTAGTGGAATGCCATGCTAGTGTTCCCAGATGAGGACCCAGATATCCCTACTGTGCCTTGTCTGTCTTTTGATTCACAGTCTGTGAGCATAACAAATGTTGTTGATTTATATCCAAAAATAACTAGAATAATGGGATTTAATTATAGTTTAATAAACCCATTTCCTGAGGCCATTTGCTTTCTAAATATATAGAATAATACTCCAGTGTTGTTTGGTTTAAAAATCACATGTATGTCACATCTCACACCTGTGGGTGCTGTGCATTAGCTGACTGAAATGCTTAAAGGGTTTGGCCCCTTGGACAGCTCTTCACTTTAAGGAAAACCACAGGATTATGGAATCTCTCATTAGTATTCTGCTGAGCTCAGTGTGTTGTGTATTTGTTCTTGGCTTCTTGCCCAACAAATCTTGGCAACCATGTCATTCCCTACCTGCCCCCCCCAATTATTTGGCAACCAGGTACTGCTGCTGTACTGAGATATTATTCTCCACATCACTGGATGTTTGGGTTGGTTTTCTTGACCAATGTAATCCTTTTTTATTCCTATATTTGCCAAGGACTGGCCAAATACACAGAAAATAAAGAATGATTAACATTAGTTGAGGCTCTTCCTGAGCCAAGATACATGTCATAGACTAGGAACATCAGTTTGCTCCTCCAGATGCTAAGAACCCGTTCTTAACAAATTTATAAAATATGGATGCATAAAAAGTAATAAAGGACCCTATTGTTAATGATATGAGTAATTGCAATTGTGATGTTTTCTCTGAACCAAAATTGCTGTTTAAACACTTTATGTATTGAAAAATCGTTAACTGGGGTTCATATGCAAAGTATTCTTCCAGCTAGATGTTGATAATATGATAGAAAACAAAGTAATCTGACCCCATTTTCCATGGAATCTGTGGGGAAAGATTTCAGATCATGCTTCTGTAAAATGGAAATAGGAATTTACCTTTCCTGGGTTTGTGATATATAAATGATTGATTTTGTGCTTTGCAAGCAATAGTAGATGCATCTATATCCCACTACTTCACGTTTTGCCTTTTATTCTCCATATTTATCACTAGGCAATACTGTTCAATTTTTCCTTCTTAAATACAAAATATAGTATACAAATAAATATACATACATACAAAATCTAGTTTGCTGTATAGTGCCTATATAGAATATAGCTATGTGCTGGAGATATAGCTAACTTGGTAGAGTGCTTGCTTGCCTTGCATGTACAAAGCCCTGGGTTCAATACCCAGCAGTACAAAAAAAAAAAAAGAATATAACTATATATAACATTATTATATGTAATGTATCTGTCATAAATACATAGATATACATATACATCATAATGTTAGCTATTATAAATTGATATTTCTAAATGCTTAATTTATGTGACTTGATTTGTTCTTTTAGATATATTTGAACCTATGATATGACAAATATTGTGCTATATATTTAAATCTATCCTCATAAATCTATCTTCATAAGGTAGAAACTAATATTTTTGCTACTTACAGAGCAGAAAACCACTGCCAGTGACGATTTTAACTTTGCCTGCATGTAGGTTTTGTCTCATTTTTCTAAGCCATTAGTCAAAGTAAAAGTGTTTACCAATATCTTCCAGTAATTAAGACTCCAATGAGATTTAGTGCAGCTATAACATCTTTTCTCTCTCTCCTTTTTCCCTCCCTCCTTCCTTCCCTCCCTTCCTCCTTTCCCTCCCCCTTTCTTTCTCACCCTCCGTCCCGTCCCTCCTTTTCACCCTCTCCCCAAATACTGGGCATTGAACCCAGGGGTGCCTTACCAGTGAGCTACATCCCAGCATCCCCAATCCTTTTTACTTTTGAGGCAGGGTCTCACTAATTTGCTGAGATCTGCTTTGAACCTACAATCCTCTTGCCTCAGCCTCCCAAGTAGCTGAGATTATAGTGTGTGCATCCTGCCTGGGCAACCTTAACATCTTTGCCACCAAACATCAAAGTCTTAAGTAGCTTGTTTTTATTCTACCTGCTTCCCACACAGCTCCCCAGTGCTGTTTTCCACTGCTTCCTCATAGATGTCTTTTGTGTTGCTCTTTCACTGTCTTCACTTCTTGTCTGGTGCCAACAAGTTGTCCAGAAGCAAAAAAAAAAAAAAAAAGATATTTTTTCAATAAATAATACCTGAGCCAGAAACACACTACATTCAATTTATGTGACTCTTATTTTTCATAGTACCTGTATCCTAGAGCTCTGTGCTGTTTATATATTCCTTGACACAGTTTTGGAACTCAATTCATACTTCTACTCGGATGAATGTGAAACATGACTATTTTACCCTTTCCTGTGAAAGTCTTTATTCATGAGCCCTTCCCTTAGTATTTCAACCCTATGTATTTTTCCTCTAGACCTAGATGGCTCAAATTTGCACCATATGGAATATAAAATTAGGATTTTTTACATAGCTTCATGGTGTTCTGGGTTGATAAGGACCTTGTCTCCCACTAAACATTATTTGGCTGATGAACTACTAAGCATTTAAGCTTAGACAAGTCCTTTTTTTCCTTCTGTAAAGGACTAGGTCTCAGTCTCCTCTACTGTAAATGCAGGCATGTGAGCCAGGTCAGTGGACTTCGGCCTGGGTGCAGAGTGCTATACTGGCACAGTGGAGGAACAGCTGTGGTTCCCAAGATCTAAACATTCATGTTTAGAATATAATTTTAAAGAAAAATATGTAAAACTCACAGGCTATTTTGTAGAAATCTTGCTTTAAAGACATTTTTGACAATAAAAAGTAGTATTCATACAGGAAAAGGCCAGGGAAATATTAATTTATAGATCAGAGGTTAGAAAACTGACCAATGGTACAAACCAGACATCAGCCTGTTTTTTGTATGCCCTGCAAGCTGAGATACGTTTCCCATTTTTTATGTGACTTGTAAAACAGAAAACAAGCATGTATGACAGGGTGAAAGGTAAGCTGCAATGCCTACAATATTGACTATCTGACCCTTTACAGAGAATCGGCCAATTCCTAATCTAGATGAAGGGTAACAAATGCATGGCATATATGCTGACTTCTACCCTATCCTGCCCACAGGAGATATCTTTAATGATTTAAAAGAAGAATCCTTTTCCATCTGCCTTAGAATTCCATCAACATAGTGATCCTAAAAGTTACTATCAATCTAGTGGAGCCGAGATTTTTGACTGTACATCTTCACAGTTAGAAGAGTGTTTGAGGCATTCTGCTCATGTCCACCAATTCTATTTTTCCAGCCTTCTAGTGTGTTCTATTTCACTTCCATTGCCAGTATCCACCTATCTTTTTACCTGAGGGCTTTCCCAAAACTAAAAATGGCCCCCTCCATACATGGCAGGCCAGAAATGCCAAGGAATTAACACTCCTAGGAGAAGGCTCAGGAGTTGGTATATAAATACCCTTGCTCCCTTGCCTTTTGGGTAGGTTCATTATGAGTCACCTTTAGTGAAATCTCCCAGCTTTCCCATGAGGTCAACCTCAATTTGCTCATTGTGGTAGCTCCCTTTATTGACTGCTTTCCATTCCCACTATTCTCTTCCCTAATGTTTGCTGCATTCCCCAAAGAAGTTACTTGTACTTGAATCATTGTCTCAGAGTGTGCTTCTGGGGCATTTCAAGCCAAGACTGATTTCAGACCTATTCCTCCATGAAAGCAATACTTTTCTAAAGGCCTCTAACTTAAAGCATTGCCAACTTCCCTTGTAAGCCCTAGAAATTGCTGCCTGCAGTTATTCATTTTGAGGATAGCCCAATTTTGTGTGGTCTGATGTCTCTATTGTTGACTCTGACATTATGGATGGGTCAACCAATTAATTTTCTGATTGGATACTCGGTGCTTTTCAGCCTGCTCCTCCAGATTCCTATTAGTGATGAGACTTCCTAGGTGCCCTTACAATGGTAAATTCACAACCAATAAACACTTGAATCTTAAGATTTACATTGACCAGGCAGGTTGCTTTACCAAGCGCTAATAATAACTCCATTTTCTCTCACACCCCGGCAGAAAATGCAGGCAGCTGTGTCCAATTATGCTGAGCACAGCAAACTTAAACTTGTTAAAGGTAGGAAACAGGCTGTTTCAGGATGTGAAAAACTCAACATAATGTGAAGATAATTTCTCAAGTGTATGGTTTACTTGCTGTTTTTATTTTATTTCTCAAGCCAGCATTAAGTTTTCAGTTCCCAATGTAGGGCAAGAAACATAGTCCTCGTGAATACACAAAAGTCAGAGTCCAAATATATGAACTCTATTCCTGGGCCAATCAACAACTCTGTTGAAAGACCCAAAGGAAATCAGTTGTTTCATTTACTGTTTAGAAAAATATATTTAATAATACCTCCTGGTAAGAGAGGAATTTTGACTAAACTACCTACTGATCTTTGAGGTCCAAAACCAAGATATAGATAAAAGCAAGATGGGCCCATCCAATACAATGAAACACAAAATTTTATGACATGACTTACATGATCCCTGAGGGCATAGAAATTGTCTTTTCATGATCTTTGAAAAATTAAATTCTTTAAGTAACGTTTGCTCCTTCCACCACCTCTGGCTTCCCCAGAGAAGTTGATTCCATCATCAACTGTTCCATCACCAAATGATTCTGATGATGTTTTTCAAGCATTTAGGTAGAATTTTCCATGCTGCAACACAGACCTAACAACTTTTTTCTTTCCTCTAATGAAAATAATTGATCCCTCTGTTAGCTTTCTCTAATGAGAGCCAGCCAGGGGCCAGTCTCTCTTTACTCTTTTACTAATTAAATATCTTTTCTTCTGCATCATGAGATGATTACAACTGTGTCCAAAACAATGTACAGTGTTTTTTTTTATACTTCCAAAAATTAGTTCCTAACTTTTCTAAACAAATTTTCTAACCCCCCACTTAAATTAGATCACATGTGAAGTTTATGTTACCATGAGTTTTCTCTTCCCTGAATTCACTGTTGTTTTTAATTATGAATTTGTTCTTTTGATTATGTAACTAATGAATATTTCCTCTCACTAGTCTGTATACATTAAGAGTCCAGGAACCATATTTGATAATTCCTATGTTCTCATTGTCAATTTTTTTCCAATATATGATATTGGTGAGTAATATTAATTACATAGTATATATCCTTTTCAATGTAATTATATACTACATTTACTAATGTGTAATAATTATTATTCAACAATGCTATGATTTAGTAATATTCTTAACCCTGGTGTTGTGCATGAGCATATTTTATATATATATAAACAATATATATAAATCATATATATAAATTATATATATAAAATATATATATGCACACATACACATACTATCTGCATATATATCATGTATGCATTATTATATATACACAATATTATATCTTTACATATTAGTATATATACATATATAATAATATATGCATTATTATATATATATATATATATTATGTAAGGACATGTAATTTTTAGATTGAAAAGTCAAGCATAAATAGCTCTTTTTCTTTCAAAATGCCCACTCTTCATAAGTTTTCATCAGAGGGTATAAGAAGCTTGTTGAAGTCTGTTGTCCAAGTTATGTTTATTTTTAACTTTTTTTTTAACAGATTAAGTTTGTTTTTTATTGTTCAGACTGAGAATGTACAATGCACTGGCTACATTTATATTAGTTGCCATGGTTTCCAATAGTTCAGAAATTGTCCAAGAAAGGAGTGGAATTTTTCTCACCATGTAAAGATGTTTTTCCCTAACTTGTTTGTGCCCACGTAATGTACCAGTTTGAATCGTCTGCTTTTCTATTCCCCATCTGTGCTGTTTCAAGGGACAGAGAGAAAAAGAAAAAAAAAAGGCAGGTTGAAGAGAGACATGTTCTTCATTCTAGCAACGATTAGCTCAAAATTAGGCTCTCTGAGCTGTACACAGAAAGCCGCTTGCTTACACAGTATAGGCAGCATGTGTAGTACACCCGCTTTTCTCTTCACTCCCACAGGCACATCTAACAGTTTTTGTGGAGGACGCCAGACAAAGACCACTGGTTCTCCAGAGGCAGAGGCAGAACCCTCAGAAGAGACTTAATGCAAACAGTTTTACTGTTGTTTGGAGCTGCTGTTATTTTTAGTTAATTTTCTCTGACCAATTGGAAGGATCACTTTGTCAGGGATGACTGCCTTTGATTCTGCTCCAATTACTTATCCATCTTATTATCTCAACACACCTAAAAAGGGAAACACATCTCCCTCTAGGGAAAATGTAATTTACCCGACATTCTATAGCTTTACTTCATTGTAGAAGGCATTATTGTATCCTGACTCTCTGTTCATGCTAGCTATCATTTAATGAGTAGTTACTATGTACTTGCAACTGTGGTCCTTATGTTAGAGTCCATATTAACAGAACCCTCACAGGAACCTCATAAAATAGGTACTGTTGTTATCCCTGTTTTACAGGTGAGAAAAGAAAACTGAGTCAGAATTCAATGTGTGCACTGAGGATTATAAAACAGATCTTTATGTCATTAGGCATTTATTCATTTATTCACTCATCTGAGAAACTTACTGACAACTGTGACCTAGATAATTATGTCAGTGCTGGGAATACATTATTGAACAAAGTTTCTGCCTTCAGGGAGCTTCCATTCAACTAGTCTTTACTCAAGACAGCACGGTCTCTAGAGAGACATTTTGCCAAAGAATTCTGGTGCACTTCATTCTGTGTAAGCACTCTAACGTTCATGTCAGTCTTCGGGCTGGTATATTGCTAGAGAAGGACACTTTAATAGGAAAGTTTAGTGAGTCCCCTAACCTTTGGTTCTCTTCTCAAGGTTCCCTGTCCACAAGAACAGGCCAGCTTGTGTCTTTACCAGCCATATCACCCTCTCAACTTCATGGTCAGGGCTGATTGATTCCTAAAGTAGCTAGGTCAATTGGATTATTTTTTCTCAATCTAGAGTTTATAATTAGAAATTAGAGATACAGAAAAGACTTCTTCCTGTTGGAAGAGAAGAGATTTAAACTGGTTTTAGACTGTTATTCTTGGCTCTGTGCACTTGAGAATTTCAGAAATGTGCCTTGAAAGTGAGAGAAAGGAAGAAGAGGGAGAAGGGAGGATTACGGATGGGGGCAGTCAAGTAGATATATAGAGAGAAGCACCAGCACAGAATCATGGGATGCTAGAAAAAAAGGCAACCAAGAGAGTATTCCCTTGAGACCTGAGTTCTTATCTTTGTTTCTGCCACTAGGAATCCTGAGTTTTACAGGTGAGTACCTGTACCAACAAGAGTTGGTACCACAAGTAGTCCTGGGAAGCATCTCCATAGCATGTAATTTTGCAGTTGGATAACCCACCAGTCATTTGGTAGTGAGGATGGTGTCACTGAAGCAGATGGAGCAGCAGCAGGCTCCATATGAGGTTGCAGTGCACCTGGTGAGCAGTGCAGCCGGGGTGACTCAGCACAGGACTCAGGGGGAAGGAGCTCACTGACTCATGCAACACCTGTAGAATTTGAAAGATGTAGGAAAACATTAATAACATGAAAATTATTGCTAATTATTTATGACTGTCATTGATGCTTTGAAGAGAGAAAATGTCAAACTCAGACATGGATAACCAACTTAAAATAAAACTGGAGGATCAAAGGTCCTGCTTGGCAGCAGAGAGACCCACATCACCCACAGCGGTAGGATAGAGGAACTGAAGACCATAAAAGGGACATAACTGGAATGTTAGCAAAACTTCAGTGAAAGCTGAAACTTTCAGCCTAGGCAATTCACCTTTGCCATGGCGGGACCTAATGGAGAAGGAGTGTGGCCCTGAGATTGGGATAAGGATATCTGGAGTAGATGTATTTGAGCGACTTTAAACTTCGGATTCCACTGGTCCCTCTGGGCCTGCACAAGTGTCTCCCTTTCTTTTGTTTGAAGATAGAGCTTATTCTACCAACCCATCCTACTCTTTGCTGAGGTTATAGAAGATGCTCAAGGATTTATAACTACATCTACTAAAGTATTTCCTCCATAAAATATGCACTTCAAACCTCTTATCTCAGGTTCATATCCAGGGGACCCAAAAAAGATAATCCCATTTCCACCCTCCAGCTTCAGAACTCTACTGTGCAGGCCTTCGTCATTCCACAAGTATAGGATACAGATCTCCATGCTCCAAAGTTTACATTTGAATCCCCTAGGAAGTAACCATCAGGGATGGCAACAGTTGATACGTAACCTGTCATTACAAAGTGAAAAATGATGGCTTTAAAATGGCACTATGTGCAAGGTGGCATGGGAGCAGGGAGTGCTATCCTCTGGTTGCCTGATGGTGCCGCACACGCGCACACACATGGACAAAGCATGTGGGCTCTGAAGGACTAGAGGGGCTGAGACTGGGTGAGTCAGACAGTAAGTGAGGGTCCAATTCGGTCACAAAGATGGGACCCAATATAATAATCATGAACTTTCATAATTAATTTGGAGATTCTTAAGTGGATTTTTAAATCTTTTTTTCTCATTGGATCTCAAATGTTTCATTGGATGAGACATTTTTTGTTATAAGAGACACAAAACTTGAATTAAGCTTGGTCCAAGAGGGAAATTTGTTAACTCACATGATTAAAGGAAAAGTTGAGCTGGGGCCGGGCACCGGGCTGAAGAGCTGCGGAGGCCAGGGCGGCTCTGTTACGGTCGCAGACAAGCGTGGCGCTCGTGAGCGTGGGAGGCGACGGCGGCAGGGTTTCATTTCTAGAAATCTGGACTGGAAACAGAAGCAGCAGTTTGTATAATCCCAAGAACTTGCTTATACCAGGAAGCTGTAAGGGCAACATGAATATCATTGATGAGATGTAACATGGTGGCAGGCGCAGAGAGATCAAGTCTCTGACATCTTCAACTGCGAGGGCATAGGGAGCCGTAAACTGTCTAAATGCTGTTTGCTCAAGATCACTAGGCAATGCTGAGCTGACGTGGATCTGGGGTGTACAGGCTGGGCCCCTCAGAACACACACACAGAGCCCGAATCGGAGGCAATTAAGCTCCGGTTCGCCTGCTTCGTGTGACTCAGCACTAACGATCCCGCTGAAATAATTGGCCGGCCCTTAGGAACTTACAGAGGTAAAAGCCAACCGAGCCTTCATAGGCAGTGGCCACAGGACTGAAACGGGGATTGGGAGAGACAGTCAGGACCCACCCGTTGCATTGGTCACCCGGCAAAGGGAACAAACGGTCACCATTTGCATGGGATATAACCATGGCAGAGAAATGGCGTCACGGGCGGAGGAGATAACTGCATTGAAACCAGCGCGACAGGTGTGTAATCCCCTAGTCATCTCTCTCCACACAGCAGGGAAAACTTAAGGGCCACTCCCAGCTCTCCTGTGAACGCAATAACCAGACCGAGGGAATCAGGAGTGGCGCGGGACTTGCGGCGCGGAACTCCCGGCTACCGCTCCCACCAGTGCTGACAACTGAGGTCTCTTGCACCAGCTACCGGGGGCGTGGCTACAGGAGGGCAAGCAAATTCGCTGGGGGATCTCAGCCCCAAGCTCTACAAACTTAGGGTCTGAGGGAGGCAAACAGGGAGAGTGAGCCCAGGTGTTCATGAAAACAGGGCTCCCAGGAGCAGCAGACCTGGCGTGTAGACAGTATTGTGGTGAGCACCACAGGTGAGCACGGCCTGGCTTGAGGAAACACAAGACAAGGCCCTAGACACTCAGGATTGGAGACCCGCCCAGTCTAGGAGAAAGAGCTGCTGCACAGTGAATGGTTCCCACCTATTGAGAGGAGAAGCTTGGCCCAGTGGGCACAGCTCCACCTACTGGAAGAGAAGTTAATAGAACTCTAGGACTGCATTTATTATTATTATTATTATCATTTTTTTTTCTTTTCTTTTTCTTTTTTTTTTTTTTTTCTTCTTTTTCTTTCATTTTCAATTTTTATTTGTTGTTGTTCTTTAACTTTTTTTCAATGTTTCTATTTTTTTTTTAATTTTATTTTTTTATTATTATTATTATTTTTTTAAAATTTAAATTTTCATTTTTTATTATCACTATTATTTTTGTTAAAAATTTTTTTTTCTCCTTTTTTCTTTCTTTCTTTATTATCTAATCTTTGTTATTCTTGTTTCTTTTGTCTTTTCATTTCTTTTCAATTTTCTTATTCCCCCTTCCTTGAATTCTACCTGCCTACTCTCATTCTCTTTAGTGACTTCTTCCCTTCCCTTCTAATATCTTTCCTCTCAAGCATCAAATAAATCTATAAGAGTAAACAGTAACTCAGCAGTCAAACACAACAAGAAGTAACATGAGCAGCATAAAAAAGCAAGGAAGAAAAGGAGTACAAACAATGAAGGACAGCCTAAATATTCAGGAGGACCTAGAGTCAGCAGAAAAATGGTCATATAAAGAACTCAAGGAATACCTTAGACAGATGGAATGGAACCTTAAAGAAGATACGAGACAGCAAATCCAAACAGTGAAAGAACACTTTGAAAATGAATTACATAGACAGATAAAAGAAGAAGTTAAGCATCTTTATCAGGAGATTGAGATTATAAAAAAAAACCAAACAATAATTCTAGAAATGAAGGAAACGATAAACCAAATTAAAAACTCAATTGAGAGTATCACTAACAGAGTGGAGCAAGTAGAAGCCAGAACATCAGATAATGAAGACAAAATATATCATCTTGAAAAGAGCCTAGCCAACTCAGAAAGGCTGGTTAAAAACCACGAGAAAAACATCCAAGAGATATGGGATAACATAAAGAAACCAAACCTACGAGTCATCGGGATAGAAGAAGGTACAGAGATTCAAACCAAGGGAATGAGTAACCTGCTGAAAGAAATAATTACAGAAAACTTTCCAGAAATAAAAAAGGAAACGGATATACAAATTGTAGATGCATACAGGACACCGAGCACACAAAATCACAGTAGACCAACGCCAAGACACATTGTTATGAAGATATCCAATATACAGAACAAAGAGAAAATACTAAAAGCTACAAGAGAAAGGAGGCAGATTACATTCAGGGGTAAACCAATAAGGTTAACAACGGATTTTTCATCACAGACGCTGAAAGCGAGAAGATCCTGGAACAACGTATTTCAAACACTGAAAGACAATGGATGCCAACCAAGAATTCTGTATCCAGCAAAATTAAGCTTCAGGTACGATAACGAAATAAAAATCTTTCATGATAAACAAAAGCTAAAAGAATTTGCAGCCAGAAAACCAGCATTGCAAAGCATCTTGAGCAAAACACTACACGAGGAAGAAATGAAAAACAATAACCAAAACCATCAGTGGGAAGTGCCTCTATAAAGACAGAGGGCGGGGGGAAAGCTAACCATGGAGAAACAAACTAAATTAAAAAAAAAAAAAAAAAAAGAAGATAAATAATCAAACATGGCTGGAAGTACAAACCATATATCAATAGTAACTCTAAACGTTAATGGCTTAAACTCTCCAATAAAGCGACATAGGCTGGTAACATGGATTAAAAAAACAAATCCAACAATATGCTGCCTCCAGGAGACACATCTGATTGGAAAAGACATACACAGGCTGAAGGTGAAAGGTTGGGAAAAAATATACCATGCACACGGTCCTCGTAAGCAAGCAGGGGTGGCCATCCTCATATCGAATAAAATTGACTTCAAGACTAAATTAATCAAAAGGGATAAGGAAGGACATTATATACTGTTAAAAGGAACCATTCACCAACAAGACATAACAATTATCAATATTTATGCACCAAATAATGGTGCTGCGACGTTCATAAAACAAATTCTCCTCAAGTTCAAGAATCAAATAGACCACAACACAATAATTATGGGTGACTTCAACACACCTCTCTCACAATTGGACAGATCCTCCAAACAAAAGCTGAATAAAGAAACTATAGAACTCAATATCACAATCAACAACCTAGACTTAACTGACATATATAGAATATATCAACCATCATCAAGTGGATATACTTTTTTCTCAGCAGCACATGGATCCTCCTCAAAAATAGACCATATATTATGCCATAGGGCAACCCTCAGTAAATATACAGGGGTGGAGATAATACCATGCATTTTATCTGATCATAATGGAATGAAACTGGAAATCAATGATAAAAGAAGGAAGGAAAAATCCTACATCACATGGAAAATGAACAATATGTTACTGAATGATCAATGGGTTACAGAAGACATAAAGGAGGAAATCAAAAAATTCTTAGAGATAAATGAAAATACAGACACAACATATCGGAATCTATGGGACACAATGAAAGCAGTTTTAAGAGGGAAATTCATCGCTTGGAGGTCATTCCTCAAAAAAAGGAAAAACCAACAAATAAATGAGCTCACACTTCATCTCAAAGCCCTAGAAAAGGAAGAGCAAAACAACAGCAAATGTAGCAGAAGGCAAGAAATAATTAAAATCAGAGCGGAAATCAACGAAATTGAAACAAAAGAAACTATTGAAAAAATTAACAAAACTAAAAGTTGGTTCTTTGAAAAAATAAATAAGATCGACAGACCCTTAGCCATGCTAACGAAGAGAAGAAGAGAGAGAACTCAAATCACTAACATACGGGATGAAAAAGGCAATATCACAACAGACACTACAGAAATACAGAAGACAATTAGAAATTATTTTGAAAACCTATATTCCAATAAAATAGAAGATAGTGAAGACATCGATAAATTCCTTAAGTCATATGATTTGCCCAGACTGAGTCAGGAGGATACTCACAACTTAAACAGACCAATAACAATAGATGAAATAGAAGAAGCAATCAAAAGACTTCCAACCAAGAAAAGCCCAGGACCGGATGGGTATACAGCGGAGTTTTACAAAACCTTTAAGGAAGAATTAATACCAATACTTTTCAAGTTATTTCAGGAAATAGAAAAAGAAGGAGCTCTGCCAAATTCATTCTATGAGGCCAACATCACCCTGATTCCGAAACCAGACAAAGACACCTCAAAGAAAGAAAACTACAGACCAATATCTCTGATGAACCTAGATGCAAAAATCCTCAATAAAATTCTGGCGAATCGGATACAAAGGCACATCAAAAAAATTGTGCACCATGATCAAGTAGGATTCATCCCTGGGATGCAAGGATGGTTCAATATACGGAAATCAATAAATGTTATTCACCACATCAATAGACTTAAAAATAAGAACCATATGATCATCTCAATAGACGCAGAAAAAGCATTCGACAAAGTACAGCATCCCTTTATGTTCAAAACATTAGAAAAACTAGGGATAACAGGAACTTACCTCGACATTGTAAAAGCTATCTATGCTAAGCCTCAGGCTAGCATCATTCTCAATGGAGAAAAATTGAAGGCATTCCCCCTAAAATCTGGAACAAGACAGGGATGCCCTCTATCACCACTTCTATTCAATATAGTTCTCGAAACACTGGCCAGAGCAATTAGACAGACGAAAGAAATTAAAGGCATAAAAATAGGAAAGGAAGAACTTAAATTATCACTATTTGCAGATGACATGATTCTATACCTAGAAGACCCAAAAGGGTCTACAAAAAAACTACTAGAACTAATAAATGAATTCAGCAAAGTGGCAGGATATAAAATCAACACGCATAAATCAAAGGCATTTCTGTATATCAGCGACAAAACTTCTGAAACGGAAATGAGGAAAAACACTCCATTCACAATATCCTCAAAAAAAATAAAATACTTGGGAATCAACCTAACAAAAGAGGTGAAAGATTTATATAATGAAAACTACAAAACCCTAAAAAGAGAAGTAGAAGAAGATCTTAGAAGATGGAAAAATATACCCTGTTCATGGATAGGCAGAACTAACATCATCAAAATGGCGATATTACCAAAAGTTCTCTATAGGTTTAATGCAATGCCAATCAAAATCCCAACGGCATTTCTTGTAGAAATGGATAAAGCAATCATGAAATTCATATGGAAAAATAAAAGACCCAGAATAGCAAAAGCAATTCTAAGCAGGAAGTGCGAATCAGGCGGTATAGCGATACCAGACTTAAAACTATATTACAGAGCAATAGTAACAAAAACAGCATGGTACTGGTACCAAAACAGGAGGGTGGACCAATGGTACAGAATAGAGGACACAGAGACTAATCCACAAAGCTACAACTATCTTATATTTGATAAAGGAGCTAAAAGCATGCAATGGAGGGAGGATAGCATCTTCAACAAATGGTGCTGGGAAAACTGGAAATCCATATGCAACAAAATGAAACTGAATCCCCTCCTCTCGCCATGCACAAAAGTTAACTCAAAGTGGATCAAGGAGCTAGATATCAAATCAGAGACTCTGCGTCTGATAGAAGAAAAAGTTGGCTCCGATCTACATATTGTAGGGTCGGGCTCCAAATTCCTTAATAGGACACCCATAGCACAAAAGTTGATAACAAAAATCAACAAATGGGACTTACTTAAACTGAAAAGTTTTCTCTCAGCAAGAGAAACAATAAAAGAGGTAAATAGGGAGCCTACATCATGGGAACAAATTTTTACTCCTCACACTTCAGATAGAGCCCTAATATCCAGAGTATACAAAGAACTCAAAAAATTAAACAATAAGAAAACAAATAACCCAATCAACAAATGGGCCAAAGACCTGAACAGACACTTCTCAGAGGAGGACATACAATCAATCAACAAGTACATGAAAAAATGCTCACCATCTCTAGCAGTCAGAGAAATGCAAATCAAAACCACCCTAAGATACCATCTCACTCCAGTAAGATTGGCAGCCATTATGAAGTCAAACAACAACAAGTGCTGGAGAGGATGTGGGGAAAAGGGTACTCTTGTACATTGCTGGTGGGACTGCAAACTGGTGCGGCCAATCTGGAAAGCAGTATGGAGATTCCTGGGAAAGCTGGGAATGGAACCACCATTTGACCCAGCTATTGCCCTTCTTGGACTTTTCCCTGAAGACCTTAAAAGAGCGTACTACAGGGATACTGCTACATCGATGTTCATAGCAGCACAATTCACAATTGCTAGACTGTGGAACCAACCCAGATGCCCTTCAATAGATGAATGGATAAAAAAAATGTGGCATTTATACACCATGGAGTATTACGCAGCACTAAAAAATGACAAAATCATAGAATTTGCAGGGAAATGGATGGCACTAGAGCAGATTATGCTTAGTGAAGCTAGCCAATCCCTAAAAAACAAATACCAAATGTCTTCTTTGATATAATGAGAGCAACTAAGAACAGAGCAGGGAGGAAGAGCAGGAAGAAAAGATTAACATTAAACCGATACATGAGGTGGGATGGAAAGGGAGAGAAAAGGGAAATTGCATGGTAATGGAGGGAGACCCTCATTGTTATACAAAATTACATATAAGAGGTTGTGAGGGGAATGGGAAAATAAACAAGGAGAAATATGAATTACAGTGGATGGGGTAGAGAGAGAAGATGGGAGGGGAGGGAGGGGGGATGGTAGAGGATAGGAAAGGTAGCAGAATACAACAGTTACTAATAGGGCATTATGTAAAAATGTGGATGTGTAACCGATGTGATTCTGCAATCTGTATTTGGGGTAAAATTGGGAGTTCATAACCAACTTGAATCTAATGTATGAAATATGATATGTCAAGAGCTTTATAATGTTTTGAACAACCAATAAAAAAAATTAAAAAAAAAAAAAAAAGGAAAAGTTGAATAAGCACAAAAGACAGAAAAACAACTACTCTGCAGGGACAAATGGACCCAGGAACTCAAGGACTACCAACATCTTTCCTCTGACTCCCAAAACTGCTTCTTTCTAAGGGGGTTAGATTCATTCTCTGTCGTAGACTGGAACCAGCAGCTTTTGAGTTCTGAATCTATATGGCTTCAGTCTCCAGAAAGAAAAGTCCCAGACTCTGTCTGTGGTCCCAAGTGCACAAGTTTCAGGGAATGGAGGTGGTCATTGTATCTTGAGTTAGTTGCTTACCTACGGATTAATCAGCTGTAGCCATAGGGGTTGGAGCATGTTAAATGTACACTTGCAAAGGAGGAGGGTAGATGTTTAGTCTACCATGACTGACACCTTGCAGATTTCCATGACAACATCTCCCACAATCTTTAGTGAAGGGAAGATCAAGCTCCAGGGCTACTTGATGTCAAAGGTACTGATTATAAAAGTGGAATAAGGAACTCCAGACTACAGGGGACCATACTTGGTGGGAGAAAAAGCTCTAAATTTGAGATCAAAGGGAACAAAAGTTTAAGTAATAGTTCCCCCATTAACTGGGCAAACAGAATTGGGTCATTTAACCTCTTTGTTTCTTTATTGTAAAATGAGAGGAGTAAGAAAATATAGCCAAAGAAATATAATACCATTGTAAGTATTCAATAAATGTACCAAGCAATCTCATAGCAGTACTAATAACCATCATATTCTGTTAGCCTATGAGTTCATTGACTGCTAGGATTATATTTTATGTGTGTTAATTCATTGACTTTATTTAATTCTGGGATCATGCTTTATGTGTGTTTATTATTATAAAGTAATCCTAGCATAGAACATGCCATGTTATCCAAACTTACTATATATTTTCTGAATCATAGTATCATAATAGCCTACCATCCATTTTTAAATCCAATATTTATTCAGAAAATATGTATTGAATTTAACACACACACACACACACACACTTACATTATTATTCTATTCCTGACCAGATCACATTGGTAACTATTCACTTATCTGATCTATTGCTCAGAACTTGGGTCATTCTGGTTATGAGAAACTCTGGTGAATTTACATATCCTATCAAAATGCATTAAGTAAAGGAACATGCAATGAAGAACACAATTATCCAACACTTTCATATCTGAAAAGTCAGGCCAGGCCAATATATTTGGAACTTGGTTATTTAGAAACATGTTTCAGCTCTACATTTCATTGAGCCTATCAGTACATGCTTTCTAAGGATTTCTAAAATAACTATTTTCCTTTCCTTTATCTTTTTTTTCTTTTTCTGGGTCCATTGGACAGGTTTTCCTAGTACAGAGGAGATAGGAAACACATGTCACAGTTGTTCACCTAGGGAAGGTGCAGAGAACTGTCTCCTGAGGCACACCTGTTCATTTCTAGCTCTGGCTCATACTTTCTACAGATTGCTTAATTTGGGGGAAATAGCCATGTTTTTCAATCTCATCTTAAAAGGGTCATTTTAGTTGCTGATGTTCATTTCAGGAGGCTCATCTCTTTCCTTTCACTGGGAGGGCCTTTTACAAGGCATTGCCAAAATACACGGGATTCCCAGGACAAAGAATTTTATGCAGGACTAGAGGCAATGAGTAGGAACCTCTCTGTAACAAAAGAAAAACAAGGCATTCATTATTTGCCTATTTGCAATTGTGTCCCTCCTTGCTTACAAAGCTGTGGCAATATTTTTGTTGAATGGCTTAAAGCAGAGAAATCCTTTTTTTCAGAAATAGTTTTGAAAGAGGCAAACTGCAGTCCGATAATTCATTTTTTTTTTCCATTTTTCCCCACTGTGCTTCTTCTGCCCCATCTCTCCAACAGGGCTAAAAGCAAAACTGCCTTGCATACACTGAGATACTAGGAAATTCCTAATTGACTTAGCCTGAGTTTCCAAGGGGTCAGGGAGAACCTGAACAAGGACTTTTAGAGTATTATTTTTTGAGGGGATGCAGTTCTGAGGAGCAATATTGAAGGAGAAGGAGTATAAAGCAAGGAAGGAATGAGAATTACTGATCTAATATGAACATATGTTATCTAGTTACCAACCTCTTTGTATCAAGTGGAACAGATAGCTCCAACACAAAGGGCTGTCTTTAGAGAAGTTTATAGACAGCTGCTCAGAGCAGTTTATTCAAAGGGCCAAAAAAAGCATTTATCTGATTCCCCGTAGATTACCATTGGTCCAACTTTCACTGCTGTGGAGGACTAATTCCTTCACACTTCTCAGCAGCATCTATCACTTCAGCATCCAAGGGAGAGACCCCAGAACACAGGTAAGCAGCACACAGTGCACAGTCAAGATGTGATGCTGTTGGGAAGTTGGGTCCAGGTGGTCAGGTAACTGGGGCTGGGACAATAGCCAGATGAGACCAAGAAAATCTAAAGCAGCATGTAAGAGATGTTTAGTATACAAGTTAATTTATAAGGAGGCATTTTTAATAATAAATATACCATAATTTACAGTCCACTTGGGCAGGGATATTGCACAGTGGTAAATAGAATAGGTTTTGAGTCTGGCAAAGGAGGTTTCTAATCCTACCTCAGCCATTCCCCAGCAGTGTAACTTGGGCTATAGTCTTCTCACCTATTAAACTAGGCTAAGAAAGGGGTTTACATTATAGGGGTTTTTGAGGCTATGTGACATTGAGTACAGTATATGACCTACAATAAGGACTCAGAAATTGGTAGGTAATTGTTGTAGTCAGCTTTTTCACTGCTGCAACTAGAGGAACATACCAGAACAACTATAAAGGAGGAAAGGTTTATAGAGGGGCTAACAGTTTTGGAGGTCTTTAGTACATAAAAAGCCAGCTGCCTTCCTTGGGGCTCAAGGTGAAGCAGGACATCATGGCAGAGCCGTGTAGCAGAGGGAAACAGCTCACATGATGATCAGAGAGCAGAGAGAAAGACTCCATTCTCTAGATTCAAAATATATACCCCATAGCCATGCCCCCAATGAATTACTTCCTCTAGCCAAACTCCCACCTGCCTCCAGCCACCACCCAGTTAATCCCATCAGAGATCAATTCACTGGTTAGATTAAGCCTATAACCAAATCATTTCTCCTTCAAACCTTCTTGTATTATCTCACACATGAGCTTTTGGAGGACACCTCACATCCAAACCATAACAGTAATATTAGTATTTTTCCCATTTCTGAGGATTATGCTACATCTCTGTGTGGTCAAGGTTTTATTTCCAATAAATTCTGTTCAAAATATCCACATGTTGGTGAAGCTTTAACTGATTCTTTCTGTGTTAGAGATGAATCACTGAAATGGAAGAGAAAGAACTAGGCTGTCAGAAGAGGGGCAGATAAAGACACCTACTAACACAGTCTCAGCCATGGGGTAGCAGGGGAGGAATCTGTTTCTACGTTCCCAGTTTATTTTTATACAAACCATCCACAAACTGACATTTGAAAAATGATTTTATAGACTATAATGACATGTAACCACAAGTGTCATAACAACAGGATTGATGATCTTTGGGGTAGCAGTTTTCTTATGACCTTTATAAAGCTGAAATCATAAGAATGTACTTAAATACACTCATATTCTCAGACACACAGATACACACACACACCACTCACACATAGGTTTTTCTTTTCTTCCTTTGTATTTTTTGTTCTTGCTTGATTGTTTATTGTTTTGTTTTATTTATAATTTTTTTTTGTAATTTGTTTGTGCATTAGGCAGAGGATACAGGGTAATAATTAAAATGCCATTAGGCTACATGAGTTTAATTAGTAGGGCAATGTATAGAAAAAAAAACTGGTGAGTTTTTCCAACTTCCATGCATATTTGTAGGAACTACAGCTTTTGAAGTGTTCTACCCTTACTCAGCTTTTACTTTCCTTTTGGGAGGCAACCTGCTTTGTGAATTATGAAGGCTGGGTTGGTCTCCAAAACCAGCACGCTAGCCTTCTTGCTTCCCTCACTGTGGAAAGCATGTGTTTACCCAGGAAACAGTCACTCAGTTTTAACATTGGCCTCAGCAAAACCTATTTATGAAGGCAAATCCAGCACTACTGCAAAATTAAAATCCAACTTGAACACTTTCCAAAACCAAACTGAAATGGCTTTTGGATTATCCACAGTAGTGGATTATTCACACCACTGCTCTCCTATTAACAAAACGTTACTCATAGTTCACTACACAGTTAGCTTCAATACGTGAATGAGCACTGTTGCAAGTTAATCACATGGAACTCAGAACATGTTCTCCAACAAGCTTTGTGAGGAATTGCAGTCAGATGCCTGGACCAGAGGTCCTCAAAATGCACTCCTTGATTATCAGTAGCAGGACCTGGAAACTTACTGAAAAAACAAATAAATCATTCCTTTTTTGTATTATTAGATGTGTATAATGAAAAAAAAAAAGCCTACCACACAAAATGAACTGCCTTCTGAGGCTTTATGTGTCCAACAACTAGAAATATTAAATAGAGTTAGGATCACATATCTGAGGTTATTAGAAGAGATTCTTGCTTTAGATAAGGCATTGTATAAAGCTGCTGAATGTTGCTTCTAACATGTTGCTTCTAGCAAATGCTAACATTTGCTCCAAGTAGTGAGAAATGAGCAATTGGAGGATCTCTCAGTTTGCATCTCCTAGATAGTCTATGTAGCCACATACTTTCTAAACATTGTGAATCTTTTCCTGAGTTTTGCTGAAATACCCACATGTCCATCCAAATAGATATTCAAAAAACCATTTCCTAAATTAGCTTTATCTATCACCAGAATTTCTGAGGTTTCTAAAGACTTTGAAAACATAATGAAAACCAAATAAACAAGCCTGTGTTTGGGATGAGATAAAAACATTCTGGCATCGTGATGTGGTTGATCCATTAGTATGCTTTCAACTTTATCACAGGAAGGTAATTATTATTGATATGATTCATTAAATTTTAGCACAAATTCTCATCGTCATAGATAATGATAAGTAAATAACCTTTGTGCAGTGATTTGAAGAGTAAAAAGTACCTCTACCTCTATGGGCACACTTTCTCTTCTAGTAGTGACCCTGTGAGCATTTATGATAATTTTTACCCTCATTTTGCAGATGAAGAACCTGATGTGAAAAGTTCAGTGACTTATCTTGGGTCTGTCTACTAGTTAGTTAGAAGAAGTGGGTTCTGGCCCTTGACTTTAAGAGTCCGTGTTCTTTCCCTTATATCTGTGGTTCTTAAACATATTTGCCTGGGGATTCCCAGTTATTGAGGATCCCAAAGACCTATAGATATAAGTCCTGGAAAAAATAGTAAATTTTAAAACTGATAAAATTTTAAAATATTATTTTTATTTCACATTAAATAATAGTATTTACCAGGAAAGTAATTACATGAGAGTATAAATAACATTTTTGTACATTATTATATTTTAAAAACAATGTTTTCCAAAACAAAAAAGTGAGAACAGGGATGTTTATTTGCATTTTAAGTATCTCTTTAATGCTTGGTTTAAAAGAAAGAAGAAAACTAGAATGTCATATTTTTGTCTGTATTCAGCCTGTTACAATATGATGTATTGAATGAACTGTGTGAAGAAAATTTGAACTAATAAGATATATAGTTGGAAAAGTTCGCATATATTAATAACCTTAACATATAATTATTGATATTTTTCTTTGATACTATACCAAAATTCAACAAAGAACGGTTTCTCAAAGGTCAATTGTGGTATTGAATCTGTACACTTTTTAAATGCTGTTACACTAAAAACATTAGTTATCTTATATTTTGAATGAATATTTTATCAATGAATGATTTTATGACAATATACTATGGTCATCTGGAAAATATTGATTCCCTGAGTTCTGAATATCTAAATGTCACCACATCTCATTATATAGTATAAAAATCACATTAGTTAATGGCACCACTAATATCCTCAAAAGTCTTTATGTGGTAGGAAGCTGTCAAATCTGTGGCTGCAGCCAGTTTTCAAAACTCTCATTTTCTGTTCAAATTTCATCTTTAACCATAAAGTTGTCATTTGCTTTCTTTGAAGGTTTGGGTTTACTTCATTATTCTAAAGAAAATATCTGTATGCCAAATTTCTAAACTACCAGAATTTACATATCATGAAAAAAATGCATAAATTAGTTAGCTCAGCTTGCAGCTGAAATGCTCACCCGTCTTTTCCTTGGAGATAGTCTTCCTACTTCAGGTGAGCTGCAGAAAGGCCTCGAGCCTTTTGTACACTCCCCACTTCATCCTTTCATCGTGTGAAATACTAAAAAGACATGACATCAAGACTGAGGTTTGGTTCCCTTATACTGCTCCAACAAGGATATTCTCTGGTGACATTGTTTGTTTCTAGTGAAAGTGCACAGTGGTGAAGGATGCCGTGGTTACCAACTAGTACAGTGTGGTGTTCCTCTCTTGATTTATACAAAGGAACCAGCAGTTCTACCCACCAATGCTTTTATCTCATCACTACACATGTCAACGCACGACAAAAGCAAGTCATATCTTATTATTGTTATGAACAGTGTTGATCTCATGGATCTGTGGGGGACTTGGGTGTTCACAAAAGAATTGCTAGTCTACAGTAAGCTGCCTTTTCCTGTTGTAGAGGCATTTGACGTTGATCCTACATTCCTTTTTTTTTTTTTTTGCTTTATATTGAACCTATTCTTTTTTTCTTATTATTATTGGTTCTTATTAGATATACATAACATTAGGATTTATTGTGACATAATTATAAAAGTATGGAATATAATTTTTCTAATACGGTCTCTACTACTTCCCATTTCCCTTGCCCTGTTCCCTTCCCTCTGTTCTACTGATCTTTCTGATACCTAAACTACATTTTAAAGTAAACACTTCTAATGCCAAACTTCTTAAGGTTGTTAGCATTCTTTTGTTTGTTTGTTTGTTTGTTTGTTTGTTTTTGGTGTTAGGGATGGAACCCCCAGCCTTATGCATGCAAGACAAGCACTCTACCAACTAAGCTATCTCCCCAGCCCTTTCTTTTAAATTTTATGCCTCTCATGGCCTATTTTGAACTGTTCCCCTCCTCAAACCTATTCTGCAGTCCCATTAAATTTTTCTTTCTTCTAACTCACTTAGTTCCCTCTACCCATATTTTCCCCATAGATACATCACAGCTTTTTTGGTGCCTATATCTATATTATTCACTCTTATGTCCTTAGTATTCTGCATATTCCCTGCTTCATAAAAGGCATTCAGTATAAATATTTGTTGTGTATTGTGTATGTTTCACAGTCCCCAGAATGAGTGACAACACGTTTTAACTATTTTTCTGTGACTCAACCTCTCACTCATGTCTCCCTTTTACCTGATGACAGAAAGAAATAACTCTGGTTGATTTCAAGCAACTCTGTAATTTTTACACTTATACGTGGAGTCATCAAATTCAGAGTCCTCCCCACCCCATCCTCTTCCCTTGTATAGATTTTATCATTGACAGGTTATTTATGATTGCGGTATTGTGAGAATGTGTGTCCTGTTGTTTGGTTTGCATAGATCTACTCTGGGCACCACCAAGATGTGATAATACTATCACACTGGCAGACAGCCTGCCTCCATTCAGGATGGCATCTGCAGCTGAGATGGGAG
This sequence comes from Marmota marmota marmota, assembly GCF_001458135.2. NCBI lineage: Eukaryota > Metazoa > Chordata > Mammalia > Rodentia > Sciuridae > Marmota > Marmota marmota. Next base: position 75,589,407 of record NW_026000026.1, read on the forward strand.
CACCTGTGCTGGGAACCTGCTGGGGATGGCTGCAATATCTGTCAATCCTTGTTATTTAAAGAGTCTATATTTGTAAATTTTTCTACTACGTATAATTTATTTCTGATTCTAAAATAAATAGTCATGGTGCTTTTGTGGTCACATCCAGATGTCCTCAGAGTAACAACAACAACAACAACAAAATGAGTTCCCTGATAAGCATGTTCCCAGCTCAGCGCAGGTCAATGCAAAGACTTATCTGCAAAGACCCTGTTTCCAAATAAAGGCGCATTCATATGGACTGAGAATTAGAACTGCAGTATCTTTTCAAGGGACCCATGGAAACCCACTCAGGCAGTGCTCCTCTCTGCTCTAATGTGCTAAGCAAGTATCATTTGGGGGTCAGTTTGGTGCTGATTTTTTAAAATTATTTTTAAATAAAATATTTTTACTGGCGATTTTACTGTATGAAATGACATCCACGCATGGTGCTCTCTAGTGCTCATAAGTATGAGATGTGATGTATCTTATGGAAATAAGATGCCTATTAGGTAAGCTTCTTTCAGATACTGGTTGCAGAGTTGTCTACCATAAGTTCAATGTTACAGAATCAACAATATATATTAAGTAAGGTGTCTTTAACTAGAAATACACAAAACAAAGCTATATATCGATCAATTGACAAAGAATGTGACCAGAAGATTACAGGAAAATTCCTGTTCCCCCCACCACTGCCCCCAGCAGCAGCAGAATAGTAATTGCTACCTCTATGTTCAAGATATCTTTTTAAGAAAGAAGTACTACAAATAATGAAAATTGCCATAGCATTTGCCTGTGCCTTTCTCTGGTTATGAGGTAGACAGCCATGAACCTGAATTCTGGCATCAATTTCACCAGGAGCTTTTTGGATGAAAACAAGGGACCTTCCTGAGGAGGCAGCTCTGAGGATGGAACTGACCTCTGGATAGTCCTCTCTCCTACCCTGAGTGGGTTCCCATGGGTCCCTCGAAAAGATGATTGCAGTCCTAATTCTCAGTCCATATGAATGTGCCTCTATTTGGAAACTGGTCTTTGCAGATATAATTAAGAGGTGATGATGGATACAGAGGACCCTCACTCCATTGACTATTGTCCTTATAAGAAAGGGAAACTTGGAAACATGGAGACATCCAGGAGTCACTTAGAAAACAAGGTCACGTGAAGACCCAGGCAGAGACTGGTATTTCCATATTATAAAGCAGCTAACCCAAGCATTGTTTGCAACCACAGAAGCTTGGGGAGCTCCACAGAGCAGATTTCCCCTCATAGCCCCAGAAGGAAACCACTTGCACATACCTTGATTTCAGACTGCTCATCTCAGAGGTGTGAAAAAATAAATTTCTCTGAGTATGTGGTGTTCTTTTCTTTTCTTTTTTCCCCCTCAGTTCTGAGGATCCAACCCAGGGCCTCACGCATGCTAGGCAAGCACTCTACCACCATGTCACGTCTCCAGCCCTAATTTCTCTTGTTTTAAGCTGCCCTGTTTGTGGCACTTTGTTACAGCAGCCCTAGTCATTTAGTACACACCCTGAGTACTTTAAAATAGTATTATTGCTATAATCCAAAAGAAAAGAATTCCAGATACACCTATGAGAAAAGAACATTTCATCATCTGTGCCCTTATCATTCAAAACCTCTGCAAATTACCTGGAAATCCCAGCCTCCAGGTTTTTGGTAGTGGGTGTCCCTGAGAGAGGCAAAACTCTGGAGAATAAGTTCATGAAAAGCTCCCGTGGGTGTGGCGTTTTCCACCCTTAGATCAATGCAGTTTAAAGGAGGAACAATGCACATTAATGTAGGGCCTGCTTCAATGGCTTTCAAGCGGCAGGAGCTGACAGAGTGTGACACTCTTCATGAGACCCTGCTGCCCCTGACACTCTGGCAGGTTTACTTCCTTCAGTCTCCCCTCACCAAACCTTGGTGGCTTTCTTATTGGCTGTCGGAGATGGGGTGTGAAAGGCTGCTACACCAGAGGAGGGACCTCAGCAGCAGCAGCATGGGCAGGCTGTCAGGCTCAGGACAGCCTCCAAGGTAGGCTGGCAGGACAGTTAGCTTTCTCTTTTTGGTCCTGTCCATTGGCCTGTGGGAGGTAGCCATTCCCCCATGGAAGAGAAGCAGTCACTCCCCTGGAGTGGCTTCTCCACTGGAGGTGGAATTTGACCCATTTGACTCAATTTCAGGCTACTGCAGGGGAGCACCCCATGGAGCTGGCCAGGGGATCTGGGAGTGGATGTATGTACCTTGGCAGCTTTAGGTTATTTATGGGGGTGTCAGATCCTTAGAATCCTGCCTAGGAATGAATTGAAATCAGGCAGGCTGAAATAGTTTCTGTGCCTGTGTCTGAGCCTGCCTCTGACCATGTGAATTATTGAGTGATCCTTTAGAGTAATCCTTGGTGACAAGCTTCAGCTAGAGAGCTGGGAGAGGAGACAGTCCACCTGACTGTGATTGTGTTCAAAAGAGAGCATCTTCTAGTCAGTATTTTTTTTCAGTTTTTATAACTGTGGTAAAATATACATAACATTTACTATCTTAATAATTTTTGAGTCTACAGGACAGTAGTATTAAATACTTTCATAATGGACAACAGTGACCACTACTCATTTCCGAAACTGGAACTTTTCATCTTGAAAAATTAAAACTCTGCTCATTATACATTAACTAAACATTCCTCCCTCCAGCCCCCTACCACTGGCAACCACCCTTATACTCCCTGTCTCTATGATTAGTTACTATGCTAAGTACCTCATATAAGTGCATCATATAATATTTCTCTTTTTGTGACTGGAGTATTTCAACCAAGTAAAAATGTGAAGTTGATATTAAACTATGTGTGCCAGTTGATATATAGAGTGCTTAATAAACTTTAATACATTATATTCTAGTAACTCTAAGCAATCATTATTATGAGCAATCTCAATTGTATGTATTAAGACTCCAAAGCATTGTATAAATTGAGTAAAATTTCCAGGTCATTCTAGTAAGTGATGGAGCCTGCTTACATACACAGGTCTGCTTGTCTCCAATCTTACCTCCCAAAGAACAACCCCTGAACAGAGCTATGTATTTCATAATTATGTACATGATTTTCAGATTAGGATAAGGCTTATGCATGACATAGTAATGCTCTAGTTTTAGGTGGCTAGACCACTGTTAGCAAGGAAGAGTCATAAGATCAGGAACAATTTCTGGTTTTCCCACCAATGTACACCTAGAGACTAGTATAATACTGGGCAAAAATGAATCTCAGTAAATATCTATTCAATAAAAAACATTTAAAGATGGGTGGATAAAATGATTTCATTGCAAAGTTTTGTATGCACTATAACATTTCCCCTCCAGAACAACCTTGGGAAGTTGGCAGAGAAAAATATTATTTCAAACCTGCAGGTGTGAAACTGGAACTTTCATTTTCTGGTTATGGATTTTGCTTTATCCACCCTATCTTTCTTACATGGCAAAAATTATATAGGGCTCAACCCTGGGTTCAGTGATTATTCCCCATATATTCTTGTTGTTTTCACAGAAGTCACTTGAAACATTGAACCAATTGTTGCTGATTGCCAAGATCAGGCCAACAATGACAATAAAATCCCCAAGTTGTTATAACTTTCATCATTCAAATAAACTGCAAGCATGACGAGGGAAGGGTAACTTGGGGAAGGGCAGCCGTTCCCATTTAGACAGTCACCATATGAGCTGAGAACCCTCCACCAACACACACTACTTTATGGCGGAATCTAAGGATCCTAAAGGAAATCCAGAACTAAGATCCAGTGATATTTATCAATTTCAGCATGTCCTGGGTTAGATAGGAGACCTTTCTCTAATTTGTCATATTCACATGACTCAAGTACTTTCAGGAATAAAGCCCTGTTTGTTATTTTGGAAAAGGAATGATAGATACAGTATAAACTTACCTATACTTATAAATATAGATTAATATATGAAAGTTTACAAATACCTGACAATTTTTTTTTACTATAAACTCAGTAGTAAACACTTCTGCATAATTATTCTAATGTGAAATTTTTGATGTTATATGGGAACTTACAGTTTTCCCTTTGTCTATTCCAGGTTGTTCTTGGTGGGAAGGCAATTATCAAACCTATCCTGTGATCACACATAAAAAGCCAAGGTCATGTACAACCTTGAGGCAACCAGAAAATTAAACATCATCTGTGTACATCTGCCAAACATTGAAAAAAAACAAAACAGAAATGGTCAAGACTTTTCAGGATTCACAAAGAAAATTTTGGCCCCATTACCATCTCTTATCTTTATATGGAAAAAAATTGCTTGATTAACCAATTTCTCCATTTTCTAAAATTAAAGCTGTAACTCTTGAAAGATGCTATTTAGGTCCATTATATATTTGTTAATCCAGTGTTTTGGGTAAACCCCCAAAGATTTTAGCTTATCCTTTTATTTAGGTATTTGGTCCTAAGGACTCCTTTAGCTTTTATTCCAAATTATCATCAAGCCTGTATTTCTCTTAATAGTCACATTTTCTTTCTGGTTCCCTATTTCTAATTGGAGCTCTTAAGTCCTTACATGTGTAATCAATTACTCTTTCCTTGTCTGCAGCATTGGATCAGTCACTGAGTATGATAGAGTAGTCTGCAAGGCTTTTCTGATTCTCTTCTTTCTGTTCTTATCATAATCTTTCCATTTCATTCTCCTAGAATGCTTTTCCTTTCTCTCTACAGCTACTGAAATTGAAAACATCTTCTCAGATAAATCCAGGAAGCCACAATCTTTCAGAATCTGTTCTGAAAGTATACCTGCCCAGTGAAGTGTGATTATGCCTCCTAGAGTCTTGCAGCATGTGAATTCCACATTATATGGTAGTTATTGGTGTCCCATTTCAAGTTAAAATATAAGAAGTACCAGGCTCAGTTCCAGGCCTGGAAGGTTAATAGTACACTGTGCTAGTAGATTTTCACCTAAGAGTCTAACAGAATAAGTGAAAAGTTCTTGAGTTAGATTGCCTAAACTTATACATTTTTACATACATAACCTCAGACATGTCACTTAAAAGAACAATAGCTACCTTTATTTATGTATTTTAATGTAAGATTTTCATCATTGTTGCCTGGCACAAATTAAAGGTTTATTCATTCAATTCATTTTAAAGATATGAATAGGTAGTCTGTTTCAACTATTGTGTGTGTGTGTGTGTGTGTGTGTGTGTGATGCTAAGAGGCAAGCATTCTACCAACTGAGGTGCATGTGAGGCAACCATTCTACCAACTGAGCTATATTTCCAGTCCCTCAACTATTGTTTTGGACTCAATGAATACACAGTGGTGAATAAGACAGAAAAACCTCTTACTTTCATGGAGCATAGATTTTAGTAGCAGGAGGCAGAGAGGGTTGTTAACATTTATTATGAAATATTATAGTTGTACTGATTGTTTTCAGTCAGTTCCATTTGTAGGTTTCTGTGCTATTTTTGTGGTTAAAGATCTTGAGTGTAATTATGGAGATAGATAATTAATTAGCAATGTTGAAATGAAAGTTTTGAATGAAGCACTATGATAATAAGTGCTGTTTTCCAAAGTGAAATGCAAGGCCATGACACAAACATTTCAAATGTGGTATATTAAATGCATTTCTCTACATCCCTTAGTGAGATGTGAAATGAGCACACCTAAATGACATCATCTGAAGCCAAAGAAGAGATATTTTTAGCAAGGGTATTTGGGTTTCTCTGTTCTCATCCTCTTCCTCAGGGAGAGGTGAGGTTTCTTCCCTCTTCATCTAATGTTAAGAGTGGTTTAAAGGAAACCAGAGATTCATATGGTTTCTAAATGTTTGAGGAACACAGTACACTGGTGTCTGATTCCTCCTGGAAAACCCAAAAGTGAATGATGTGGTTGGCAACTGCTGTGACAGCGAACTGACAGAGCATTGAGTAGCCCTCATTTTTCAAGTACAGGGAAGTTCATAACACTTGAATATTCCCATGGATCCAATGTGCAAGGAAGTGTGGGGCGGGGGTGTGATGAGTTAATTCCTAACTAGGAGGCTGCAGGGAAGTTTGAACAGATCTTAGCTGAAAGAACTTGTGTATCAATGGATGCCTGATGCCTGTGTCCAAGGAAGATGTAAGTGACCAACCACAATAAGAAGCATTCATCCTTCTCAGTAACCAAGATTGGCTGGCCACCTTACAATCTCATTAGAATGTCCGCTTATACTTCTGTAAGTAAATAGGTTAATTTGAAAGAGCGATAAGATCATGAGTAAAACAATTTGGACCACTTAATAGAGTGTGACTAGGGTAAGAACAAACCCCCAAGAGTAAATTGGGAGTGAATGCTCAGGGTTGGACCCTCAGAGCAGAAAAAAATAGTAGATTGACAAAAGTAGCCAACAGGCAATGATCTGGAGATTGAGAAAGTTTTGCAGGCAAAAGGAACAGCACATTCCAGCGCCATTGGATGAAAATAAGGTTGACATATTTCAAAAAAACTAAAGAAAGCCAATTGCAGAAACTTAGTAATGGAAGTGATGAAGTAATAGTGGATGTCATCAGAGAAGACAGGAGTGGCAAATCAAGTAGGATTCTGTAGGGGATGATAAGGGGTTTGGACTTTGTTTTGAGTAGAAAGTGGATCCATGAGAGAGTTTGAAGCAGGAAATGACATTGAGTGCTTTACATTTTTAAAGTAGTACTTTTATTGCTGAGCGAAGCTACACTCCATATTTTAGGGAGTTATCAAAAACCCGAAACAGATTAGACTTGAGCAAATTGAATTAGTTTTGCAGAAGCTGAGAGGAATGGAGGGTACATACAGATGTGGAGGCAGCAAAGCATATGACACAAGAAGTCACGACTCCCCTCCAGTACAAATAAGAGCTTAGTATTGGGATTCTGAGGTACAGATTGGTTGCTGGGATTATCTAAGACTGGTCTACACAGCTGCCAAGCAAAGATGGGGAGGAAGAAACCAAGACCTAAAGTCTGACCTAAACTGAAAGCAAGGTAAAGTGCCCAAAATTGTGATGTCCAATCAGAGGGACCAAGAAAAGATATAGGATCCAGACATGATGATGTTTGATAGAAATCAGGAAGAAAGATTTCAAAGAGTGGTGGAATGCAAAGCTTGCAGAGTGTCTTGCTTGCTAAAAAATATAGTAATGGGTTCTACATTGCCTTTGGCCATTGACTGAAAAGAATTCAGGAGACAAATCAAAGCTCTATCTGCATAGCTGTGGAGTGGCAACTGACCTGACTTTTACATTGGCAATCTCTTCCTTAGAGCTCCTGAAACATAAATCAGTCTTCATTCAGAAACTTCATGGCATTTTTCCTAAGTTGTGCTGTTCTATTTGTTAGCATGATTATTTGATTGGTGTCTAGTTCCACAGTCAGATTAGATTAAAGGAGACCTTTTCTGACTTTGCTCACTATTATATTCCTAACACACTGCTGAACACAACAGTTACTCAAACATTTGGTGAGTAAATTAATATTGCCTCACCTCCTATCTATTCACGTCCTTTTCCAAATCCAAAGAGACTAGCAACATTCTAGATGTGAGTGACACAAGCATGTGTATTTAATTTTTTCACTTCTCTAAGAGTTTTGATTGGCACCTAGTAGGTGTCATTGTGAGAGATGTTTATTGACACCGAAGAACTTAACATTTAGTACAGGATATTATTTTTTTACATGGATATTTAGCTATAACTTATATGCTAATAAAGAAATTATAGAATGTATAGAATGCTATAAATAGTATAAAATCTGTTTTCTACCTTCAGATAAGAACAATATTACAATTTTAAAGCAAAAGAGGGACATCATTTTGGTTTTAATTTGTAATCTCTATGGCACCTAGAACAGGTCCATTCATGGTACATAAGAGGGTAGAAACTCGAGGCTGGCATGCTGGCAATGCACACTAACAATGCTAATCAGTAGGCTCTATCACCATAGGTCTTAAATCATGAAGTCTTTACTCCCTTTGTCCCATGGGTATGGTGGTCAGGGAATTATTGAAGAGACTCTCTGTGGGATAGGGTATTAGACATTTCTTTTCCATCTGTCTACACACATGGAGATGTTGGTTCTTTGCCTGTATCAGAAATCAGATTGATAATTATAGCAGTACTGAAATTGAATGTGTATAGAGAATACCTCTAGTGGTTGGTTATTAAAAGATTAGAATCTCCTTATAGATTTTTAAGTTGGGCCAGATGGACATCCCCATAAAAGCACTAAAGAAACTAGAGTGAAAAAAGAAAATTAAAATGCTTAAGAAGATAATTGTAGAGAAATTGAAAGACAAGGGTGAGAGTATCAAGACATGGTAAGTAAAGATGAAAAATATATTTCATTGCTCAGATGACCATGAAGCTGATTTGCATCCAAATTAATTAATTTATTAATATTAATGTGTGTGTTTGTGTGTTTTGGTTTTTTTTTCTCTGTGGCCAAAATATCTGACAAGAACAACTTAGTGAAAGAAAAGTTCATCTTGGCTCACTATTTCAGAGATTCAATCCATAGTTGACCATGGATTTGTGTCACTCACAATCTAGAATGGTGGTGCTCTGAGCCTGAGAGAAGGCAAAACATCATGGAAGAAGAGTGTAGCAGAGGAAGGCCACTCAGGCCACAGTGGCCAAGAAGCAGAGAAAGAGCACCAAGGATGAAATATAAAACCCAAGGGACACCCCAGTGACCTACTTCTTCCAGTCATACACTATGTGCCTTTGTTACACCCAGTTAGTCCATTCAAAAAATGGATTAATCTAGTGAATAGGTTATGGCTCTAATAATCTAATCATTTGGGGGACACCTCATAACTAAACCATTACAACTTCTGGTGGATACAAGTCACCTCTGGACCTTTGCACTTGCTGTTCTTTCTTCCTGGAATGCTTTCCTCCTGTCCCTTTGCCTAGTTGTGATATTTCTATATTTTATTTTATTTATTTATTTTGTGTGTGTTTTAATTTATATATAACAGCAGAATGCATTACAATTCTTATTACATATATAGAGCACAATTTTTCACATCTCTGGTTGTATACCTAATATATTCATACCAATTCATGTCTTCATACCTGTGCTTTGGATAATAATGATCATCACATGCTGTTCTTTCTTCCTGAAATGCTTTTCTCCTGTCTCTTTGCCTAGTTGTGCTATTTCTATATTTTAGATCTCAGCTGGATAGACTTTTCTTGATGACCCTTTATGTACTAGACCCTCCCCATTTAGGTTTCCATCACCCTATTATGACCCTTTAGCATCACAATTTTCATTTATCTGGTTAATTAGTGTATTTTAAAGTTATCTAAATTTAACACTTAATATAATATTTAATAGTTAAAGTTAAAATTTTAAGTGATCTCATTAAAATATAAACTTCGCAATAACAGGTACATTTATTATATCATTTGTTACTTTAAAGTAAAACATCACTTGGGTCACTTAGAAGCATTCCATAGACATATGTTTAAAAAATGAATGAGTATTGATTGGCTATAATGTGGACTGCATGGTTGTCATTTCATGTTGGTGAAAATCACTTGGATTTTTCAGACTTATAGAGAAGGAATCCCTGAAATTATTTTCTATTCTTTTCTTTAAGTACTTCTAGTAGGATTTCCCACCTAGTCACAACATTGCCATGTTTAAATTGAAGCTTGTTGCATACACTACATCTTCTGAAAATAATGACTTCGTATAATTATTTGGTCACAAGACCCCTCTTCTCATTTGTTTAATGAGGGAGTTGAACTACATGATAACATTAACTATATTCTAAGTCTAGGATGTAATATGATTCATCAGTATTACATTTAAATCTTTTATTTTTGTTTCCAACTACTTTTTCTAAAGCTCAGAAATGGACAATCAATGCTAGAGAAGGGGGTGGCCAAAGTTTGAGTTGAATGGGAAAGTAATGTCTGTGTTAATTTAGGTCTTGATCTTGCTGAGTTGTTTGCATAAGCAGCCCCACATTCTCTAAGTCACGTGGGATCCTTATTCATATTTGTTTATCTCCATTGAGGTGCTCCTATGAATTTAGTCGTACTTTTAGGAATTCTTGGATAAGTCACAAATTTTGCCTAAGAGAAAATTCAAGAAGTGGCTTTCATATGAATAAAAGTAAAACATTTCTAAACAGAAATAAATCAAAACTTTTGTGGTTTTCACCAGCATTCCAACTTCTACCAAAGATCTCATTTTACCAAAGTGTCTTTGCATGGATTTAGACTGCATAGGGAAGCAGAATGAGTAATGCTGAATGAGGGTGTTTGGTAAATAAGAAGGTATGCTCTAGACTCAGAGCAGTGCTTGGACCACTTAACTCATGTGTAATGTTGGGCAAGTCTTTTGACTCTCCTGAGTCTAGTTTTTCTGACCTGTCTGTGTGAATAATTGTAGTACTAGTAGCACAGTCCTACTTGAGTGTTAAATGAAGTGATATATAAAAAGCAGTTATCACCATGTCTGGTTCATTATCAAGTGGTAAATATTAGCCATGACTCTGTTGCTGTAGTACTTGTAACTCTCAATGTATGTTTGTAAACAGCATATGAGAGAGATTCCTTTAATATTCCCAACCTTACATGCAACTTGTTTGTTTAAACTGTGAATTCTTAAAAAACTAGGTATACTTAGCAATGTACCATACAGGATCTTCCACCCAGTAATGATTGGTTTAAAATATGGAACAGAGACAACTTCTAATTAGTTAGTGAACTTCCTTCTCCCAATCGATTTTCTAAAACTTGTTCATTTCCTGTAGTTAATTGTATTTGTTTGGGGCTGTTGTGAATTGCTCTGCTATAAACGTTGGCATGCACGCATAATCCACAGTAGCCAAATTATGGACTCAGTCTAAGTGCCCATCAACATACGAACAGGTAAAGAAAATGTGGTATTTACATATAATAGAATTTTATTTAGCTATAAAGAAGAAGAAAATTGTGCCCTTTGCTGGTAAATGGATGGAGCTGGAGAACATCATGCTAAGTGAAATAAGCTAGACTTGATAATCAAGGATGGAATGTTTCCATTGCAGAAGCAATAAAGAGAGGGAGAAGGAGGGAAAGAGAGAGAGGAAAAAAATAAGAAGGAATATTAAAAAGTAGGAATATCTCAAGAAAATAGAAGGGGGACCAATAGAGTAGAGAAAAGGTATCAAGAAGGAGAGAGTAGAGGAGGTTATGGGAAAAAACTGGTAACAAAATTACTAAACTACGTTATGTCTGTGTGCAAATATACCACAACAAATCCCACTTATGCATATAATGATAATGCCCTGATGATGATGATGATGATGATGATGATAGGGAAATCTGTAGAGTAGATCAAATGAACCCTGGGAAGGGAGGAGAGGAGTGAAAGGGAAGGTATTGGCCAAGGAGATGGAGGAAATTATGTAATGTGTTATACAAATATGGCATAATGAATCCCACTATGTATAATTATCGGGCACCAATAAAAAATGAATTTTAAAAATGCATTTGTTCATTGTAGTTGACTTGTGCTGAATAAAATGTGGACTTAGTATTTTTATCAAGTATACTAGGGGATACAATAAAAATATAGGCTCCACATTTAACTGCAAAGAGCCTACAGTACAGTGGTAAGAGCATGGGCTTCAAAATTATATAGATTTAGTTTCAAATTCTGGAATCTTTAATTTCTAGCTAGATGAACATGAAAAAATTATTTATATTATTATTTTCTGAGCCTCAAATTACTTGTGTGTAAAATGTAATGCTTTCCTTGTTTCCATGTGAAAATAAATTCTTAAAAAACACAAAGTGAAATGTGTAACACATAATCAGCACCTAATTAGTAGCATTAGTTAATAACTATATAGTATATTAATAAAAATACTATACAATTTTAAAATACCCCATTTTTGATCATTCCATACCAATGATGAATATTACCATTTCTACTTACTCACTTATTAAATAAGTTAGTCTTTGTTTGTAGGTGGATCAGTAACAACACCACCCTTTCAAATATCAGTGGTAAACATAATTAATTATTATTATTACTATTATTATTATTATTTGGTACTTAAGGTTGAGTCCAGGGGCACTTAACCACATCCCCAGTCCTTTGTTCATATATTTTATTTAGAGGTCCGTCTTACTGAGTTGCTTAGGGCCTCAGTAAGTTGCTGAAGATAGCTCTCAACTGACCATCCTCCTGCCTCCATCTCCCAAGCCGCTGGGATTACAGGTGTGTGCCACCACGCCTGGACTAAATGCTATTTCTTGTCGACCCCAAGACTTCTGTGGTTCCAAACAATGTATCAGGCCAACTGTCCTCTATCTTGTCATTCAGAAATACAAGTTACATTTGTTTTTGTTCTTAACAATTCAAGAAAATATTTATGTGGACCCACAAGTGGAAAATGGTGTGGTCAGTTCCAATAATATCTTCTCCAGTCTCCTCCCCAGAAGACTCTTGGGTATGCAGAGCAAAAACCTCATGAAAACATCAGAGAAATGTTGGCTCATAAAGAGAGAAAGAGAAAATAATATAGAATTAAAGGACACTTGCAAAGATGTTTTGCCTTATTGTTTCTTTGAAGCCGTCCAGTGAGCTTGGCTGGGAGTTCATCTTCCTCACTGGGGAAATGCCTTCTCCATCTCATACTGTCTTTCCTGGGCACAGAAGGCAGGAATGACTGCACACATACCACATTTTTGCTATTTCTGGCTTAAGTAAACACCTTGAGTACATTATGCATTTGCTACTTTGAACTATGTTCAGGATAAAAATGTCAAATATACCTAAAATTAAAAAGAATGATAAAATCAACTTTTATATACCTATTCTAAAACTTCGATATTTTGCTAATGCTCTTTCATTCCACTCACCATCTGCTTTTCCTGTTAAGGTTTAGAATATGGTCCAGACATTGTATCATCTTACTACTAAAATTCCCATATCTTTAGCTGATAAGATTATGCTAGCATCACCGCAATGCTATTGTTACATATTTAAAAAAAATAAAAATAGTTCCCCAGTTTTATCTAATTCTCAGTCCGTTTGCAAATTTCTTTCATTATCTAAAATGTGTCCTTTTATAATTTACTTTAAAAAATCAAACTATAAACTAGGACCAGTTATACATTTGATTGCTATGTATCATTTGTCAGTTTTATCCTATATAACTATGCTCTTACTTACCTGGAGAAATTAGTCACTTTTCCTGTAGAATGCTAATTGCACATTCTGAACTTACTTTTGCTGAGTGGTTTGGTTTATCTTAATTTTGCTTTTCCTATAAGCTTACAGGTAGATGGAAATTATTGACTAAATTGAGAATCTCTTCATTTGCAGTGTCTGTTATTTATTTTTGCTTAAGTTTTATATTTCAGGGACTTATCTAAAATGTTTTCTAGGAATTCTTTGAATAATTGGTAGTACTGATTTTATTTGACTAACAGTTCTGCTATTAGAAATTATAAAGGTCAAAGGAGACATATAAAATTGTTATTTGAAAGCATGGGAGAGGGACACAAAGCTAGCAGATACTTGAAGAAAAATAAAGATTTTTAAAAAAGGAAAATATAATAGTTTAATACACAAAGATGAGAGCTTGAAACCCAATCATATCAATAATTTTATTAGGTGAAAATTAGACTGGACACTTCCATGTAAAAAGAAATTGTTAGAACGGCTAAAAAAGTGTGCGTGTATGTGTGTGTGTGTGTAATCTGTAAAAAAGAAACTTTAAATGTAAATACATAATTTGAAAACAAAGAGATAAAGAGATAATGTATAAACTTGAATCATAAAAAAATCTAACATGGATCTTTTTATATCATTAAAAACCGTGTTTAAACCAAGAAATATCACCTTATATAAAGAGGAGAATTTTATAGTTATAAAAGGTTAAGTATCAAAAATTAAACTCAACTTATATGGTAGAAAATGAATATAAATAAAAGCAAATATAAATGAAATTTTAAAAAGTCAAACTGTAGGAAAAAATTTACATAGGTACACAATTTCTAAATATCTGGCAAAACTAAGCAAGAAAATAACAAAAACAGCCATATTACAAGTACCAATAAAAAAGGGTAGCTCTACCATGTATTAAAACAATTATAATGAAATATTATGAATGAGTTTATGCTTATAAATTTCACAACTGTGAGGAAATAATTGGGTATTTTGGAAAACCAAACTTACCTAAACTTGTTGTAGAAGAAATATGAAATATTGTTAGTTTATATCTATTAAAAAATTGAGCTCGTGATTTCAACAAAAATGAAACAAGGCCCAAATGGTTTTATTGGTAAATACTCTTGAATTTCAAAGGAAAAAAAATAAGACCCATCTTTTTTTTTTTTTTCCTTGTTCTTATATTACTGAGGATTGAACACAGGGACACTCTACTACTGAGCTACATCCCCATTTTTATTTTTTATTTTGAGACAGGATTTTACTAAGTTGCCCAGGCTGGCCTCAAACTTGCAAACCTCCTGCTTTAGCCTCCTGAGTAGCTGGAATTACAGGTGATTTGCACTGTGCCCAGAAAAAACCCATATACAGACTTCTCCATAATAAAAATCATGAAGGGATTTTTATTTTGGGGGGTCAGGTGGGGTGGTGCTACTGATCGAACCCAGGACCTTACACAAGCTAATTGCACGCTCTACCAATGAATTATATTTTCTGCCTTTGTAGAGAATATTTTATAACTTATTTATTTGTCAACACCAAGTTTAGATCTCAAGAAGTAAAAGAAGAGGGCAGGGGAGAGGAGAGAAAGAAAATGAGGAAAGAAAAAAAAAGAGAATAAAATTACTGACTAAAATTGCTCATGAACATGAACACAAAGAACTTCATCAAAATGTTAGCAAGAAAAAAAAAACAGCAATATATAAAAATTGGAAAAATATATTATGTCCCAGTGGATTTTATCAGAAGAATTCAGAGTTGGTCCAACATTGGGGACAGGGGAAGAATCCAATAATGTATTTCACTATAATAACAGAAAAAACACAAACGATTTCATGATTATTTCAAAAAATATACGACAATCATGTGACAGAATACAACACCCATGTCGTCTGTGAACAGGCAATATTTACAGTCAACAAAAATGAAAAAACTAGATGGTCTTATAGGAAAAATTGAAATGTGACCCTATTAATATATAAACAAAATCAAATTTAAACTGGAACATAGACCTGAGTGTAAAATTTAAAACTATGTGTTCCTTTAAAAGAACATAAAGTAAAAAAAGAAATTTCAACCTTGATGTAGTGAAGGATATGTTTAAAAGCTCTCAAAAACATAAACCATAAAATAAATTGTGAATGGAACATCATTAAAATGAAATGTGTCTGCCCACCAAAAGATGCTATTAAATAAATACAATGCAGACTACCAAGTGTGTGTGAATATGTGTGTGTGTGTGTGTGTGCATGCGCACAATTTGTTCTGCAAGATTTGTTCATAGCAATTCCACTTATAACTTAGTACCTCAAACAATGGAATGGCTTACTAAAAGGTGGATGGAAAAACAAATTATAATTTCTTTTATATGATAAAAACTAGTCTGCAAAAAATAAACTACTTGTATATGTGATAACGTGGATGAATCTGAAAGTAATTTTGTTGAACAAAAGATATCAGATACAAAAGAGTCTAATTATATTTACATAAATTATAAAATGAGATGTAATATGAAATGAAGGAAAAAAAAAATAAAAGTAGCTGTTCCTATGAACCTTAACTGGAAAGCAGCACAGGGAACTTCTTGAGTTATCTAACAAGTTTTATTCTTTGAGTGACGAGTGCACAAATTTATATATTGTCAAAGATCATCAGATGGAATAGCTATAATCTGTTTTATTTTATGTAAATTATATCTCAAATTAGCAAAAAGTATTGGAAGAGTTGCCCAAAATGATTGGTGAAGCCGTTATGTTAAAGTCAATATTTTCCCCAATTTTAAATTTTGAAAAATTTTAAATTGGTGGAAGACTTAAAATAGTAGTTGTACTAGTTTTCTACTGCAACTGTAACACAATGACACGAACTTAGTGGCTTAACAAATATATTACCTTACAGTTTTGGAGGACAGAGTCTTTTAAATGAGTCAACAGAACTGTGTTTTGTTAGGAGACTCCAGGAGAGAATCTGTTTCTTTGTCTTTTTTTTCTACTTTTAAAAGCCACCTTTATTCTTCGGCTCATGGACTCTTCCTTCATCTTCAACTTTGTATCTATCTCTGCTCTGACTCTTGCTTCTACCCTCACATCTTCTCTGAATCTCTTGCCTCCCTGTTTCCATTTTAGGGATGCTTGTGAATGCATTGGGCTTACTCGGATTTTCCAGGTTCATCTCCCCCGCCTCAAGACCCTTAACTGCATTGACATATCCTTTGCCATGCCAGGTAAGATAACACATTTACAAGTTCTGGGAATCGGGTCATGGTCATCTTCAGGATCCCTTATTCTGTGCACCATAGTAGGATACCAAACACATCCGTGACCCACTATAGATTCATTAACTGTCAGCAATCTCCCCAGCCTTCTCTCGCTTTGTTACTTCAGAAAAACACACTCACAACACACAGAAAAGGGACAGATGCATGAACAAATAAAGTTGAGTTAATAAAGCTGTATTTCGATAGGCTTCTCTGGCATAATCTTTACAGTGGTGTGGAACACGATTCTTATTTCAACTTTTTAAAAGTACTGGTAATTTTGAAAAATGGGGCCAGGATGACATAAAATCAAACTAAGGACAATAGAGTTCCAATCAGAGAGTCATCTGAATTTATATATTAATTCATCGTTTTAGATTCATTCATTGGGGTTATAGGTTGGTAGAGTGCATGCCTGGCATGCTCCAGAACCTGGATCCCATCCCCAGGGCCACCTCCTCCACCAACGAGAAACAAAAACAAAAACAAAAAAACTAGGTGCACTTTCTAGTGACAGTTATGCAAAAGACTGGTTAAAGGGAATTGGGATGGGCTAATACATAACAAGTTTTACTGAATTTCCATTCTGTACAAATGCTTCCCTAGGCCCTGGAGACGCAGCAGTGGATGATGCAGGTTTGTTCCCTGTGTTCATGGAGCCTTCCAAAGGAACTTCCTGTTTTGAGGATTTTAGAAAAATTTTATCCATTTTGAAACAAAAAAGTCTCCCCTCGAGACTCTCTGGAGAAAGAAGGAAATACTGGTTATTGGCATAAGAAAAATGATGTTGCATGTTATATTGAGAGTTAATCTATTTTATCTCAAAAACATGTTATGACATGATGAATTTAGTCCTTGAAATTTTGCAGAAAGGCTAAAGTAGTAAATAATTAGGAGTGGAAAAAAATCATGGAGGAAAAGCTTTTTAAAAAATAGCTGAAATGAAGGACTGTTCACAACAGAATAATGTCCTGGAATGACAGATGGGCGCTTAGTTTCCTGGGACATTCAGAGAGTCCTATTAAAAAGCCCTGGCAGGGGGAGACATGGTAGAGAGTCACTTGTCACTCATTATTCTACAGAAATTTACTAAATTCACTATTCTCTCTGGTTTCAATTTCTATTCTAAATATCAACTAATCTGGTCTAATTTTTTTTTCTGTCCCCAGTGCCCTGAAATATTTTAAATGCATAGATTCTTATGGCCATTACTTTCTGGTTTTCAGAACAGGAGCAAATGTATTCTGTAGGAAGTTGTAGCCAATGACATAAGAATCAGAATCTGACTTGACTTATAATCATTTTGTTCAGTATGTGTGTGTCTGTGTATCACACACACTGAAACTAAAATAATGTATTATGTTTAGAGAAGATAAGTTGTAAATTTTGCAGAGAAACATACATTTATATAAGAAAATAGTATTTTAAAAAAAGGTTTATAATGAAATGTGCCATCTAACACATTGTATTAATTAGGGTAGAAAATAAAAATTCAACTACAAAATCTCAGGAGTTGAGAATAATAAAGCTTTTTTCTCTCTCTCATGCAAAATAGAAAGTATATGGACTGATTCTCTGGGACTATTGTTCTTCATGAGGTGACTTTGAAATCCAGGACATTTGTCATTTATTCATTGCTATTGCAGTCTGAGAGACTTTACTAATACTTGGACATAAAAGAAGTTGAATATTTGTTGAATGAAAACAGAAAAAAAATCACTTCAAGGTATTTACTATAGAGGAGACTTAGGGTGGCAATGACTTGGACTTTTTTGGAATATGCCTCAGTAAGTAAATATATGACAATAATCATACTGAATAGTGAGACAGCTGGACTGGCTAGATCACAGGCTCTAATTATGGCCTAAAGTCTAGGTTGCTTTCAGGTGCAAGTGCTAGATTACCCAAGCAAATGAGACTTAAGCAACTGGGATTTAATAGTCTCTACCATAATAAAAATGAATCAAGACAATGGTCATGGAAGGCTTTTTTGCTTCACTAATCATCAAAGACCTAAGGTGTCCCCATTTTTTATCTCCTTCAACCTTATGCTGACAGGGTCACATAATAGTTCCCCTCACATCTTTGGCCAACAATATATTTTTAATGGGTTGGCCCAGAAAGTTGTCCTCATGCATCTTTCTTTTTTCTTTTTATTAGAGTGGAAATTATTTTTCAGAACCGCTCACCCACAGAAGAATTCATTCTCAGTGTCTGTACCTACATCACAAGATATCACCTAGCCAAAAGAGAGATCCCTGAACTGGAGGTAAAAACTTTGAGTCATTAGCATATGGATGCCATTTAAAGTCATGAGATTGCATGAACTTGCTAATGAACTACATGTTGATTTTTTAAAAATGATAGGAATCACCTGGTTCTTCATCATTAAGCGGTGGGGAAATGAGATTACACTTAGTAGCTTGCTAATTTTGAATAAGTTGCTTAACCTTTCTGAGTTTCCATTCTTTCAACTTTAAAATGGGGATGACATTTAAATTGACATGTTTCTATGAGATCAACCCCCAACTCTTAAAGTTATCTAGGCTTATCTTTTCAATATATCACCAAGGTTACAAAGATCAAAGAAAATAATGCCTGTGCCAGACTTCATAAGCACTTGATGTATATTAATTCTCTTTACAC
The DNA here is from genome assembly GCF_001458135.2 of Marmota marmota marmota. NCBI lineage: Eukaryota > Metazoa > Chordata > Mammalia > Rodentia > Sciuridae > Marmota > Marmota marmota. The sequence goes on from NW_026000026.1 coordinate 75,608,513, forward strand.
CAAATATCTGTAAAAACGAGAGTGGCCAAGAGTAATTTTTTTTGTTCTGATTAACACCATCAAATGGCTTCCTGTTACATGTGGAATAAAACTGGCCTCTCTATGACTACTACGGTGTTCAGTGTTGTCCTGCCTGTCTGTATAACTTCTTCTCATCCCTCCACTCATCCCCTATTTTTTATTGATCAGGATGGCTTAACACTATCCTCAGCAAGACCAAACTTTAGGCCAGGTTGTTTCTGATCCTGAGGCCTTACTCTCCCGTTTCTTAGAGTGTATTCCTTAGAAAACAATCTCATTGTAAATTATTTCTTTGACACTGTAAATGTAAATCTGTTTGAAAGCCTCTTGCTAGTTCTACAGCTCAGGACTGACTTTTCAAGAACCCTGGAGACATGCCTTTGTAGTGTAATCCAGAAGAAGTTCACTATCTCCCAGTTTCTGTGGGAAGTTGGGCACTTACCTTCCTGGGTGCTTTGAGGCAAGATGGAAAATTATCTTCTGTCATAAACACATTTTTAAGTTTAGTTTATTTTTCCCTTTGGGAAAGATCAATTAGCAAATACAGGTGACCTACAACTTCCCCAGGCCAGTTTTTTTTTTTTTTTTTTTTTTTTTAATTTCCTATTCCTATTTCAGTGGAATTGAATTCAGATTGCCTTCTGGTCTCTATTCCTTATTGTAATAGCCTTAAATAATGTCTTCCTTATCTGTTTACTTTTGACTGGTAAAATTTTTGCTTTGACAGTACCCCTTAGGTAGTCTGACCTTTCTGATCCTAGCTTGTTTCCACTCAAGTTGTCCATACCTGCTGTTCCCTTTATTAGGAGTGCTGCATCCCTGTGGCCACCCACAGTAATCTCCTGCTCAGTAAGAGCTTGGCTCAGGCATCACCTTAGCTGTCTTTCATGTTCACTCTTTCCTGCTGCCTTTCTCACCATACTCATCCTCAGTTGCATCATCCTGTTTTATGAACTCTGTAATATTAATCATGATCTGAAATTTTCTCACTTATGTGTTATTTACTTGCATATTTGCTTTTAGTCACCTGTATATGAGCTTCATGCAGCAGAGCCTGTTACTGGTTCCTCACCCAGCCCCTGAAAAGTGCCTGATATTTAGTAAGTGCTCAAAATATTTTTATCAAAGTTTGATACTTTCTTTCTCTGGGCTCTGCTTGCTTGCTTGCTTGCCTATCTATCTATCTATCTATCTATCTATCTATGGTTACAGGATATTGAATCCAGGGGTGCTTTGCCATTGAGCTGCATCCCGCAGCCCCACTTTTCAAAAATTTGAGACAGGGTCTTACTAAGTTTCCCAAGCTGGCCTCAAACTTACAATCCTCCTACCTCAGCCTCCCAAGTAGCTGGGTTTACAGGCATGAACCACTCTGCTCAGCTTCTTATATTTTTATTTTAAAAATAACTAAACAAAACTCATATATATTCCATTTTTTCCCCTCTATCTGCCTTAATTGATGGTTGGACAATGTTGTTGCCACAGGCCCATCCTTGCCTTTTATCATTGCGGAAGCAAGGGGAGTTTATTAGCAGCTCAGCTTCAGCAAACTGGCCCAGAAGTTGTTGATTTGGCAGTTGTGACCACAGCAATTTCTCCCACTGTTGAAACATGAATTTTATCAGCAAGTGGCGGATACGCAAGTGACTCCAAGCTGAAATCTTCTTACTAGGGGGCACTTGGGTCCACCTATTAGGAAAGCAGCATGTACAGTCTGCTTTTTGCTGCAGCAGATGCTGATGGAGATTTGTTTCAGGCACAGGTTGTTTCTAGTCATCTCAAGTGTAGAAAGCAAGCAATCCCAAGTCCCTAAAACACTTTCACTGAAATTGCTAAATAATGAACTCAGGTGAGAAGAGCTTTACAAACACCTTCGCTTATACTTTACTATTTTTGTGGTTCTTCTTTTAATTTTTAAAAATTTTATACACAGAGTGGGGTTGATTATGACATATTCATATGTGCATATAGCACAGTGGTTTCCATTTCAATGCCCTGTACTAACCCCTTCCCTCTCCTCCTGCCTCCCCCAGATCCCCTTTCTCTCTTCTACTGGTTTCCCTTCTAGGCATTCATTTTTTTCTTTTTACTTTTTAATTGAGTGTTATAATTATATATAAAATTTGAATGTATTGTGGTATATTTATATACACAACTAGAATAAATTTGGTGAAATTCATACACCAGTTTTCCCCCTTCCACACCCTCCTCCCTCCCTTTTGTACACTGCTTCTGCTCTACTCATCCCTTTTCTATTTCCATGAGGTCTCCTTTCTTATTTCCTTTCTTGTGTTTCATTTCCACATATTAAAAAAACACATTCCATCCTTGACAATTTGAGTCTATCTTATTTTATTTAGCATGATGTTCTCCAGTTCTATCCAGCACATTATATAATTTCATTTTTCTTTGTGGATGAATAGAACTCCATTGTGTGTCTGTGTGTGTGTGTGTGTATCACATTTTCTTTATCCATTTGTCTGTTGAGGGGCAACTAGGTTGGTTCCATAACTTGGCTATTGTGGATTGTGCTGCTATAACATCACTATGCATGCATCCTTAGTATATGCTGATTTTAGTTCTTTTGAACAAATACCAAGGTATAGGATAGCTGGGTCATATCATGTTTGCATTCCTAGTCTTCTGAGGAATATCCCTACTGCTTTCTAAAGTGATTGTACTAATTTACAATCCCACTAACAATGTATGAATGTAATTTCCCCCACATCCTCACCAGCAGTATTGTTATTTTTATTCTTGAAGACCGCCAGTCTAACTGGGATGAGATGAAATCAGTGTAGTTTTGATTTGCATTTCTTTGATTACTAAGGATATTTGACTTTTATTTCATATATTTGTTGGTCATTTTGTATTTCTTCTTTTGAGAAATTTCTCATTAGATCTTTTGCCCATTTATTGAGTGAATTATTGTTTTTTGTTGTTGTTGTTGATAAATTTTTTGAATTTTTAATATATTCTGGTTATTAATCCCCTGTCAGTAGAGGAGTTGGCAAAGATCTTAATTACAGGCTCTCTCTTTATACTCTTGTTTTCTTTGCTGTGCAGTAACTCTTAAATTTAATCATATCTCACCTATTAATTCTTGGTTTTATTTCTCACACTGTTAAGGAAGTTGGTGCCTGCACCAATATTTTGGAATTTTGCTTCTACATTTTTGTCTAGAGTTTTACTGTTTCTGGTCTAATTCCTAGGTCTCTTTTATCCCTTTTGGGTTGACTTTTGTACATGGTGATAGGAAGTGATTTCATTTCATTCTTCTACATATAGTTGTCCTGTTTTCCTAGATCTATTTATTTAAAAGCCTATCTTTTTCCAACATATGCTTTTAGCAGTTTTGTGAAAGACCAGAGGACTGTATTTGTCTGGATTTGTCTGTCTTCTAGACTATATCATTGGTGTCATTTATGTTTTTGTGCCAATACCATGCTGTTTATGTTTCCGTAGCACTATAGCATAATTTGAGATCAAGTATTGCAATGCCTCCAGTCTTGCTCTTGTTGCTCAGAATTTCTTTGACTATTGAGAGTGGTGTGTTGAAATCACCAAGTATGACTGCATTGGATTTATCTGGGACTTAAAGTCAGAAGTGTTTGTTTTATGTAATCAGGATGACCAACATTTGGGGCATAAATATCTACTAACATTATATCTTTTTGTTGGAATGTTCTCTTTAACAGTATATGATGCCTTTCCTTGTCTCTTCTGATTAAGTTTTGCTTGAAATCTCCTTTGTCAGATATAAGAATAGCCACTCCTGCTTGTTTTTAAACTGTTATCATGGAATGTCTTTCCCATCCCCTTACTTTCAATCTGTGGATCTTTATGTATAAGATGACTTTCTTGCTAACACTTGCTAACAGCATATGGTTGGTTTTTTTTTTTTTCTTTTTAATTCATTCTGGCAGTCTGTGTCTTTTAATTGGAGAGTTGAGACCATTTGCAGTCAGAGTTATGAAAAGATGTTTATTCCAGTCATTTTGGATGGTTTCATAGATTTAATTTGCACTTAATTTTCATTTGCTTAATTAGTCTTTTAGAGAGTCTTATCCTTTTGAGAGCTCTGAGTTTGTTTTTGAGTTCTTGGTATAGTATTTCTTAAGTGTAGCTTAATGGTCATGAATTCTTTCAGTTTATTCTTATCATGGAAAGTTTTATTTCTTCTTCAATTTTGAATGATAGCTTTGCTAGATGTAGCAACCTTGGCTGGCAGTTATGGTTTTTAGAGCTTGGATTATATCATTCCAACCGTTCTGACTTTTACATACTGAGTTGAGAAGTCTGAAGTGAGTGTTACTGGTCTACTTGTAAATATGACGTCTTATGGATTTTTATGTTTATTCTTTATTCTCTATGTTGGGCATCTTGATTATGATGTGTCTCAGGTTCTTTTTTGATCTTGTCTATTTGGGGTTCTATATGATTACTACATCTGGATATCCATCTTGTTCCTATGCTTTGGGCAATTTTTGGCTATTACTTCATGGCAAAGATTCTTAATGCCACTGGCCCATATTTCTGTGTCTATATCTATGCCAAGAACTCTTAAGTTTGTTGCTTAATATTTTCTCAAGAGTTCTTGTATGTTTTGATGATGATCTTTCTGTTTTTTTTTTCTTACTGCCTACTGAGTATCCCAGCTCAAATATCCTATATTCAACACCTGAGGTTCTGTTTTCTACTTAGTCAGTTGGTGATGTTTTCCAAGTGAATTTTTTTTTAATTTGCTTTACTGTATCTTTCATTTCTATTCATTTCATTTCTATTTTCAGAATCTATATTTCTTTATTGAAATGGTCTTTCACCTCCTATAAGCACTCTCTTCGTTTATTCCTTAATTTGTTTCTTAGATCTTCTTTGAACTCATCAATCACTGTAATAATCAATGTCTTAATTTTTTCTCTGGAATTTCATCCACTTTTATGTCTGTATGTTCTTTTGTTGGGAGATTGTAACTTTTGCAAGGAGCCTTATCTGCCTGTTTCCTCAGGATTTTAAAGATCTTGGACTTGTTCATCTCTTGAGATAGATTCCTCTTTGTCTTCTGTAAAGATGTCTTTTGACATGTCATCTTCTTTGTAAAAAGTCCTGTGTCGTTGATACCTCTTAGGAAAACATAGACTATTTCATGAATTTGCAGGTCATTTGTACAGAGCCATATAAATCTACTCTGTATTGTTCCAAGGTGCTCCTGAAGCAAGAACCTACTTTACTTTTTGAAACTCTTGTTTCATGCAGCTTAACAAAAAGACCAATAAAATACAGGGGAGATACATAGCTATCATTTAGGTTTGTCAGAATTTTAAGAGCTTATTTCTCTATGTAATCAATTAAATTACTGAATTCAGAGGCTAAAATTCAAAAGCAACTACAATTGATTTGTTAAGTTACTGAGTTAACTCTCTTCTACATTCCCAGCTCTAGTGTCCTGCTCACTGTCTCTTCCATTGAGGCCAAGTAGAGGGTCAAGAACTTATCTAGGAGATGTGATTAATGGTGACATAGTTCAGAACAAAATCCTACTTCATTATCAGTAGCAGCTGTTGCTCTTTAAGCCTGGAGTTTCTGAATAATTGTTTCAACTCATTTCATTTGTCCTTTAAAGGCACAAGAGAAGCAATTTGATAAGAAAAATCCTCGCCAGGGGACACATGTATATTAGCCAAGAGAACATCAATAGAATGTCTTCACCTTTCACATCATTGGCATCTGATAATAACATTCATAAAAAAATCTCCTGAAATGAGAGGCTGCAGAAGATAAAGGGATGTTTTGTGCAGAAAATAGCATAGAACAGAGCAGGGTTCTTAATAAGAGGACAAAACTGGAGTCTAGGAAATGTTGGGGGACGGGGAAGGACATGAGAGTCAACATAAGAACTGCAGCCTTACATTTATCTGAGTTGTTGCATGATGGAGAGCGAGAAGAAAAGTTAAGTGGTAAGTGGAAAGGTGATACCAGGAAAAGCAATTTGCTTTTGAATTTTAGTTTTGTAGAGAAGGAGGAAGAAAACAATGATTTGGAAGGTTCAATACAGGAGCAATTAGGAGTTGTCTGAAATGTTCTTTTTTACGTTATTAAGTTACATAGTCTCAAACTAAAACAGGACATGCTTTAGTTTGTGATAAAGTACAGTAGAGAAAAATACAAGCTGATCATACAATAGTATGCAATATTGTTGCTGAAACCTTAGTTCTGATAATGATTTAGCCACCGAGTCAACTGTCAGGATTCTATACCCACACCCTGCCACGAGCTGCCTGCAATTATACTACATGGATCCTAGGACAATGTAAATCAGCTAAATTAGCACTTCTTTGTATATCTAAAACTAATAATGTAAACCCCAAGAATCTTTGTAGATGTTTCCTATTTATTGCTGTACTAGCACAATGTAAGTAAACAAAACAATGAGTGATCTTTGATTAAGAAAAAATGAAGTTTAAAAAAAATCTTAAGTTACAAGATGACAATAAAATCTGAAGAATTTTTCCCACCAGTTCCCTCCCCTACATACAATCTAATGATGAGTCACTCATATCCTTAAGGATCCTAGCAGTGAGAAGGGGATGTTATTTGCTCAATATTTTATTCAATAGAAATTTACTAGTTCGAACTCTGTACCCAACTCTGTTCCACGTGCTCAGAAAAATGTATGGCTGCAGCTCTAATATTGAATCTCTTGTCCTTTCCCCCAACATTTCCTAGAATCCAGTGAATTCGAAGTTCCTGACTTTGAGAACATATTCTAACATGGAGAGACAGACAGAAAACAGATGTCCAGCATTTCTGGCATTATAGGTGTTGTAAAGCACAATAAAGCAGAATACAGGAGACCACATTGCCTGGGGAGAACTGGTGCTGTTTTATTTAGCATAGTTAGGGAAAGCCTCTTTGATCAGATGGTTTTTGAGCAGAGATTTGAAGGAAAATAAATGATCATGCTATGCAAATAGATGATCAAGGGATGAAGTAACCAGGTGGAAGAGCAAATGCAGACCCTGTGGTGGGAAAGCATTACTTTTCAGGGATTCCTTTTCTTTTTCTTTCTTATTTTTTTTGTTCAAATTATTTATACATGACAATGGGATGCATTTCAACTCATCGTACACAAATGGAGCTCAACTTTTCATTTCTCTGGATGTACATGATGCAGAGTTACACCATTCGTGCAATCATACACATACATAGGGTAATACTGTCTGTCTCATTCCACCATCTTTCCCATCCACAAACCCCCTCCCCTCCCCTCACTCCTCTCTGCCCTATCCAAAGTTCCACTATTTTCCCTTGTTCCCTCATCCCTTTATGGATCAGCATCCACTTATTAGAGAAAACATTTGGCCTTAGGTGTTTGGGGATTTGCTAACTTCACTTAGCATGTTATTCTCCAGCTTCATCCATTTACCTGCAAATGCTATATTTTAATTCTCCTTTAAGGCTGAATAGTATTCTATTGTGTGTGTGTGTGTGTGTGTATTTCTTTATCCATTCATCTATTGAGGGACACCTAGATTGGCTCCATAGTTTAGCTATTATAAATTGAGCTGCTATAAACATTGATGTGGCTGCATTATTATAGTATGCTGATTTTAAGTACTTTGGGTATAGACTGAGGAGTGGGATAGCTGGGTCAAAGGGTGATTCCATTTCAAGTTTTTTAAGGAATCTCATACTGCCTTCCATAGTGGTTGCACCAATTTGCAGTTCCACCAGCAATGCATGAGTGTACTTTTCCCCTGCATCCTCGCCAACACTTATTTTTGCTTGTATTCTTGATGATTGCTGTTCTAATTGGAGTCAGATGAAATGGGAATTTATAAAGTAGTCAAGGTTGTTGGAACAGAATGAGTAAGGAGACTGATGTAAAATGGAGGCAGAGTCTAAAGGTCTGTTTACTGGGTAGACATTTTATAACTTAAAGAGAGGGAAATGGACAAAAGAAATTTATTGTCAGATGCTGGCCATTGAGGATCTCCTTGCCTTGGAGAGCTTGTCAGGCTCCGACTCTGGGGTGACAGATTGAAAGTTTCCATTACAATTTGTTTCTAATTCTATAATCATATAACTTTGATTTCTCTCTTTTCAGTTTAATTTTTTGTGTGCTCACATGTGATTTTAAGAAATTGTGGAGAAATCACATATATTTTGCCCATTTTTCTCAATGGCAATATTTTGTGATATTAAATTATAAGATTCTGATACTGATACAATGAACTGATCTTATTCAGATTTCCCCATTTTTACCTTTAATCACATGTGTTCATTAAGTATATGCCATTTTCACATGTGTAGGTTACTATATCCACCACCATAATCAATATATTAAACAGTTATAACATAGAAGTTTCCCACTTAAAACCATACAACCACTCTCCTTACTCTTTCCCCATGTATAAAGCCATGAAATGTGTCCTCCATTTATAAGTTTTTGTCACTTAACAACTATTATATAAGGGAAATCATTCAATAAGTGACCTTTGGTGATTGGTTTTCCACTCAACACAACTACTGGGAAATTAAGTAGTTCTTGCATGTATAAATAATTTTTATTGCTAAGTGATAATGCATGCTATAGATATACCATTGTTTGTTTATTTTTACCGGCTGAAAGATACATGGGCTGATTCCAGTTTGGGATAATTATAAATAAAACTGTTATGAACATTAGTGTCTACTTTTTTATATAAAATAATAGGTTTTCATTTCTCTGAGACAAATACCTAAGGATGCAATTGCTAGAACCTATGATAGTTTCATATTTTGTTTTGTAAGAATGTAACAACCTGTTTTCTACAGCTGGTATAGCCTTTTTATATTCCCATCAGCAATCCATGAATGAGTCACTTTCTTTACATCCTTGATGTTATTATTATTTTTTTTGCTTTAGTCATTCTGATATCTTATATATTATATATAAGACATTCTCATATATTTTAGTGGTTTTAATTTGCATTTACCTGATGGCTAATGATGCTGAACATCTTCCATGAACTTATTTGGCATGTGTGTTCTCTTCACAGAAAGGTCTGTTCATTCCTTTCCCCACCTTCTAGATGTATTATTTTTGCCATTGTTAGGTATTTTCTTTATTTATTTTGTTTTTCATACTGCTGAGGTTTCCCAGATCAGAAAGCTGTAGCTGAATCTACTTTGACTGTTCTGTCCTTTACCTTCGTGTATCTGGATGGTGTAGGAGAGCTTTGATCCCTCAAGGCAAAGTGGCTCCTCAGACTGAGCTTCTGCATGTCTCTTGTGAGTTCTGCTTGCCCACCTGGGTGTCTCTTGGCATAAAGTGGGAGTTTAATACCAATAGAGGAGAGTGCTTTTCCTGGATGCCTAGTTTTGGTTAAGGCTCTTAATGAATCCCTATTGCCTTTTGTATCAGGCTTGCCTGATGTTGTCAGAGGAACCTTTGTTCTATTGGGAGAGGAATGAGCCCACATGGCTGCCTTCTGTTGCTAAGTATGGGGGAAACCCCAGCCCTGTGAAGCAATCTGTCTGGTGGCAGAACCAAGATATCCCCCACTGTGCTATTCTTCAATACCTATGCTCCTAAACCACTTCCCCTTTTTAACACCTTTCAAACTCCATTGTCTCTCATCATTTTCAAGATTTATAGCTGTAGTTACTAGAAAAGGGCAGTAAAAATAGGTCTATGTCACCTTGCCTAGATTGAAAAGTTTTAATTTACTCAATACAAGAAGAGTATTTCAAAATAATTGAAGATTCACAGAAAGTTATAAAGGCAGGTGCAGGAAGATTCTGTATATCCTATGTGCATCCTTCCTTGATGCCACTCCCTGGCTTGACTATAGTACAATAGCAAAGTCAGGAAAATGACCTGGGTACAAACTCTTATTCAGACACTACCAATGAGATAAACACACACACACACACACACACTCATTTGTGTGCAGGCTTGATATGTGGTATGTGTGCATGTATGCATGTGAATGTATGTATAGTTGTATGCTATTTTATCCTTTTGTACCTTTGTGTAACCACTACATCAATAAAGACACTTAATCATCATAACCAGACTCTCATTTCTACCCTTTCTAGTCATATACCTCTCTTCTTCTCTATTCCTAATTCATAGCAATCACCAACACATTTCTATAATTGTGTTTTTTCATAAATGTTATATAAGGAATTGTGCAGAATAATGCCTTTTGATATTGACTTTTTTCATTTTGTATAATTTCCTCAAGTTTCATCCAATATATTGTATATATAAATAGTGTGGTTTTTTTTTTTTTTTTACTAAAGCAGTATTTTGTGGTATGGATTATAATCACATTTTGTTTAACCATTTACCCACTGAAGGATATTTAGTTAGTTTCCTGGTTTTGATTATTAGAAATACAGCTACTACAAATAATTGAGTACAAGTTTCTGCATGAAACAAATTTCATTTCTCTGGGACATGTGCCTAAGAGTGCAATTGTTAGTCTTTATGGTAGATTCATTATGTTTAAAATGTACTCTGAAACTATTTTCCATAGTTATTATATGATTTTACACTTCTACCAGTAATGTATGAATGAATCAGTTTCTGTACATCCTTGCCAGAATTTGGTGTTGTTACAACTTACATTAGCCACTCTGATGGCTATACATTATTATACCACTGTAGATTTAAGTTGCACTTGCAAGTCACTATTGATATCAGATATTTTATGTGTTTATTTGTCATCTATGTATCCTATATAACGAAATGTTTGTTCCTATATTATTTCCATTTTCTTTATTTTCTAGATTTTATTTTTTAAGAAAAATTTGGTTCACAGCAAGATTGAATAAAAGATCTCTGCACGATCTTTCTCATGCCACCTGCCCTAAGACATGCACAGACTCCCCCATTGCCAACATTCCCTACTACAGTGGCATATTGATTACAGTTGATGAACTTACATTGGCATATCACTTAATAGTCCGTAGTTTATTTTAAGGTCTACTTTGGGTGTTAGATAATCTGTAGGTTTGGATATACTAATAATTCCATATAGTCAACATTTTAATAATTACTCCCCTAAGAATCTCCTATTCATTCCTCCCATCCACTTAACTCTTGGAAGCCATCAATCTCCTTATTATCTCTATCGTTTTGCCTTTTCCAGAAAGTCATAGACTTGGAATCATGCAGTAGGTAGCCTTTCAAATTCTCTATCTTAATAATGAACATTTAATTTCTTTTATGTCTTTTCAGGGGTTGGTAGTTCATTCCTGTCCAATAATATTCAGCTATAGAGATGTACTGCAGTATATCTATTCACCTGCCAAAGGACAAAAGGCATCCTAGTTTTGGCAATTATGAGTATATCTGTTATAAACATCCCTACTTTGTATGATCACAAGTTTCAGCTCCTCTGGATAAATACTAAGGAGCAGCACTGACAGATTGATGGTAAAAGTGTGATCAGTTTTGAAAGAAACTGTTAAAATGTCTTCTAAAGTGGCTGTACCATTTTGTATTGCACTAGCAGTGAATTTGAACTTGTTGCTCAACATCGGAATTTGAACTTGTTGCTCAACATCTGTATTTGCTGTTCATGTTCTACATTTTAGTCATTCTAATAAATGCATAATAGTATCTCATTGTAGTTTTAATTTGCATTTCCTGATCACTCACATAGAACTTCATTTTGTATGCTTACATGCCATCTGTTTATCTTCTTTGATGAAGAATCTACTGAGGCCTTTGGCCCATTTTGTAAATTAGATTATTTGGCTTTCTATTCTTGACCAAAAAAAGTGTCCTTTGTGTATTTTGGATAATAGTTCTTTTCAGATAGGATATCTTGAAAATATTTTCTCCCAGTTTTTGTCTTATCTTTTCACTCTTTTGATTGCCTATTTTCTAATGGGATTTTTTTATTGTGCTAAAAATCATATAGCATTAAATTTATCACCTGAACTATTTTCTTCTTTTTTAAATTATAATTTGTTATATATGATAGCAGAATTCATTATTGCTGCAGTCCGGCTGGGCAAAATAACCAGGAGGTGACAAGCAACTTGAAGGTTGAAGCGGGAACTGCTTTATTGCGGAACAGCAGAGGTATATATACCTAACTGATTACACATAGCTTGACTCAATTAGCATCATCTAGGTACAGCATTCATCCAATAAGGAATCCCCACCATCTTAATGGCTCGGTGGTGTTGCCTCACAAACCACTCCTCTTGGCAAACTGCCAGGCGCCATCTTGACTTGATTGCGGCCCCCAACACATTATAATTCATATTATACATATAGAGCACAATTTTTCATATCTCTGGTTATACACAAAGTAAAATCACACCATTCATGTTTTCATACAGGTGATGATGTCCATCTCATTTCGCTATTTTTACTACCCCCATACCCCCTCCTTTCCCCTTCCTCCTCTTTGCCCTATCTAGAGTAAACTTGAACTATTTTTAAGTGCCCAGTTTAGTCTGTTGAGAATGTGTACACTATTCTATGATAGTTTTCTAGAAATTTTTCATCTTGCAACATTAAAACTCTAATTCTGTGATCTGGCCTAACTTTTCTGAGTACATATTTGAAAATACCACTATGAGCTTCACCATTATGCATACCCACAAGGTGCTAATTTACATATATACATACACACACAGACATAAATATGTAAACAGCAGAAAGATCAGCAGAGGGAAAGAGAGAAAGGAAGGATGGAGAGAAGGGAAAGGGGAAGTACTGTGGACTAAATCAGAAAAATTATATTCTATTTTTATAATTTTGATGAACTAATCCTAATTGTATATATAAATAAAGATAATGAATAAAATTAATTAATTTAAGAACTCTAATTCTGCCTTTTCTTCCCTCTAGCTCTTGGTAAACATCTTTAGTCTTTCTGATCCTATAATTTGGCTAGTTTAGTTTAGGTTAGTTTTGGTACCAGGGATAGAACCTAAGGGAATTTAACCACTGAGCCACATCCCCAGCCCTTTTTTAAATGTTTTAAATCTCACTAGGTTGCTTTAAGCCTTGCTAAATTGCTGAGGCTGCCTTCAAACCTGAGGTACCACCACTGGCTCAGCCTCCTAAGATAATGGGATTGCAGGTGTGTGCTACCATGCCTGGCTTGACTATTTTCCTATTATATTTACTTATTTAAATGGGGGAAATAAAAATTGTATACATTTTTTATCTTCAAGGTGATCTTTTGAAATATGTAACATTGTGGAATGACTAAATTGAATTAATTTACACATCTACTAATTCACGCTACTATTTTTTTGTGGGGAAAATACTTAAAATTCACTCAGGAGTTCTCAAGAACAAAAGGTTGTCACTGTGTATACAATAGATATCTTGAACTTATTTCTCCAATTATAATTTCAGATCCTTTAACCAACATCTGCTCGACTATCCACCCCATGTGGAAGAAATTACCATTCTATTCTCGGCTTCAGTGAGTTCAACTTGCCTAGATTCCATATATTAAGTGAGAGCATGTAGATTTGGTCCTTCTGTGCCTGGCTTATTTCACTTATAAAAATGTCCTCCACAATATGTAAATCAGTGGATGTGTAACCGATGTGATTCTACAATCTGTATACGGGGTAAAAATGGGAGTTCATAACCCACTTGAATCAAAATGTGAAATATGATATATCAAGAACTATGTAATGTTTTGAACAACCAACAATAAAAAATATATAAAAAAAATGTCCTCCAAGTTCATTCACATTCCTGCAAATGACAAAATTTCTTTTACTGTAGGCTGAATAGTTTTCCATTGTGTGCATATACCACAATTTCTTCATCCATTCCTCTATTGATGGACACTGAGGTTGATTGCATATCTTGGCTAGAGTAAGCAATGCTGCAGTGAACATAGTAGTGTGAATATCTTTTTGAGACACTGATTTCATTTAATTTGAGTAAAACCCAGTACAGGGATTATGAGATCCTATGGTTAGATCTATTTTTAGTTTTTTTTTTAATTGGTTGTTCAAAACATTACAAAGCTCATGACATATCATCTTTCATACATTTGATTCACGTGGGTTATGAACTCCCATTTTTACCCCAAATACAAAATTGCAGAAGCTTCAGACTTTTTTCCCCTAATGGCTGTTCTGAATGACCTTCCACCAACAGTGTGCAGGTGTTCTCCTTTCTCCTCCTTCACCAACACTTACCACATGTCTTTTGATTAACAGTCATTCTCACAGGTGTAGAAAACATCTATCTCATTGTGGTTTTAATTTGTTTCCCTGATAAGTAATAATGTTGAACCTTTTTTTTCATAGTGATAATTTAAGGTCTTTTTTTTTTTTTTTTGGAGAAATATGTCTTCAGCACTTTTCCCTGTTTTTTAATCAGGCTCTTTACTTTCATGTTATTGAGTTGAGTTTCACATATATTTTAGATATTGACTGCTTACCAGATATATGGTTTACAGATATTTTCTTATATTCTGTAGATTATCTTGTCACTTTTTTGACTGTTCCCTTGTCCATGAAAAAGGTTTTCAGTTTGATGTAATCTCATGTTTATTTTTGCTTTTGTTACCTGTTCCTCTAGAATCATATCTAAAAAATGATTGTCCAGCTCAATATTATGGGGCTTTTTCTTAATATTGTTCTAGTACTTTTATAATTCCAAGTCATATATTTTAGTCTTTAATCCATTTTTGAGTTGCTTTTTTGTGTATGGTGTGAGAGAAGGGTGTAATTTCATTCTGAATGTGGCTGTACAATTTCCCCAACATCATTTATGGAAGCGATGGTAAGTGTTCTTGGCATCTGTCAAAAAATCAACTGGCAATAAAAAAATCAAGTGACAGTAAATGGGTGGACATATTTATAAGCTCTTTATTTCTGTCACATTGGTCTATGTATCTGTTTTTAGGCAAGTATCATGCCATTTTTGTTGATATAGCTTTGTCATATATATTGAAGTCATGTGGTAAGATGTCTCTAAGTTTGTTCTTTTTTCTCAAAATCACTTTGACTATTTCAGGTCTTTTTTGGTTTGATATGAGTCTTAGGATATTTTTTCTATATCTGAGAAAAAATATTATTAAAATTTTGATAGAAATTGCATTGAATCTATAGTTTACTTTTGTTACTTTACATTGCAACAATATTATTTTTTCCAATCTATATACATGGAATATCTTTCAAATTATTTGTCTTTTAAATTTTTTTCCATCAGCATTTTACAGCTTTCATTGTACAGATTTTTCAGTTTTTTGGTTAAATTTATATCTATATGGTTTGTTATGGTTTAGATGTGGTGTCTCCTAAATGCTAACATGTTAACAATGCAAGAAGGTTTGGAGGAGACATAATTGACTTATAGCCTTGACCTAATTGTGTAAGCAATCCCTTATGGATTAACTGAGTGGTAACTGGAGGCAGGTGGGGTGTAGCTAGAGGAAGTGGTTAATTGGGGGTGTGACTTTGGGGTATATATTTGTATCTGGCAAGTGGAATCTTTCTCTGCTTCTTGATCATCATGTGAGCTGCTTCCCTCTGCCACACTCTTCTGCCATGATGTTCAGCTTACCTTTAGTCCCAAAGAGTGAAGTCTGCTGTCTATGGATTGAGATCTCTGAAACCATGAGCCCCCAAACAAACCTTTCCTCCGCTACAGTTGTTCCAGCTGCGTCTTTCAATCACATCAGTGATCCTGCAGTCTGTACACGTGGAAAAAATAAGAATTCATACCCCATTGGAATCAAATGTATGATATATGATATGTCAAGATCATTGTAATGTTTTGAGCAACTGATAAAAAGAAGATTTTCATATGTGATTGTCTTTGTTTGGATTCCGTGAGAAAGTGTTAATTGCCAAAGCACCAAAATATGTGTACCTATACATCATTTAATCAAGAATTATTTAGCCCCTACTATGTGCCAAGCTCTGTTTTTAGCCAAACCTAAAATAAGACAAATAAAAGTCAAAAAAAAAAAAAAGCTGACTAAAAACATGGTAGTTTTGTAGTTGTTATAAATTGTTGGGAATGCAAATCAAGTCAAGATGGCGCCTGGCACTTTGCCAGGAGGAGTGGTTTGTGAAGCAAGGCCAGTGAGCCATTAAGATGATGAGGATTCCTTTTTGGCTGACTTCTGTATCTAGATGATGTTAATTAAGTTAGGCTGTGTGTAATTAGTTAAGTATATATACCTCTGCTGTCCGGCAGAGAAGTGGCTCCTGCTACCTCGGGTGCCTGCTACTTTGAGTTCTCGCTCAGTTCCTGCTGAGTTTACTAGCAATAAAGTAGTTCCCCCTTCAACCTTCAAGTTGCTTGTCACCTCTCGGTTATTTAGCTGGGTTATTTAGCCCAGCCGGACTACGGCAATAAATGATTGTTTTTTTGTTTGGGATACTTTGTTGCCAGGGTATGAAAACACTAGTAGTCTTTGCTAATTGTGCATCTTGTAATTACTGAATTTTTAAATTATTTCTAATTTGTTTTCGGTGAAATTTTTAGGGTTTTCCATATAGAAGATAAGGTTACCTGCAGATAGGCACAACTTAAATTTTCCTTTCCAGTTTGGATGCCTTTTATTTCTCTCGTGTAATTTATTGCTTTAGATAGGATTCCAGTTAGTATAACTAATAAACGTAGCAGAGTAGGCATCGCTGTTGTCATAATCTTAGAGGAAAAGCTTTGAACTCTACACAGTTGATTAGGTTAGCTGTGTTTTCCATACATACCCTGTATTGTGTTGAGGCACATTTTTTTCATACTGAATACTTAATGGGTTGTGAGTTGTTATTACAAAAAGATACAGATGTTGTCAAATGCTCTTTCTGCATCTATTGAGATGATCATATCGTTTTGGGTAATGTAGTATATCATACTCATGGTTTGTTCATATTGAAACATCTTTGCTTCTTGGGATATATCTGACTTTAACAAAATGAACAATTCTTTTGATTTTTTTTTTTAATTTTGAATCCAGTCTGCTAATATTTTGTTGAGGATTTTCACATCTATGTTCATCATGGATATTGGTAGATATTGTTGTGTCCTCATCTAGCTTTATTATCAGAGTAACACTGATCTTATAAAATGAGTTTGGAATTATTTTCTCCCCTTCAATTTTTTTGGAATACTTTGAGAAACTTTGGTATTTGCTTTTTAAGCGTTTGGTGGAAGTCAGCAGTGAAGCCATCAGTTCTTGAGATTTTCTTTAATGAGAAGGTTTTTTCTTTCTTCTTTCATTGTTGAGTCAGTGTTTTTAATTGTAATTGGTTTTGTCATATTTTCTTCCTCTTCATTATTGAGGTTTGGTAGATTATATATATATATATATATAAACTTACACATTTCTCTTCAGTTATCCACCTTAGGGGGGAATTATAGCTCATCATAGTCTCTTATGATCCTTTCCTTTTTTGTAAATTTTGTAAAATTCTTCCTCTTTCTTTTCCAATTTTATTTTAGAGGTTTTCCTTGTTTTTCTCAGTCTGATGAAAGAGTATTCAATTTCATTTATCATTTTAGAGAACCAAATCAGATTTGTTATTTCTTTCTATTGTTTTTTTAAATTTATTATTATTATTATTAGGCTCTAGTTTATTTATCTCTACTCTGATTTCTATTATTTCCTTCCTTTTACTGGTTTGGGGTTTTGTTTGTTCTCATTTTTTTAGTTGATTTGTAATATGAGTTTTTGAGATTTTTTTCTCTTTTTAAATTAATTATTTATTACATGAACCTCCATCCTAGAATTGCTTTGGCCATATCCCACATGTTTTAGAACATTATGTGTCCATTTTTGTTTGTCTCAGTGTATTTTTTTAATTACTATTTTAATTTATTTTTTGATACTTTGGTTTTTCATAAGCATCGTTGCTTGCCTTCCATGTATATTCAACCTTTCCTGAATTCTTCCTGTTAATTGATTTCTAGTTTTATGCTGTTATGGTTTAGATATGAAGTGTCACTAAAAATTCCTGTGTGAGAAAAATGTAAGAATATTCATAGATGAAATGATTAGATTATGAGAGTTTTCAACTAATCAGTGGATTAATCCACTGATATGGATTAATTGGGTGGTAACCATAGGCAGGTGGGATGTGAGTGGAAGAAGTTGGTCACTGGAGGTGTGCTTTTGAGGTGTATGTTTTCTCCATGGTGAGCTGAGTTCTCTTTGCTTCCTGGTTGCCACACTCTGAGCTGCTTTCCTCTGACACATCCTTCTGCTGTGATGTTCTTCCCCACTGCATGTTCAGAGTTAGGGAGTCAGATGGCCATGGGTTGAGACTTCTGAAACAATGAGACAAAATGAACTTTCCCTCCTTTAAGTTATCCTTGTTTGGTCTTTTGGTAACACTGATACAAAGCTGACTAAAATAAAAAGTAATACCAAGAAGCAGGGTCATTGCTGTGACTAACTTGAACACGTGATTCAAAAGCCTTTGGAACTAGTTTGTAGAGTAAGAAATTTTGAAAAGTTCACAGATATAAGCTGGAAAATCTCTAGAAAGTTGTAAGCAGAGTTTAACGGGAAATTCTAGTGTGAATTTAGAAGACCAGAATGCCAATAGGACTGTGTACCATAAAGACTGGATTTATGACAGGAGGACTCTATTGAAAATTGACCATTCATGTTACATTCTGGAAAAGAATCTGTCTACATTTTTCCCAAGTTCTGAGAATTTCTGAGAGACTGAATTTAAAAGTGATGGACTAATTAAACTGGTGAAGGAAATTTCAAGGCAGAACAGCATTCAGGAAGTGGTATGGAAACTTTTAAGCAAAGTTAACTGTAATAATCAGGGGTAGAAAGCAAAAGAAAAAAGATCTGAGAAGGTTGTAGTTTGGCCACAACAGTGTGAGTAAAACTGGGACAAAGTGTGTAAGTGTGTTATGCTTGTTAAAGAGAGGATAGCCACTAAAGAACTGCTAAGTACTTTAGCCAGAAACAATAGAAATTATAGTTTGAGGGCATCTCAAGAATGGGCAAGACCATACCCATCTCAGGTTTAAGGGTGTAGAAGTAAAAAAAAAATCATTTGAGAAGAAACCATGCATGTATCCTGCATGCACAGAAAGTCCTAGGAAGTTTTTTTCATCATGCTTATCCAACTAGGCACTCAGAGGCTGCATAGTCATGATCCCAGGAGGTTTGGATTAATTGGGTGGTAACCATATTAGCTACTGCTTAATATGTCAGTAGACCTTGGTATCAACCATGTAGTACTGGTATGCAGGAACTTATGATGCTGGAGTTTGGAGGTCTTCGAGATTTTCACTGAGATTAATAAGGAAGACCTGGGAGGCCAAGAAAAGTATAGCATCAGTGGGATCCCTGCAGGCAGATCCCTGGTGAAGGTGATGCATAAAATATGAGAAGGAAATCAAAGCTGTGGTGGAGACCCCTGAGATTAAGAGATGCCAGTAATACGGAGCATTTGTTAGGAAAGCAGAAGGAAGCAAGTGAAGACTAGCCAAACAAGAAACTACAAGGCCTGCAGACTGCAAGGCTGTGGAGACAGAGGTCTGCCAGCCCTTTGCAAAGAACATTATGATGTCATATGCCCCAGATGTTGGACTTGGAGCTACAGGACTTATTTCCCTAGCTGGATTTTGTTCTATCCCTTTTTCATGCCCCTATTTTCCCCTTGTAAAATGGAAATGTTTACTTTGTGTCATGATATATTTGGTATATGCTCTAAGTGTCAACATAAACAGTGACACTTGAAGAGGCTTGAAGTTTGGTTACTGAAGCAGAAAACAAGGACAGAATTCTTTAATCTAAACCCAGCCCAGCTAGCCTCAACTCCCAGTTCTAATCCCAAATCCATCACTTTCAACCTCATCCTCCTCCATGTCTCTCCTGGGGGCACAGCTCCTATTTTGTTAGTGTGTGTGCCAAGTCAATCTTTGGTTTCACTGATGTCTTTACATTTCCTCGAACTAGATCACATGGATGGTGCAATGCCCCCTTATGCTTAGTCTTGAACCCTAGAAGAGTCCATCTTGTATTTTGGACTTTCTGATGCTTCTCTTGCCAACTTGCTTTTGATATTTACAGGGGAAAACATACAATAGTTTGTCTTGAGTCTCAGATAATATTTTGGACTTGGACTTTGGGGCAATTCTGGAACTCTTAAGACTATGAGGACTCTAGGAAATTGACTAAATGTATCTTGTATTATGAGATGGACATGAATTTTGGGGGGACCAGGAGTGGAATGCTATGATTTTGATATTAGGTATCCTTCCAAAGCTCACCTGTGAGACAATGCAAGGATGTTCAGAGATGAACTGAATAGTTTCTGAGAGTTGAAACATAATTGGTGGATTAATCCTTTTCATACAAATTAACCGGGTTGTAACTGTAGACAAATAGGGTGTATTTGGAAAAAAAATAGGTCACTGGGATGTGGTTTTTGAATATATATTCTCTTTCTGGTGAGTAGAACTCTCTGCTTCCTGGTTGCCATGTACTGTGCTATTTTCCTCCATCACACATTTCCACCATGATGTTCTGCCTCATCTTGGTCCCAGAGCTATGCAGTCAGCTGACCTTGGACTGACCTTTTGAAACCATGAGCCCAAATAAACTTTTTCCCCTCAAGTTATTCTTGTTGGGTGTTCTAGTCACAGTGAAGCTTAGCCAACTAAAACACCAACTATTGTGATCATAAAAGATGCTTTACATAATTTAAATCTTCTTATATTTGTTAAGACTTTGTTTTGTAACCTAACGTATAATCTCTCCTGAAGGATCTCCATGTTTGCTTTAGAAGAATTTGTATTTTGTTGCTGTTGGATGAGATGTTCTGTACATACATTTTTTTCTACTTGATATACAGAACAGTTTATAGCTGATGTTTTCTTATTGGATTTTCCATTGAACAATCTGCCCATTGCTAAAAATGAGGTACTGAAGTCTCTTGCTATTATTAGACCTATATCTTCAGATCTGTTAATATTTGTTTCGTATATTTAGGTACTTTAAAGTTGGGTGTATATATTATTTACAATTGTTACATTCTCTTGATGAAGTTGCCCATTCATTTTATAAAGTCTAACTTCCATGAGATAACTATCCCTGTTTTTGTTTCCATTTACATAGAATATCTTTTTCTGAACTTTCACTTTAAATTTATGTGTGTCATTAAAGGTGAAGTGAGTCTCTTATAGGCAACCACCACTCTATATTCTTTGGTTAGAAACTAAGTATGTGGTGCTTAGGGATACTGAAGACTAGGTCCTTGAGGACTAAGGCTTAGGTGCTCCCTCAGACTCAGAAGTGGTATAGAGCTTGGGTCAGTGGGAGAAAGATAAGACCCTGGTTCTGCTTGAGCAGGCCTATACCTGAGGTCTGCCTGAACTTGGTGTCTCCATGAATGGCTTTAGCTTGAGGCCATGAAGCACTGGAGCCTGTATCTGTGAATGCTGGCCTGGTGCTGGAGGACACAGGTGCCAACCAGGTTTGGGGGAAGGGCTAGAAACTGGTGCTGTATGGGCTCACCTGACTCTGGACTGGTCAGGAATCTGGGGAAGACCTGGAGCCTGAGACCTGAGATTAGTTTAGAGTCTGGGCTAGTGATAATCTGACTGGTGCTACAGGGGTGATTTGGTTTTGGGGGTCCCGAAACCTGGGGCCATGAGTGCCAGTCCCATGCTGGGTGTAATCTGAAACTAGTTTATTTGTACTGCCATTCTTCAGAAGCCACTGCAGAACAGTAGACATTTGATGGTCCATCTAAAGACCAAGAATCTTGGCCCATTGATGATCTGTCTATAAGTGGATTTGCTCTTGTTTGAACTGAAGGGAGGGTGTGGTAACATGAGAGAACTCAAGAAAAACTATCAGCAACCATTTTTACTTCAGTATAGTTGGCAAAGTGATTTCCATTGCCCTAGGCAAAACTTGACTGATTGAGACCAATTAGTGTTCAGCTCAATGAACAATTATTTCTCTTGATCTTTGTCTCTTTGCTTATAAATAATGGGATGCTCAAGGGAACTTAGCTTTGGTCTCATACTGGATTTCTTTCTGCTTCAATCTAAGAGACATTATTGTCAGATTCATGGTGTTAAATTAAAATGTCTAGTACACTGAACTAGTTTGTAGCTATCTTTATTCATTTTTTATTTCTTATGCCTATGGATGTTGGGGTATTTGATCTAAGTTTTATTTGAGAATATGTGGATACATATTATTTTTAGAATTGAACTGTGTGTGTGTGTGTGTGTGTGTGTGTAGTGGGAGGGGGGTTCTTTTGTTTTAGACTTTTTTTGATACTGGTTTGTAACGTATGATACTACTACAAGATTTTAAAGTGAACAAAGTCCTAAAATAGTACTCTGCAACCATGTCTGTATCTGAAAGAGCTTAGATTAAAAATTGTGAAGACATTTTACAATATGGCTTTTTGGTTTTTGATCACCTTTAGTGATAAAGAGCACCTGGTTGACTTGATAAGAAGATAGGAACACCCCAAAATGACCATGTTAGAATCTAAGGTATAGAGGTTTTTAATAGATAGCATTTAATCTCTCTGATAAATTAAAGAATATTTCCAATGAACTTGTATTTATTCTATAAGAAGAAGGTTCTAAGGTGTCCATATGCAGCTTGTTTTTGTTTTTGTTTTGAGAGAAGTTTAGGGTTTTCCTTTTGCATATGCCCAGACGTAGCTCTGTCCAAGAGGCTGTAAGTGGCTATTATAAGGAGTTGCCCAAGTGGACAGAGAGACCACGGGGCTCAGCAAAGGTGTTTTGCTCCACCAAAGCCTTCCATTGTCATGGACCTCAGCTCAGTCAGTCTCTCACCAGTTCTTTCCTTTTTTCCTCTCTTCTAATGGATAAAGAAATCTTTCTAACACACAAATGACAGAATTAATCATTCACCTCTCTAGGATTCTGTACAGCAACATTGTAATACTTCAATTGTGCTTATTAAATAAGGTGTATCTATTATAGTTATTTGTGTATTTTTTCTATCCAATACTGGCCTTTGGGTTCCTTCAGAAGGAAACCAATGTCATATTTAACTTTCTATCCATAATGCTTGACTCAACATATGATTTTGAAATAAATGCATCTAATCCATATTATTTAATATAGTATCTCTCCTGAAAATTCCAGTTTGTTTGGAAATGCTAACTTCTTTGAATTGCTACAGCAGTTATTCCCCATACCATGTATTCTAGGTCTTCTTTGGCAGTATTTTATATTTATCTAAACTGGGTTATCTTTATAATCTTCAGAGGCAATAAATTCTGAAGATACACAACCCAAGTTGTATATCTGCAGTATCGGCCTCTGAGCCATTCACGTTCCCTTGCTCTCTCAAACCGTTTTGAATGTTCCTGTGAAGCCCACCTGTAGACTCAATTATGTAACTGATGAACTCTCATATGCTCTTGTGCACATGTGATGTCTTAAGTCTTGACAATGGAACTATCTTTGAGTAGTGATCCATTCACCTTTACAGTTGACCTTAATAGCTATTCTTGCATTTGAGTATTCTCTTAATATATTATCAGTTCACTGAACACCAGGTCCATCTTATTTTGGTGAATAAGAATAGCTATCTTTGAGCATCTCCCATGTGCCTGCTTCTAGAAATAAGACACAGGGAAACATTTTAAAGTATTAATGTGTCAATTTCTTCCCAGCTTCTCTCAGGCCTCTGCTGTTCTTATACCCTGACACATTTTCTGTTTCTCTCAGTCACCAGTTACAGGCAAGCACTCACTAGCAAGCAGAAGTCAAATCTGCAGATATGAAACTACGAAACAACCAAGAAGTAAGCAAAACTCCTTAGGTTAAGCAAGGACAGAGAGATTTAAATTCAAGATGGAGGGGAAGAAGAATCCTGTGGAAATAGAGGGTGAAATTTTGAAACTTTACCTTTCTGGAGCAAGGACTGTTCCTGCAAGAGACTCTTAGAGAGAAGTGTATTTGTACAAAGCTCTTTCTTGTGGCCCTCCATTCAGGTCCCAATTGTAACCACCAGTCATCTGCTTATTTTTGTCCCTAAACTGTCTTAGCTCTAACACATCTCCTTTGGATAATCTCCTTTTTTATAGCCAGAAGATTACTAAATGCTTTCTGCTTCCCAATTCGAGTCTCAGATTCATTGAGGAGAAATAAATTAAAGGAGCAAAAGTCTCATCCCTGACCAGCGTGGAAATGAACTGAGACATAGGTAGGCTTTTGTGAGAAATGATTTCCCATACTCAAAACTTGTACAATAGATAGTTTCAGTCCCAGCTTTCAGATGAAGAAAAAATGCGACCAGGTATATCTTATTTCTAAGTTTAAGCACTTCTTTCATACCAGATTTTTCACTTTTTAATCTTTCTTTTGCTTTCTTTCTGCCTCTTTCTACCTCACCTATATCCTTTCATCTTTATTTCCTTCTCTTCTTTCCTTATTTCCTTCCATCTTTGCCGCAGTCTGGCTGGGCACACAATCACGAGCCACCACACAGCTTGTAGATTCAAACAGCAACTCTTTATTCCCGAACTCACACCAGCCGTATACAGACACGTTCTGGGGAAATCCACGTTCTCTGCCCAAATCCACGTTCTCTCCCAAATTCCTTCACTGGGCTTCTGTCTCCCAAAATATACTGTCTGAATCCCGTGAGAACTCAAGGG
Source organism: Marmota marmota marmota (assembly GCF_001458135.2). Taxonomy (NCBI): domain Eukaryota; kingdom Metazoa; phylum Chordata; class Mammalia; order Rodentia; family Sciuridae; genus Marmota; species Marmota marmota. The sequence continues at coordinate 75,633,158 of NW_026000026.1, forward strand.
GAACTTAGGCAGCAGGATACGCCCTATTCCCAGCAGGAATAATCTTAAACCTTAAACCTGGAACCTAAACTGGGAACGCCCTAAACCCGATTATGTTAAACCGGGAACACCCTAATCCGCCCTGGTCCTTGAGCAAGGTCAACTACATTCAATGTCACTGCAAAATGTCAGCAACATGGGGTACGCTGGCAAGGAAATTGTCATACCTACTTGGCTAATGGCTCCCAGCATCTCCCCCCTTCTGATTAATTAAACAAGCAATGTGGCTTAAGGACCGTGCCTGGTAGGTTGTCCAATTCAACATATGGTTCTTACCCGTCATCGGAAAACTGACCTTTAGGCGTCAGCCTCCTGTCTTAGGTTGATACCACTGCAGTTGGATCATACCCGTCACTGACTACCGGTCCAGCATACAGCCATTGGCCCCCAAATTTTAGACCATCACTAGCAGAAGGGAGGAGGATACAGAAATGCCACGACACCAAGCCAATTGACGGCTCCTTGGGAAAAATTGGGAAAAAATCACTGGTGACACCATCAGCAAAGATATGTCAGCACTACCACAATTAACTGATTAAGCTACCAAATGTGTAATTATCCTATTATGAGAAAGGGAGAAAAATTAAGATTAGATACAGCCTTTTCTAGAAAGAGTAATTAAACCATTACATCAAAGAAACCTGAATGATATTTAAATAAAAGAATCAGAGGAGATAGGGAATATTTTATTACAATGTAGGGAGAGAAATGCTTGACATGAACGAATTGTTGAAGGAAAATAAGGACAGGAAAAGGGAAGGGAGACAGATAGGAAAGAGGGTACGAGACATTTATTTGAATATACAGAGGAATATAATTGGAACCCTTGGTAAGGGGTATTTATTTCCACAATTTTTTTTCCTGGAGAGTAGAATAATATATTATACAATCAAACGACCTCTTGGATGAAATCCTGGAGAGGTTGTGGAGAAATAGTTGTTTTAAGAAAAACTGAGAGATAGTAACTGACCTTTTTTGTTTCCATTTAGGCTATAAGCAAAATTAAAAAGCGTTCTCAAAGAACTATACTATCCCAGAGAAAGACTTTATGATGCCTTGAACCTCAGCTTGTTGAGAGATGATGAATAATATTGGTGGGATTGTCTTCCAAAAATATTCAGCCAATTCTCCCTCTTCTCTCTGTGTATTCATTCAAAACGTGGGATCAGACACCTGCTGTATGTCAAGCATCTCCTGGGCACTGGCCATGGATACCGTAGCAAGAAGATAACCCTCTCCTCTGTCCTAACCTGGCCCCATTTTTTTCTTTATGTAAATGATTTCTTTCACTCCTCTCCTGATTTCTGATGGGGTCTATGTTATAGGTTTTAAAATTGCTTGATTATTACAGAAAAGGCATTTTGTGATATACCTGCCTTCAGGATTTTATTCAAAACTCTTTAAACAAAAAGGTTTACCTTCTGTTCACACAGTTCTGTCATTCCCTCCAGACGTAGCCCCTCATGCTCTGACAGCTAGGTAACCCGGGTGCTGCGCGCTCTACAGAGTCTCGATGAGTGATCTAAACTCGAGTGCTGGGCTTGGTACCCTCCCCAGGCAGCCGCCTCGGGTCAGGGCATCAGGATGAAGCCGCGCTCCCCAGCCCGGGTCATCTGCTTGGCTCCTCTGTCCCTACCTGGCTGACCATTCTCTCGCAGCCCCCTCTCACCCGTGCTGCCAGCCAACCGGGGCTCAGCCTTTAGGGACTACTGTCGCGCCCCAATGCGGGGCTTCCGCCGCAGAGAACTGTGTGAACAGAAGAAACCTGCGGGGCTGGAGAGCAAACCCAGGGACCTTATACTAGTTTCTCTGGAACAAGATGGGATACCACTCTGGAAGTTTCATGTAGCCTTTAGGAAAAATTTCAACTTTTTCTTCTGTAAGCTGTCACCATGACCCTGACAAAAGGTTCTTTCACCTACTCCAGTGGGGAGGAATATCGTGGCGAGTGGAAGGAGGGCCGCAGGCATGGTTTTGGTCAACTGCTGTTTGCAGATGGTGGCACTTATCTGGGTCTTTTTGAGAATGGGCTCTTTAATGGCTTTGGGGTACTGACCTTTTCAGATGGTTCAAGGTATGAGGGGGAGTTTGCCCAGGGCAAGTTTAATGGCGTCGGAGTCTTCATTCGGCATGACAGCATGACCTTTGAGGGGGAATTTAAAAATGGCAGAGTAGATGGTTTTGGCCTGCTGACTTTCCCCTGATGGTTCTCATGGAATACCCCGCAACCAAGGTCTATTTGAGAACAATAAGCTGCTGCGGTGGGAGAAGTGTTCCACGGTGGTTCAGCGGACCAGAGTGCCTCCAAGTCCGCCAGAAACCTTACTGCTTGATGGGGCAAGTGTCAGTAAAGCCCATGACCACCTGAGATGAACAGAATGAGCCAGATCTCAGATGAGATGAGGATGATCACAGCTCCGAAGCCTGTGATATACCCCATCACCTGCCAATCAGCAATTTGATCACAGAAAGTGCTAAGGATTTGGGCCCAAAGACCCCACAGTGGTTAGCAGTTCTGCCTTTTCCTGATGCTTATTTGCTAAAGACAGGAGCTGAGTTTTCTTACTTTCCGACATTCCCTGTTCCTGAGACCTGGGGTTACCCAGTACAGACTGGCTGCGGCCTTCACTCCATTTACTGCCAAGTGGTTCAGAATCTCCTCATTCTGCCTATGTTTGGGGCACATGATCCTACCCCCCTAGGGCCAATGCTGTGTGCTGCCCTGGAAAAATGAGGAACAAGATAGACAGTACAGTGACCCTGTGAAAGTTGGGCCAGAGCCCCTCATTCAGTGCAGTTTGAATCCTGGCTCCAGGCTCCCACTTTGTCTGATCAGACTAGTCTTTGTGTCTGCTTATTTTCCCTGTGAAGGATCTGGTAAGAGTGTTGTTTTCTTCTTCCTTGACTTTACAAGTCATGTTCCTTACTTGAGTTAGGGCATATAATCCAATCCCCATTTGTGTCTCTCCGTCCTTAGTCTATCAGACATAATCCCTTTGTGGCATAATCAAGAAAGAAACTGATGTAACCTTGTAAGTTGTATTCGTTTCTCACTCCAGGTTAAGGGGCAGACATATCCAGCCTCGAGGCCTTCCTAGGGAGTGGACTGAGTGTTGGGGAAGGCCTGCATCAACACAGTTCTTTCCCTGTTGGTGGTAGATCAGACTCACCTACACCCCTGGGTGGAGGTAGACTCACACCCACCCTGGGACTGCGGTGAACTAAAAGCATTGGCTGTTCCTCGCATTTGGCTTGCTATGACTCTCCCACCAAGAGCCTTGATCTTCAGGCCTTGGTCAGTTCTTGGCAGGTGGAATCCCTGTACAGTTCATCATGAGGCCTCCAGTTACTGCAGGACCCAGACACACTCCCAGCTCCCATCCTCACACTGAATCTCCCTCAACAGCAGACTGTGGTGGAAATTATAACTGTGTGCCTCTATTTATTCTGTGAACTGTATTGTAGAATCAAGTGTTCATAGAATAAACAAATCACCAGATCTGCCTAAAAAAAAAAAAAAAAA
>NW_026000026.1:75636899-75671151 GCF_001458135.2 Marmota marmota marmota
CAACCATTTTTTCCAGTTTGCCTGAGAAATTTCTAGGGATAGGCAGCTTGAAACAAAAACAAGATAAATCAAAACAATAACACATTGTTTTTTGAATTGGTCACCCATTCTTTCGCTCTTCCTCAGGGGCAAGCAATTTCACTTACCTCCAAGCTTTAGACGTTCCCCGTACGAGCCACCAAATGCCGCAGTCTGGCTGGGCACACAATCACGAGCCACCACACAGCTTGTAGATTCAAACAGCAACTCTTTATTCCCGAACTCACACCAGCCGTATACAGACACGTTCTGGGGAAATCCACGTTCTCTGCCCAAATCCACGTTCTCTCCCAAATTCCTTCACTGGGCTTCTGTCTCCCAAAATATACTGTCTGAATCCCGTGAGAACTCAAGGGGAACTTAGGCAGCAGGATACGCCCTATTCCCAGCAGGAATAATCTTAAACCTTAAACCTGGAACCTAAACTGGGAACGCCCTAAACCCGATTATGTTAAACCGGGAACACCCTAATCCGCCCTGGTCCTTGAGCAAGGTCAACTACATTCAATGTCACTGCAAAATGTCAGCAACATGGGGTACGCTGGCAAGGAAATTGTCATACCTACTTGGCTAATGGCTCCCAGCACATCTTTGCTTTTCCCCATCTGGTTTTTAGCTTCTTTTGTTACGTGATCCTTGGTCACAGTGTGTCCTTTGCTGAGCACTAGAGGCACCAAGTTGGATAAGTCAAAGGCACTACCCTAATGGGTGTGCAGCATTTAGCAAGGCTGACTGTGCTTTGGGGCAGGTAGAATTGCCTTTATTGTGTTCTGGAGTATTTACAGGGATCCAGAAACTGACCCATTCCTCTTCACCATCTCTGAGCAGATGATAGAAAAGGAGGGGACAGACTTTTAAAGCCTTAACAGGGCTATAAAAGTAGCAGGATGTCATCTAACCCACCTGATACTCATAAGATGAATTTACCTCTATCTATCTATCTACCTATCTATCTATCATCTATCATTTCAGGGTTGGGAATGAAACCCAGAGTCTTATACATACAAGGCAAGTGTGCACATGCTCTACTGCTGAGCAACCTCCCTAGCCCTGAATTCACTTTTAAAAACATCTAACCACAGCAGAGGTCAAGTAACCACTGGTTCCTTTCAAGTCCATTCTCCATTGGGAACTTTCCCAATGATCCAAGATTAGTGTTGGAAGGATACTTTTTAATTTTTTTTTGACGGTATGTTTTATCCATGGTGAGGGAAAAAAAATCAATTAACTTCTAGATCCAAGGGTGTTCAATCATGAATTTTTAGCAGAGAAACCTTACAAATTCAGTTCCCAAACAAGCTCTCTGACCTTTTCTAGGAATGCCCTGGGTTCTATACACTTTCTACCATTTCTACAAAGGGGTTGTGACTGATTTAGAAATCAATTAAACAACCATGATACCCCAATGCCAGGAAAAACACAAATTTTTACGAAATATGCTCCATTCAATTTTTCTTGTATTTCCAAAGTCTATATAACAAGTCATCACCTCATTAAAAATAGAAGTCGTGTTTTACCCCAGTTGCTGCTAACAGTATGTGGAAGCTATAAAATAATCTACTCACAAATCCTCTAAAACCAAACATTAATCCCTTTTGCTAACAACTAAATAACACAGTGTCTTTAAAATATTAAAGCATTTTTTGAGCATGCACAATTAACTGATTAAGCTACCAAATGTGTAATTATCCTATTATGAGAAAGGGAGAAAAATTAAGATTAGATACAGCCTTTTCTAGAAAGAGTAATTAAACCATTACATCAAAGAAACCTGAATGATATTTAAATAAAAGAATCAGAGGAGATAGGGAATATTTTATTACAATGTAGGGAGAGAAATGCTTGACATGAACGAATTGTTGAAGGAAAATAAGGACAGGAAAAGGGAAGGGAGACAGATAGGAAAGAGGGTACGAGACATTTATTTGAATATACAGAGGAATATAATTGGAACCCTTGGTAAGGGGTATTTATTTCCACAATTTTTTTTCCTGGAGAGTAGAATAATATATTATACAATCAAACGACCTCTTGGATGAAATCCTGGAGAGGTTGTGGAGAAATAGTTGTTTTAAGAAAAACTGAGAGATAGTAACTGACCTTTTTTGTTTCCATTTAGGCTATAAGCAAAATTAAAAAGCGTTCTCAAAGAACTATACTATCCCAGAGAAAGACTTTATGATGCCTTGAACCTCAGCTTGTTGAGAGATGATGAATAATATTGGTGGGATTGTCTTCCAAAAATATTCAGCCAATTCTCCCTCTTCTCTCTGTGTATTCATTCAAAACGTGGGATCAGACACCTGCTGTATGTCAAGCATCTCCTGGGCACTGGCCATGGATACCGTAGCAAGAAGATAACCCTCTCCTCTGTCCTAACCTGGCCCCATTTTTTTCTTTATGTAAATGATTTCTTTCACTCCTCTCCTGATTTCTGATGGGGTCTATGTTATAGGTTTTAAAATTGCTTGATTATTACAGAAAAGGCATTTTGTGATATACCTGCCTTCAGGATTTTATTCAAAACTCTTTAAACAAAAAGGTTTACCTTCTGTTCACACAGTTCTGTCATTCCCTCCAGACGTAGCCCCTCATGCTCTGACAGCTAGGTAACCCGGGTGCTGCGCGCTCTACAGAGTCTCGATGAGTGATCTAAACTCGAGTGCTGGGCTTGGTACCCTCCCCAGGCAGCCGCCTCGGGTCAGGGCATCAGGATGAAGCCGCGCTCCCCAGCCCGGGTCATCTGCTTGGCTCCTCTGTCCCTACCTGGCTGACCATTCTCTCGCAGCCCCCTCTCACCCGTGCTGCCAGCCAACCGGGGCTCAGCCTTTAGGGACTACTGTCGCGCCCCAATGCGGGGCTTCCGCCGCAGAGAACTGTGTGAACAGAAGAAACCTGCGGGGCTGGAGAGCAAACCCAGGGACCTTATACTAGTTTCTCTGGAACAAGATGGGATACCACTCTGGAAGTTTCATGTAGCCTTTAGGAAAAATTTCAACTTTTTCTTCTGTAAGCTGTCACCATGACCCTGACAAAAGGTTCTTTCACCTACTCCAGTGGGGAGGAATATCGTGGCGAGTGGAAGGAGGGCCGCAGGCATGGTTTTGGTCAACTGCTGTTTGCAGATGGTGGCACTTATCTGGGTCTTTTTGAGAATGGGCTCTTTAATGGCTTTGGGGTACTGACCTTTTCAGATGGTTCAAGGTATGAGGGGGAGTTTGCCCAGGGCAAGTTTAATGGCGTCGGAGTCTTCATTCGGCATGACAGCATGACCTTTGAGGGGGAATTTAAAAATGGCAGAGTAGATGGTTTTGGCCTGCTGACTTTCCCCTGATGGTTCTCATGGAATACCCCGCAACCAAGGTCTATTTGAGAACAATAAGCTGCTGCGGTGGGAGAAGTGTTCCACGGTGGTTCAGCGGACCAGAGTGCCTCCAAGTCCGCCAGAAACCTTACTGCTTGATGGGGCAAGTGTCAGTAAAGCCCATGACCACCTGAGATGAACAGAATGAGCCAGATCTCAGATGAGATGAGGATGATCACAGCTCCGAAGCCTGTGATATACCCCATCACCTGCCAATCAGCAATTTGATCACAGAAAGTGCTAAGGATTTGGGCCCAAAGACCCCACAGTGGTTAGCAGTTCTGCCTTTTCCTGATGCTTATTTGCTAAAGACAGGAGCTGAGTTTTCTTACTTTCCGACATTCCCTGTTCCTGAGACCTGGGGTTACCCAGTACAGACTGGCTGCGGCCTTCACTCCATTTACTGCCAAGTGGTTCAGAATCTCCTCATTCTGCCTATGTTTGGGGCACATGATCCTACCCCCCTAGGGCCAATGCTGTGTGCTGCCCTGGAAAAATGAGGAACAAGATAGACAGTACAGTGACCCTGTGAAAGTTGGGCCAGAGCCCCTCATTCAGTGCAGTTTGAATCCTGGCTCCAGGCTCCCACTTTGTCTGATCAGACTAGTCTTTGTGTCTGCTTATTTTCCCTGTGAAGGATCTGGTAAGAGTGTTGTTTTCTTCTTCCTTGACTTTACAAGTCATGTTCCTTACTTGAGTTAGGGCATATAATCCAATCCCCATTTGTGTCTCTCCGTCCTTAGTCTATCAGACATAATCCCTTTGTGGCATAATCAAGAAAGAAACTGATGTAACCTTGTAAGTTGTATTCGTTTCTCACTCCAGGTTAAGGGGCAGACATATCCAGCCTCGAGGCCTTCCTAGGGAGTGGACTGAGTGTTGGGGAAGGCCTGCATCAACACAGTTCTTTCCCTGTTGGTGGTAGATCAGACTCACCTACACCCCTGGGTGGAGGTAGACTCACACCCACCCTGGGACTGCGGTGAACTAAAAGCATTGGCTGTTCCTCGCATTTGGCTTGCTATGACTCTCCCACCAAGAGCCTTGATCTTCAGGCCTTGGTCAGTTCTTGGCAGGTGGAATCCCTGTACAGTTCATCATGAGGCCTCCAGTTACTGCAGGACCCAGACACACTCCCAGCTCCCATCCTCACACTGAATCTCCCTCAACAGCAGACTGTGGTGGAAATTATAACTGTGTGCCTCTATTTATTCTGTGAACTGTATTGTAGAATCAAGTGTTCATAGAATAAACAAATCACCAGATCTGCCTAAAAAAAAAAAAAAAAAGTTTACCTTGAGTTCTTGTTTTTTTTCTAATTATCACAAATCAATTATATGCATTTAATGAGATTCAGTGTGATATTTCCATACACTGAGACAAGCATCCCTTTATCATATTCAACTATCCTTCTTGCCTCCTGTCCCCACAATCCCCAGCACCCTTTCCAATTCCTAGCAATCACTATTCTATTTTCAGGTCAACTTCTAAAACAATCACCTGTGATTTTAAAGTTCTGTGCCTTTCAGCAACTGGGACAAATTGCCTGATACCTAAAACTTACATTCATTTATAACCTTGGAAGGGTTAGCTCTGGGACTCTGAGTGCTTTGGTTTCTTTTTTATTTTGTATTTCTCTTCCAGCGAAGACGCCCTCCTTTTTGACTCTTGGTACACCTGGGACTTACCATAGATTATCTAACAGAATATGTACTTTCAGAGACATTCCAAATGATGTTGGGCTCTGTTCCCAGAGAACTTACTGGAAACCTCAACTTCACAGAAATAGGCCAAGTGTTCTGAGCCTCTTTGACTTGTGTGGGAGGGCCCAGGCAGCAGTAACCAAGCAGTCTTCTAGGGAGATGAAGGTCAGAAAACAAAACAAAACAAAACAAAAACATCCTCACTGATTATTCCAAATATCAACTGAAAAAAAAATTATCAATCTGTGTTAGAAACTAAGGAGGGGGATACATATCTCATTTCCATTTTGTATCAAAGAAAATTTTCTAATAAAAATCTCAGGGCAAAGAGGAGAAGACATTGGTAGGCTTTAGATTATTAATGAAACTCTCCACTCCAAATTCAGGTGGGCCATTTTATGTAATATTGATAGATCTCCAGCATCAGGGTTCCTAGGCATCTCACTGGGCAAAAGGGGAAAAAAATTCAGAATTACATTAAATTACAGGACACTTAATCTATCTAAAATCATTGCTTTCTCCCTTAGGTTTCCTGTTTAATACTAAGAACTAAATTAGATCATGGGGTAAGTGATCTGTTTAGGGACGAGCCTTTGATGGTAGTTGCTGGGCTTAGTGATGTAAGTGGAGCTTTCTTTTATCGATCCTGGTCACAAACTTGTCCGTATTATTTAAAGAGATCTTGAAAATACATTTTTTTCCAATCCTCCCTCCACAATATAAGCCTCTATTCAACTGGCGGATTGAATTTCTTTTCTATATTCGATTTCTTTTCTACACTGACCCAAGTTATGGCTCGTCTGTGATGGTGTAGAAAAGCTATATCAATTTTATATGATTGTTATTGCTGCTATAATTTTATGGTGCCAGACCTGCACAGGCTTGTGAATTTTAAATATTATTTTACTTGAGACACAGTTTGTTTGCATGTCTTTCTAACTTACAATTCCTCAGCCAACACGTTGTTAGGGAGCCACCTAGATTTTTCTGAGACAGGCGGCCCTGGGGAAATTGGGTTGTCAGTGTCAGAACTAAAGTCTAAAGAGCTCCTTATAAAGTCATGTGGTTCGATCAGCTAATTGGTGAGAATGAACATTTATAATAGGAGAAAGAGGTTTTATGGGAGGGAGGCTCATTGTTTCAATGACTATTAGTAGAACCTTTGTAAATACTAAAAATTTAATATTATTAAAATCTATGTAGTGTTTCTTTTTATCAGGCATCACATTAATCCTCTATGCTGTCATGAGATCTTGCCAATAGATTATCTAACTCCTTCAAATATAATAACAATAATATTAAACAAGAAGTTGCAATAATAGTATCAATAGTGCCAGACACCATAGGACATTATTTATTAATAATTTGATCTTCACAATAGCCTAGGGAGATATTATGACAAAGTCTCAGAAAGAAACACTATATTCTCATTCTGTTGTCATATATAACAAATTAGAATAAAAATAAATTTTAAAAAATTTAAAGATAAAAATAATTTAGAAAAAGAAAAAGAAACAGTATATTCAAATTAGACAAATAACAAGAGTTTATAAGTCAGACCACTTACAAAGGTGTGGACAGCTTAAGAAAAATCAGCAGGTGGTGGTCAAGAAGATAGACCCATCACTGGCTCGTGGGGTCCCCAAATGGAGAAATCATTAGAATCAAGACAGAGTAGCTACAGCTAGGCCAGAGGGCTTCTCAAATAGAATTGTGTCCTTGGAAGAACACATTGGATAGAAAGCTCTCTATGAGACAGAATGAAAAAAGGTGTATTTATGAACAAGTACAGCTGCTATAATCTCGGCTGCTATGATTGAATATGATGTCTAGGCTTGGCATCAAGACTTTCTATTTTACCAGCCATTATATGCTTCCCTTCTGCCTGCACTTTGGCTGGACAAATTCTGTACCTGGTGGGGTGATCCAAAACCTTCATCCTCAATGTTCAAGTCCTAGCTGGACTTAGGACTCCAGGATCCCATTTTCCTGTTGAAAAGAGGAAAAAAAATTTTTTTTTCTTGCAATACCTTCAGTTGTGCCTAGACAAAGAACATAGACAACATGTAGTTTTCAAAAGAGGCCAAATATTCCTCATTTTGAGATTTTGGTAAAGCGAGTGTCCTCTGGGTTCTCCTGGAGTTGAGGTGGTCCGGTAGCTGGGTTAGATACACATATGAGATCCATCCTACCATTGCCATCTCCCTGAATCTTCTGACATTTTTCCCTGTAATTATGACAGGGAATTTCTGAAATTTCAACCTCATTGGCTTTAGAACATTACTGACTTCAATTTTAAGTAGCCAACCAAGTAGACTATTTAAATTCCATTCCTAGTGAGGTAAGTGGACTCATACCAATACAATGGACTTATTATGCAATCATATTATTTGCCATCACTGATCTAACAGCCTTGGAGTCCTCTCCCATGCATGGTAGCCTCAGTCCCTCCTCCTGATGCCAGTTGGCAATGTCCCACAGCTCTTTGGGCATACACACTTTATCCATCCAGGACAAGTGTCACAGTTCTCTGCCTTGGCTATGCTAGGATTTACCATTCTGTAAAGGTCTTCTCAAATACAAAAACATAAAGTTTATAAAAGAGACAATTTAAAATAAATGTTAGTGAGGGTTTGGGGAAAAAGATACACTCATACATTGCTGCAAATTGGTTCAACCACTCTGGAAAGGAGTATGTAAATTCCTCAGAAAACTTAGTATGGAGCCACCATTTGACCCAGACATCCCACTGCTGGGCATATACCCAAAGGATTTAAAGTCAGCATACTATAGTGGCACAGCAATAACAATATTTATAGCAGCTCAATTCACAATAGTTAAGGTGTCCTTCAACAGATGAATGGATAAATAAACTGTGATATGTATACACAATGGGATACTACTCAGCCATAAAGAAGAATGACATTATGGCATTTGCCAGTAAAGGATGGAACTGCTAAGTGAAATAAGCCAACACCCCCCCCCACCAAACAATCAAAGGCTAAATGTTCTCTCTGATATGTGGATGCCAACACACAATTAGGGGGAGGGGAGTAGAATAGAAGTTCATTGGATTGGACAAAGGGGAATGAAGGGAAGGGATGGTAAATGGGAATAGTTAAGATAGTAGAATGAATTGGACATAACTTTCCTATGTTCATACATGACCAGTGTAACTCCACATCACGTATAACCACAAGGATGGGATCCTAATTAAAATAAGTTATACTCCCCATATGTATAATATGTCAAAATATATTCTACTATCATGTATATCTAAAAAGAATAAATAAAAAATATAAAAAAGGGGCAATTTACAAGGACTGAAGTCTTCTTTTGGTATTCAGTCTGTCTGCCTCTGTCAGGGAGATTTAGGAATGCCAGGCTCTCAGCTCATCTGGGTTCTGCCCAAAGGCAGCCATCTCATGTCCCAAGCACCCTCCCTCTATCATCAGTGCCATTGCATAAATGACCTGGCAGTTCAAGCACTCGCTTATTATCCAGACTCAGCATCGCTTGCAGTTAGGCCCTGGGTTCCTTCATGGACAAACAGCCTGGTGACTACAGGGGAAATGAGGCTACTGCAAAGTTATCTCCAAGGCTTTCTTATTTTTCAGAAGATATGAGCTGGGAAGTGAAAGGCTTCAACTCTCCCTCTTTCTGGGGATTGATCAGTTCTCCAAGGATTCCTGAGGCAGCTCACTAACTCCTAAATGTTTTGATAAATCCTGTCACCACAGAAACTCAGTGCCACAGCCACTTGATCTCTTCATTTCTTGCTTTCCATTCTGTGCTTCATCCCAGCCCTCATTCAGTGATAGCTCAAGTCATTTTCACACCAATTTCATGGAATATTGGTGCCCCATTGACCTACAAGGAGAATATCTACTATCTGTACATTTCAAATAATATTTCCACCCTATCCTCAGAATTCCATCTGATGGTGTGCATCCCTCATGCTCTTCCTATTGTGGTAGTTGTGATAGTTGTGATCTTGGCAGGAAACAAATGAGACATTTACATGGAGGTAATTTAGGAGGTTTAAATAAAAGGACAATTTACAATACTGTGGTCATAGTTGAGGGAAGATAATAGATATGGTCTAGTCTGACCTGTTGTCACCTGTTTCCACCTCTAAGCGGAAAGGGCAAAGGTCAGAAGTCGCTACAGAATCCAGAGAGAATGGATAGAGTTATAAGAGAAGAACATTTAACTAGAGCTTTGGGTTGGGTAGAAAGTTGCAGCTAAACCATTGGAAACTGATAGGAAGAGATCCAAAGGGATCAATATACTCACCCCACACTTTCTGCCCACTTTCTGCTCATCTCTGCTTCCCATGGGCCACATTCATCCTGTCAGATGGCAGACAACCTACTGATTCACTTCACAGAGGCCATGTCCAGAACAGAGGGCAGGGTGGGCATGCATGGGGTGTGATGGTGGGGGACAAATAGAAATAGGCAGCCTGGAGACCACAGTGGCTCTTCCCATTGTAAGGTAAGGAAACTAAGATTCTGAGAGAGCAAGAGTCACTGGAGAGGAGCTCACCTGTTGGAATTTCAGCCAGAATGGACTAATTCCATCATTCTTAACCAGGATAGAATCTGCTTCAGAGGGCACATTTTATCATACAAAGCTCTTTCTTTGTAAATAGTCTTTGTTTCTCTTATCATTAAAATGTTCCTGAAATAGAAATTGTTACTATTCCATTTTAAAAAGGAGAAAGCTCGGGTCCATAGTGTTTAAGCTGTTCCTAAGCCTTAAACTTGGCAGGTGTCTGAGCTACCACAAATTCAAGTCTTGAGCTCTGGACAGCTCATCTAGGCCAGTGGATCATGGTGCAAGTTTGCTTCCTTCCTCCTTGCTTGCTTTCCATCCCTCTCTTTTCCCTGCCCCTCTTCTTTCTCTTGTTCCTTTCTTTTTTTCAGGTAATCCCCTTTTGCTTTTAATGTGAAGTATTATTAAATCTAATAATAAACCTCTTTTTTTTATCCATTTTACAAAGCTTGAAAAAACTGTAAGATTGCAGAGTTTCTCATTCCATACCTCCTTGCATACTCGTGGCTATCCAGTTGTTCATCTCATCCTGTAAGGTTTACCATCTCTGAGTGCTTAAGGTAGATTTCCCCTGCTCACAGAACAGGAATAGGAAAGGTGAGAATTTACTTGGGTGGTTGGGACCAATATTTCAGTGACACCTCTGGGATATTAGATTTACTGGGCTATAAACAACACTGATTAAAAACACAACAAAATTATTTTTCAACAATTTAGCGCATAACAGAAAAAGAAAATAATTACCAAAATAAGAAAAAAAAATGGGACAAATGTTGCTGGAGTATCCACCTAACCTATTTAAAGAATCATTAAAATGATACCACTGTCTAACACTGTTACCATTTTATTTTTGGTTTACTTTTCCTGCATGGAATTATGCTATCAGAATGATTTTTTTTCCTTGTTAGGATATTTTGGAAATCTTATGTAAAAGCAGTAAAAATGACTTAACTTTTTTTTTCAGCTGGTTTTAGTTTGTATCATGCTATACTGGAGGATTTCTCACCTGCAGGTCTCTTTCTTTTTGAGTCAAAGTCAATACTATTGCTTTCATTGCTATCATATTATGCCAAGAATACGTTTTCAATTAGAGTGTCAGATGACAATCTGTACTTCAGCACCTGAGCAAATACTGCACCTTGCTTTGCCTTTGTATTAATTTCTGTGCCCTGGATGTAATGTTCAAGGAGGGATAAAAATAAAATTTTAAAAACTGTGTTATAATTAAAGGATCATAAGTGTCTTTATGCATTATCTTTTCCCACTGTAGGATTTAATGATGCATTTAACAGGATGTTTTTTTTGAGTACCTACTATGTGCTAGTATTATATCACATGCTAAGAATAGAAACTAGGGTGACGGAAGCAAGATGTGGAAAGAGAAAGGGATTAGAAAACATGTTCCAAGATGTAGCCATGGACTAGATCATGGCAGATGATATGGGTATATCCCAGGGCAGTGATGTCTTCTTCTCTCAATAGTTACCTTTCCTGTAAAATTGATTTGGTTGAAAAGGAGAAAGCTGGGGGAAAAGCTGGTACAGAGTTGTATACAAATCTGAAAGGGATAACATGCTCTTTCATGACTATCAAAACCTTGAAAACCATTTCTCTTTATTTTGGCCAGGCAAGGCCGGAGCCCATACTTCACCTTAAGCCTCCATCAGTGAGTCTTTAAAGGCATAGTGACCTTCCCCCAGCTAGACTTTCAAAGCATCCATTTCCTCATTTACAAAATGGGAGCAATAGTTTCTTCTCATGACAATGCCAGAGTATTCTGTGAGGCAATTTATTTAAAATGAATATCTCAGAGCATTGCACATATTAAAAGCTTAATAAATATTTTCTATTAGAATGATTATATAATGGTACTAAAGGTTTTTTTAAGCTTGGCTCAGGGCTATTTGGAAAATGATATATGCAGTTATTTGACATACAGACATATGAGGTCATTTTCTGAGAAAAGATAATCAGCTGCAGTGATGATGGTAATTTAAGGAAAGAATTTCTCTTCTGAGTAATATGCTTGGTCTTATTCCAAGGTATTCTTCCAATGTGTCTTTTTCTTTGATTCCCCCAAATATTAAATTATACTCCATTAGCTAATGAAGTGAATAATGCTACTGATGGGCTTGACATTTTCTGACCACTTGAAAAAATTAACCCTGCTGACTATAAACATCCAGGAAACTGGTGACCTTTCAGCCATTAGCATCATTATGAAGCATAAAAAAGGTAAAGAGAAATGATTTATTCCATGAATATGAATTGTGGAGTCATTCATGCCCATGAGCACAACACTGGATTTCTAGGAAGGCAGTTTTCTCAGCTGCTGTGTAAGTGCAGAAACCAAAATAAAGATTAACACCCTGCTATCTCGGAAATGCAGGTTTTAATGTGTTTATCAGTACGTTGCAGCTTGATGCTGTGGATGTTATGTGCTCATAATGATATGATGTTACTGTTAGCCCCATTCTGCAGATGATGAACCTAAGGCTTAGACAAACCCATTGAAGTGGAGGGTTCCTGTTTCCTGCCTTTGAAGATCACAGTGTGAGATTGTGATGTGGACTCAAATAAAGATCGATACATGCTTATTTCACAAAGTTGTAGAAAATGGCATTGCATGGTTTATATAGTAGTGATAGGACAATCATGCACCTGTCTCATTGAGGATGTCTTTCTCTCACCTCCAGATACTTTACTGAAAGGTTAACAAATAAGAAAAAGATGACATCATGAACCAGTATACTTTCCCTCCATTGCTAACTATGCTCAAACACACAGGTCTTCGTTTTGTGCCTTAATAAGATAAACTTGTTCCCACCTCAAGGATACTGCACTTGCTTTTTTTTTTTTTTTTCGCTGTTTCCTTCAGTTTTTCACTATTGTCTCTTTCTTGAATGTTGTATTCAGGAATTACCTCCCTGAGGAAGTCTTTGCTACTGTCTCTCTCTCTCTTGAATGTCATTCGTTCAGGAATTGCCTCCCTGGGGAAGTCTATGCTACTGTGTCTCTCACTCAAAGTCAGCAACTCTGTTCACTCCCACTTTGCATTTTCTGGATAGCATTTTTCGCATTTATGTTTGTTTTTATGAATTACCTATATCCTCCACTGGAATGTGTAATTAGTAAGGTGGGGAACTCACACTCCTCTTGTTCAATGTTGAATCCCTAGTGCACTGTACAGTAAACCTTACTTTAGTAAAACCTTGTTGGATATCCAGATGGATATTGCAATGGAGAAAAATATTACAAGAGAAGTTGCTTTTAGTGCCTCCATGCAAAATAAGATTCTATTATATCCATGGTATCCATGCCTGAGAATCATAGCTTGGACATGCAAATTGTAAAAAGGCAAAACCAGAGGCAGAATTACTTTTTGGTACCAAGGATTGAACTCAAGAGCACTCAACAACCGAGCCACCTCCCCAGCCCTATTTCGTATTTTATTTAGAGACAGGGTCTCGCCGAGTTCCTTAGCACCTCACCATTGCTGAGGCTGGCTTTGAATTCGCAATCTTCCTGCCTCAGCCTCCTAAACCAGTGTGCACCACTGCACCCAGCCAAAAGCCGCATATGAAGCATAAGAAAGGTAAAGAGGCAGAGTTTACTTGATTATCTGAAACTGCCTGGTACTGTCACTTGACAACAGTAACACGTGTTTTCTGGTTTGAACCTCAAGTAACCCCCAAAGCTCATGTGTTGAAGACTTCCTTCCCAGTACAGTAGTGTTCAGAGTTAGGGCCTTTGATTGTGAGGGCTCTGGCCTGATAACTGATAGCTAAATAGGCTACTGGAAGGTGGAGGGAAGTCTAGATGGTGAGTCCTAGTTGGAAGAGGTAGGTCATTGGGAGTATGCTCTTGAAGGATATATTTTCTCCTTTTGCCCCCAACACTGTCACTCTGCCTCCTAGTTATTGTGAGGTGAACAGCTTAATTTTTCCTTGTGCTACCTACTATGATGTTCTGTCTTGCCACAGGCCAATAACAATAGAGTCAGTTGACCATAGGCTGGAAACTCTGAAACCTTGAACCCAAATAAATATTTCCCTTTAAGTTGAATTTTCTCACAGTGACAGAAAGCTGACTAATACAATATGCTACTTTTGTTAGCATGATACAGTGTTATGGGGATTCCACAAGAGCACATCAAATCCCAAGGCACAACATTTCTTTTCTTCTTTTAGGTAGTATTTCCATTGTATCATAAGAAGAAAGTGATTCTGATGCTATATTTTGCTCTGAAATATTAGAAATGATGACAACAAAGAACACACTGTAAGGCGAGTCTGCTGTGATCTACAAGCAGAAAGGGACACTCTCAGACTATAATGATCATCCATTTCTTTAATATATACAGACATGTGCATCCACATACACTTACTATTATACCTTAACTTTCAGATTTAGCTTATTTAGGAAACACTTTTCTTGACAGAAGGTGAGATATTTTTCTTCTGAGTACAATGGGGCTGTGGGAACAGAAGGGACTGTAAGTTTAATTGCAGTTAACATTTAGTAGGATGTTAATTCATTTTTTTTTCACATTATCTCATTAAATTTTCAAAAAAATCTCCTTACATAGGTACTATGAAAATCTCCATGTTCAAGATGGGTAAAATAAAATTTAGAGAAATTAAGTACTGTGTTCAGTGTTGCTCAGATGATGAGTGGCAGGGCCTGCATTCATGTCAAGCTGAAGAGTATTCCATTGCTCCTAATATTGGGGTGTGCCTCCAGTGTCCTGTGTCCCAGGACGATCATAACTTGATGCTATGGTAATGGAATTTCAAAGGCATTTATTATGTACCTGGCACTGTTCAAGTTTCTCTACATGTTTTTATGTTTACAATAACCTATGAAATAAGGTCTTTTATTATTTCCTTCTTGACAAATAGAGAACATCAAGTCTCAGATTACTCAATAGCTTGCTCAAGTTTTCCCAAATAAAGACTCTAAAGGCTTTGAACCTAAGCATTTGGTCTCCAGAACTTATGTGGCTGAGCAGTATGCAATACAGTCTAATGATTTAGACTGTTGTTTTTCTTTCTCTTGATCATAAAGTTCTATGAATGTTGATTTAGAAGGAAAACTTTCCCTGATATGAACTCCACTGGGGCTTCACCACATTGTCATCCATTACTAAGTCAAAGGATTTGGTGGTGAAACATTTAAGGGCTTGATCATGGTTGGATGCTGAACTAACCAGATGCTAATAGTTTCAGAACATAGTTCTTTGATTTATACAATTTCTAAGTACTTTTTTTCATACTGGGGATTGAACCCAGGGGCACTGAACCACTGAGTCACATCTCCAGCCCTTGTTTGTATTTTATTTAGAGGGTCTTGCTGAGTTGCTTAGGACCTCCCTAAGTTGCTGAGGCTGGCTTTGAACTGGTGATCTTCCTACTTCAGCCTCCCAAGCTGCTGGGATTACAGGACTGCACCACCACACCAGACTAGACAACCTGTAGGAAGGCTGAAATCTCGGGCCTCCTGACCCTGGGAGCACTGGGGTGGGAGCATCTATTTGCTGTATCAGTGGCTTAGGTATCCACCTGCCTATTTCCTATCGCCCTCTCTAGCATGTAAGATTCATCAAAGAACTTTTTTCAGCATGTTAGTTTTGCTTGTACAGTTCTTAACACAGTGCCTGGAAATAGTAGGCACTTAATAGATATTTGTCCAGCCACAACAACAAAATGCCTTTGTCTACAAAGAATTTCTAGGAAGCAGTGATAAGTGAAATGACATGAAGGTGCTGAATGAAAGCCAACCAAATTTATATTCTTGTCCTTCCATTTTATAGAAACAGAATTGAAGTCAGGCACAGCAAGTTCTGCATTTGGTAGTAACATAACCTTGGGCAAGTTGCATAACCTTTTAAAGCATCACTTTCTTCATGTGGGAAATAGGGAATAAACACTCCTACCTCAAGTTGTTATGATTGAGATGAGTCAATGAAGGTAAAGTACTTAGTAAAAGGTCCTATTTGTAATAAATATCAGATCTCTTCTTGTTCTTTCCTTATCCCTCATTCACAATTGCTTTTTGTGGCAATTATAATATTAACACATCCCAAAGGTATCAAAAGTCTTGATTTCTTCACTTGTGAATGCTTAGCTTTTCTAAAAATAGACTTGCATCTATGTGGTAAATAAACTGCTTTAGAATATGTGATAGTGTAAGGATATTTATCCTATTTTAGTAAGTGTAAAGGAATATAGCAGAAGAAGCAGAGTGTGAGTTCATGTTTGTAAAACAAAAAAGTACATACTACCAGGGGGAAAATTCTAGAAATATATGCACAGAACATTAAAAGCAGCACGGCTAATAGGATTGTGAATAACTTTCTTTCATTTTTTAGAACACTATCCTTGTCTTTAATGTTTTCTACAATAAACATGGAATTATTTTCTATATAAAAATATTATGCCTCATTTTGTATGGCTTGACTAGAATAAAGAAGGTGAGCAGGGAAGTCTCCCTGGGTAGGATCAAGACTTCTGTTTTCAATTTCATTCAGAAACAAAATGAGGAAGATCTCAGTGGAGCAAAGACACAAATACTTTTATTTCTACCTCTCCAAATCTTCTTCTAAAAGTACTAGAGATCCTCGTCTAGAAACTAAGTTCAAATGTGGCATGTGAGGTCCTACCAGAGATTTCCTCTCACAGTGAAGGAAGGCAGAGAACTCATTTTTCTTTATTTCTGACTATGGTAAACACCAAAGCATAAGAGCCTGGTAAATAAGGACCATTGCTAAGGTAGAGTACAGGCATGAATAATCTTCAGTTCAGATAAATGAACCTTCTGTAACAGACTTATATGTAAAGAAATATTTGTAGGACTCACATTTCTATGAATTGAATTATTAAGGAATCTTGCTATATGAAGTAATTCTGTTGAGAATCTGTGTAAGATATTAGCTATTCTGTGTAATTAGTTCTTCCTCCTCTTTCCACGTTTTCTCAGTTTACTTTTCTTATTTTTTAGTTTTACAAAGTCAGAGGCATAAGTTTATTGAAGACAGAGAAAAATGGAAAGAGACACTCTCAAGGGAGAGAGCGGTTCTTCTCAGAGAGCAGAGAACTTGTGCCTCTCCTGCACTCCAGTTTTATTGGGGTTTCCAGAAAAGTATACACAAATTCCCACCTATTTCCACCTCTTAAGGATTTGTTTTGTTATTGTTTCAGGGTACCAGGGATTGAACTCAGGGACACTCAACCACAGAGCCACATCAACTGAACTCATGGGTACTTACCACTGAGCCACATCCCCAGCCTGTTTTTTTTTTTTTTTTTTGAGACAGGGTCTCACTAAGTTGCTCAGAGCCTCACTAAGTTTCTAAGGCTGGCTTTGAACTTGTGATCATCCTGCCTCAGGCCAATCTCAGTTTACTTTTTGAGGAATATTCTTTCAGCTTGTTCAACAACATAGAATGAACACATTTGTGTTTTTTTATTTGTTCTAATTAGTCATACATGATAGCAGAATGCATCTTGACTCATTGTACACAAATGGAGCACAACTTCTCATTTCTCTGGCTGTATATGATGTAGAGTCACACCATTCATGCAATCATACATATATATAGGGTAATAATGTCTGTCTCATTCCACCATCTTTCCCACTCCCATACCCCCTTCTCTCCCCTCACTCCTCTCTGCTGAAACCAAAGTTCCTCCATTCTTCCCTTGCCATCTACTTATTAGAGAAAACATTTGGCCTTTGGTTTATTGGGATTTGCTTACTTCTCTTAGCAGGATATTCTCCAACTCCGTCCATTTACTTGAAAATGCCATAATTTCCTTCTTCTTTAAAGCTGAGTAAAAGTCCATCATGTATATCTACACTGCAGTTTCTTTATCCATTCAAATGTTGCAGGGCACCTAGGTTGGTTCTACAGTTTAGTTATTGTGAATTGAACTGTTATAAACGTCGATGTGGCTGTGTCACTATAGTTTGCTGATTTTAAGTCCTTTGGGTATGGACTGAGGAGTGGAATAGCTGGGTCAAATGGTGGTTCCATAGTTTTCTAAGGAATCTCCATACTGCCTTCCATAGTTGTTGCAACAATTTGCAGTCCCACCAACAGTGAATGAGTATACATTTTCCCCCATTTCCTGCCAATCCTTATTGTTGCTCGTATTCTACTTATTTATTTATTTGTTTATTTATTATTATTAGTTATACATGACAGCAGAATGCATTTTGTTTCATTGTACACAAAGGTAGGAAAACTTTCCATTTCTTTGGTTGTATATTATATAGAGTCGCACCATTTGTGAAATCATACATATACCTAAGGTAATGGTATCCTTCACACTGCACCATCTTTCCTGCCTCCATACTCCTTCCCTTCCCCTTTCTCCCCTTTACCCAATCCAAAGTTCCTCCATTCTTCCCATACCCCTTCCCCCCCATCATAGATCAATATCTACTTACCAGAGAAAACATTTGGTTTTTGGTCTTCAGGTTTGGCTTACTTCATTTAACATGATATTCTACAATCCATCAATTTACCTGCATATGGCATAATTTTATTCTCTTTTAATGATGAGTAATATTCCATTGTGTATATTACCATAGTTTCTTTATCCATTCATCTATTAAAGGGTATCTAGGTTGGTTGCACAGTTTAACTATTGTAAATTGAGCTGCTATAAACATTGACATGGCTGCGTTGCTATAGTATTCTGATTTTAAGTCCTTTGGTTATAGACTAAGGATGGAATAGCTGGGTCAAATGGTGGTTCCATTCCAAGTTTTCTGAAGAATCTTCATACTGCTTTCCATAGTGGTTGCACCAATTTGCAGTGCCACCAGCAATGTATGAGGGTACTTTTTTCCAAAATTCCTAGCTAATAGTTACATTGCTTGTATTCTTGATAATTGCCATTCTGACTGGAGCAAGATGAAATCTTAGTGTAATTTTGATTTGTGTTTCTCTAATTACTAGAGATGTTGAACATTTTTTATATTTGATGGTCAATTGTATATCTTCTGAGAAGTGTCTGTTCAGTTCCGTGAACCATTTCTTGATAGGGTTATTTGTTTTTTTGGTGTTAAGTTTTTTGAGTTCTTTATATAGCATAGAAATTAGTGCTCTATCTGATGTGCATGTGGTAAAGATTTTCTCCCATTCTGTATGCTCTCTCTTCACGTTATTTCTTTGCTGAGAAGGAGCTTTTTAATTTGAATCCATCCCATTTATTGATTCTTGAACTTATTTCTTGTACTTTAGGATTCTTGTCAAGAAAGTCAGGACCCATGCTGACATGATGAAGATTTGGGCTTACTTTTTCTTCTATTAGGCATAGGGTTTCTGGTATAATTCCTAGGTTCTTGATACATTTTGAGTTGAGTTTTGTGCAGGGTGAGAGATAAGGGATTAATTTCATTTTGCTGCATATGGAGTTCCAGTTTTCTCAGCACCATTTGTTGAGGCTATCTTTTCTCCAATGTGTCTTTTTGGTGCCTTTGTCTAGTATGAGATAACCATATTTATGTGGATTGTCTCTGTGTCCTTTATTTTATACCATTGGCCTCTGTGTCTGTTTTGGTGCCAAAAGTAGACCTTTTTTGTTACTATTGCTCTGTAGTATAGTTTAAGGTGTGGTATGGTGATGCTTGCTGCTCTACACTTCTTGCTAAAGATTGCTTTAGCTATTCTGGGTCTCTTATTATTCTAGGTGAATTTCATGATTGCTTTTTCCATTTCTATGAGAAATGTCATGGGATTTTAATTGGAATTGCATTAAAACTGTATAATATTTTTGGTAGTATGACCATTTTGACAATATTAATTCTGCCTATCCAAGAACAAGGGAGATCATTCCATCTTCTGATTTCTTCTTTAATTTATATTTTTAGTGTTCTATAGTTTTCATAATAGAGGCTTTTCACTGTTTTTGTTAGGTTGATTCCCAAGCATTTTATTTATTTATTTATTTATTTATTTATTTATTTATTTATTTATTTATTTTGAGGCTATTGTAAATGATGTAGTTTTCCTAATTTCTCTTTCAGATTATTCATCACCAATGTACAGGAATGTATTTGATTTATAGGTGTTGATTTTATATTTTGCTACTTTGCTGAGTTCATTTATTAGTTCTGGAAGTTTTCTGGTGAAATTTTTTGGATCCTGTAAGTAAATAATCATGTCATCAGCAAATAATGATAGTTGAGTTCTTCTTTTCCTATTTGTATTCCTTTAATTTTTTTCATCTGTCTAATTGCTCTGGCTAGGGGTTCAAGCACTATGTTGAATAGAAGTGGTGAAAGAGGGTATCCCTGTCTTGTTCCAGTTTTTAGGGTGAATGCTTTCAATTTTTCTCCATTTAGAATGATGTTGCCTTGGGTTTAGCATAGATAGCTTTTATAATATTGAGGTATGTTCCTGTTATCCCCAGTTTTTCTAGTGTTTTGAACATGAAAGTGTGCTATATATTGTTAAATGCTTCTTCTGCATCTATTGAGATGATCATATGTTTCTTATCTTTAAGTCTATTAATGTGATGAATTATTTTTATTGATTTCCATATGTTGAACCAACTTTGCATCCCTGGGATGAACCACACTTGATCATGGTGCACTATGTTTTCAATATGTTTTATTTGTGATTTGTCAGAATTTTATTGAGAATTTTTGCATCTATGTTCATTGGGGATATTAGTCACATGTGCTTTGACTGAATTTGGTATGCGGGTGATACTAGCCTCATAGAATGAATTTGGAAGTGTTCCCTCCTTTTCTATTTCATGGAATAATTTGAGGAGTATTGCTATTAGTTCTTCTTTGAAGGCCTTGTAGAGCTCAGCTGAGAATCCATCTGGTCCAGGGCTTTCCTTTGTTGGTAGGTTTTTGATGGTGTCTTCTATTTCACTGCTTGAAATTGATCTGTTTAAATTGTGTATGTCCTTTTGATTCAGTTTGAGTAGATCATGTTTCTAGAAATTCATGGATTTCTTTGAGATTTTATATTTTTTTGGGGGGGGGAGTATAAATTTCAAAATATTTTCTAATTATCCTCTGTTTTTCAACAGTGCCCATTGTGATATCTTCTTTTTCATCCACAAATTTTAGTAATTTGAATTTTCTCTCTCTTCTTCTCTTTGTTAATGTGGCTAAGGGTTTATCAATTTTATTTACTTTTTCAAAGAACCAATTTTTTGTTTTGTCAATTTTTTTAATTGTTTCTTTTGTTTCAATTTCATTGATTTCAGTTCTGATTTTAATTATTTTCTGTCTTCTACTACTTTGGTGTTGATTTGTTCCCCCTTTTTTAGGGCTTTGAGATGTAATATAGGTCATTTATTTGTTGATTTTATTCTTTTAATGAATGAGCTCAATGCAATGAACTTTCCTCTTAGCACTGCCTTAATCTTGTCCAGGAGATTTTGATATATTGTATCAATGTTCTCATTTACCTCTGAGAATTTTTTTTAATCTCCTCCCTGATGTCTTTTGCTATCCATTGTTCATTTGATAGCATTTTATTTAGACTCCAGATTTTGAAGTAGCTTCTATTTTTTATCTTATCATTGATTTCTAATTTCATCCATTATGATCTGATAGAATGCAGGGTAGTATCTCTATTTTTTGTATTTATTGAGAGTTGTTTTGAAGTATAACATACAGTCTATCTTAGAGAAGCATCCATGTGCTCTTGAGAAGAAAGTGTGTTCATTTGTTGATGGATGGAATATTTATATATATATATATATAAATTATATATATATAATATATATATAAATTATATATATAAATATATATATATATGTTAAGTCAAAATTATTGATTATATTATTGAGTTCTACAGTTTCTTTGTTTAGATTTGTTTGCAATATCTATTCAGTGGTGAGAGAGGTTTGTTAAAACCACCCAGTATTATTATGTTGAGGTGTTATTCCCTTAAGCAGTATGAATGTCCTTCTGTATCCCTTCTAACAAACTTTGGCTTGAAGTCCACTTTATCTGATATGAAGATGGAAACCCCTGCTTGTTCAGACAGTCCACGTGAGTGTTGTAATTTTTCCCCCACCTTTCACCTTAAGTCTGTGGATGTCTCTCCCTATGAGATGAGTCTCTTGAAGGCAGCATACTGTTGGCTTTTTTTTAAATCCAATCTGCCAGTCTTTTGATTGATGAGTTTAGGCCATTAACATTCAGGTTATTATTGAGACATGATTTGTCTTCCTGGTCATTTTGTTTTATTTTTGGTTTTCAACTTGACTTGGTTTCTCCTTTGATTTTCTTTTCCTTTAGTGTAGTTCCACCCTTTGCTGATTTTCATTGTTTTTCATTTCCTCCTCATGTAATATTTTGCTAAGGATGTTCTGCAGTGTACGCTTTCTAATTGTAAATTCTTTTAACTTTTGTTTATCATGGAAGATTTTTATTTCGTCATCAAATCTGAAGCTTAATTTTGCTGCATATAAGATTCTTGGTTGGCACCCATTGTCTTTTACAGCTTTGTATATATTGTTCCAGGATCTCCTAGCCTTGAGGGTCTGGGTTTGAGAAATCTGATGAAATCCAAATTGTTTTTCCCCTATATGTAATCTGATACTTTTCTCTTGTGGCCTTTAAAATTATATCCTTATTCTGTGTGCTAGGCATTTTCATTATAATGTGCCTTAGTGTAGATGTCTTGTAATTTTGTATATTTGATGTCCTGTACTGAATTTTCAATTTCATTTTTCAGGTTTGGGAATTTTAATATTATTTCATTAAAAAAGATTGTTCATTCTTTTTGATTTTATCTCTCTGCCTTCCTCTATCCTGATAATTCTTAAATCTGATCTTTTCATGTTATCCCATAATTCTTGGAAGTTCTGTTCATGATTTCTTACATCTTCGTTGTGCAGTCAACTTTATTTTCAAGATTATATATTTTTGTCTTCATTACCTGAAGTTCTGTCTTCCAAGTGGTCTAGTCTGTTGGTGATGTTTTCTATTGAGTTTTTAATTTGGTTTATTGTTTCCTTCATTTCAAGGATTTCCATTTTGTTTTTGTTTGTTTGTTTGTTTTAGAATCTCTATTTCTTTACTGAAGTGATATTTTCCTTCCTGCATTTACTCTTATCTCTTTATTGAAGTGATTTTTTGCTGCCTATTTTTGCTCTTATATCATCCTTTACTTCATAGATCATTTTAATTATGTACATTCTGAACTCCTTTTCTGACATTTCTTCTATTGTGCTGTCAATAGATTCTATTATTGTGGTATCTTGGTATGTTTGGGGCACTTTCTTCCCTTGTTTTTTTTTTTTTTTCATATTGTTCATGTGTCTTCTCCTCCAGCAGTGTGGATCTGATTTATAACAATTTCTACCCTATAGAATTATAGTGTACATGCAGTTTGTTTCCAATACCTCACCTTTAAAGGGAAGATCAATATTAATAGCACCCAATGCAAACAATATGTAGCCTTAAACCAAATAGCTCCTATTAACCCATTTATAGTTTTGTCACAGTAAACAGCAATGATGGGTTTGATTATTATCTTCAATATAAATAGTAGGTTTGAGAAAGGATATACAGTTTCTAATGGTGGACAAAGAGAACTGGGAAGGTGTAGGATGAGATGTGAATGAGGTAGGAAGTGAGAATATAGGGGTATTAGATCATAGAAGAGTGAAGGAGGAATCAGAAGTTGGCTATTAGCAGGAAAAAAGAGAGAGAGACTCTGGGGAGACATATAAGTAGGAGGAAAATATATAAAGACAGTAAAATTAAAAAAAGAAAAAGAAAAAGAAAAAAATGTAAAAAAATAAAAGAATATACAATAAACTTGTAATATACTATACAGACATTCTAGAACTCAGTAGCATGATACATGAAAAGTACTTAGTTTCACAATGTTGGGGATGTGATGGAGGGAAAAGAAAAAAAAAATCTCGAAGGAAAATTGAACAATTATTTTGTTGGGGTAGTATCTTCCCTGTTTCCCTTTTCATCCAATAGGTGGGGTTGTCTGGAGTTTGCTGATGTCTCCACCCTCAGGTGGTGAAGGTTACTAGGCTGGTGGATTAGTCTTGGAGGTAGAACTCCTTCCTGGAGGCAGGGTATGGAAGTTGCCAGTACCCATTAGAAGACTGCACCCCAGGAATCTCCTTTGGGATCCATTTGTGTGATGTGGGAGCCTGGTCTTAGCCATTTACATCGCCTGTGGGCCCCACAATTTCTGGTCTCTACTTTAGTTCCTAAAATGTATCTCTCTCGCCCCCACCCTTTTGATTTACCAGTCAGGAACCTCTCTCTCTGGAGGTCCTGAGGGCTGAGCCTTGGGACCTGTGCACCTGTCGTAGAGAGCTCTTTTATATGGGGCAGATCAGACCAGGCATTGAGAGCTGCAGGCGAGCCATATAGCTGCAAGTGTTGGGTTGGGTTGGTGGCTGGGGGGTTTGGGAAACTGGAGATTGGTGAGCCAGGGGACCCTGTGATTGCCAAATCAGAGGACTGGGTGATGTGTAGATGCGGTTTGGGGAGGGAATTGGGGACTGGGCTGGTATCGAGTGCCATCAAATGTGGCCCAAATTAGCCCTCAGAACCCTATTGGTGCCTGGCTAGTTGGGTGGGAAAGCTGCGATCAAGATGCCCTCACACCCTCTTACAACATACCAACCCTGTGCAAACTTCTCTCCTGCCTTTGCAACAAGTTGGTGGCTATTTATACACCTAGAAGGGAGACTCAGATGTAACCAAGCCTGCAGAGCATTGGTGATGGTCTACCAGGCCCTGACTGTTGTCCCTAGATGGAAGTAGCTGTGTCCCTAGTTGATGGTGGTTGCAGCAGCTAACTTGTAAGGTACCTTGATATTGGGCTTCCAGTCCCTGGTCAGTGTCCCAAGATGGAAGTTTCCCCACTAAACATGGTGATGTCAGCTGCTGAGGTAACCCAAGATGGCATCAGAGGCTTCCCAAGATGGAGGCGACCACTTTCAGATATGGGGCAGCAATACCAGGCCATGTGGTGGCATTGAGTGGCCTGTTTGGAGATGCTGCATTGTGGTAGGCAGTGCTATTGCCCGTGGCTGCTTTCAGGCTCTGTTCTGTGTCTCAAGGTAGAGGCTACCAGGACGAGGGGGCTATGACAGTGATTGCAATGTCCCAAGATGGAGGTGTCCAGGTGAATCCTCGTTGGTAGATGGGGAGCTGGAAGCAGAGGTCCTGCATAGTGGTGGCTGGGCCAGAGGTCTTGTGTGGCGGCCTGTTTTATTCAGTTTCTCTGAAGGCTGTCAGAAAACCTCACTTCTCAAAGCCAGGCATCTGGACTTCTTAAAGCCACATGACTAAGGGGACCAGAAAAGTTCACATTTGTGTATTATTTACTGTTGTACATCAGCATTTCAGTGGCTGCTCTGAATTCCATTTGTGAATGCCTCAAACTTCTTTATTTTAATACTCTTATTTTTAATAAGTAATGTAAGTGCTTCAAAGAAAGACTTCCTCAGGCATAGAAGTCATAGAAATTGCCTAATGAGGCAACATTAGCCAACTAGCTACTAGAGTACTCATGTGATACAATTTATTTAGGTTGTCTAATCCTTAGCTTTCACAGGTTCAGAGATTTAATTCTTTTTTTCCTTGAACAATATTTTTTTCTTATTTAAAAATCATTATAATTATTTAACCAATCCCCAAGAGCTAAATGTTGTATTGTTTGGATGTTTGTTATTCATACTATTATGCATTGTTGTAGTTATAGACTTTAATACTTCCATAGGCTATTTCTAAAAAATATGCTCCTGAGATTCTAATTACATCATGCCAAATTGCTTTGAAAAACTGTTAAATGACTTCCCTTAGCAGCATAAAAGAGCTTGTGCTTCCTACCAACCAATTTCGGCTGTTATTATTATTAAAACATTACCATGATTTGGTAGTTAAAAGTGGTCACTTACATTAGAAGAATTTTCATTTGTTTGTTTACTAAGATAATTGAAAATTATCCCTCACAGGTGTATGTACCTTTGATGGGCCTTTCAGTTCTTCTAATAGATCACAGCTACATGGTTGGGAGCAAAATTGTTTGCGTTTGAACTTATGACATTCCTCTTATTACTTGAGTGACCTTTTGCTAATTACTAAATCTCTTCGTACTTCATGAAATAGCAATAATAATAGCAACTGCTTCAGAAAATTGATGATATGTAACATTTCTGGAATAGTCAACAAATGTTCACTTTTTAATTCCTCTGTGAGTTTCTCACTTGGTGTTCTTCTGTGGGCACTATTCCTTGAGAAAGTCATTGACAAGCTGCCCATAAGAGAGGAAAGTATCTAGAAGAACATAAGGTCTAGAAATGTCCCATGAAGACTATAAAAGCTAATGCTGACTCTGAAGGCTTGGTATGACTTAGGACTATGAGAGATGTTTTCAGGTACGTGAAGGGATTTGTGCAGTGGAGGGAGATGATCTCCAGGTGACTCTGAAGGCCAAGTTAAGACAAAGGCATATGAGCATGGAGCAGATTTTAGAAGAATTTTCTAATGTGATGTGGTGGGCCTTTTGTGTGTGTGTGGCCTAGGCTGATATCAAACTTGAAATCCTCCTGCCTCATTTTCCCTCATTGCTGGGATTGCAAGTATGTGCACAATACCCAGTATGGTGAATGTCTTTTTTGCCTACTCAATACCAATTTCCCCTCTTGGGTGGACATTACTCTGATTTGTCTTTGAGACCAGTTCTCTCTGACTCTAAATCCAGATGGTGCAGATGGGGAAAATCTCTCACCCCCTTCACCTATTTCCAAACTGGATACTTCATTAAGCCCTGAATAATTCATTATTTCCTCCCCCACTCTACTGTTAGTAAGTCAAGAATGTAAACTTAATATATGTCATCTATGATCTTACTTCCTCTGTTAATATTCTGTGAAAATCTTTTTTTTATTATTTCAGATTTTTTTTCCCCAGTTAAATGCAGGTTTTTTAATGGCTTGCCCTGATTTGTGGCCTGGAAAATCCTAGTAGTATTGCTGTCCAATGTGTGTGCTGAGGGTCTCCACTGGCCTTTCTAGAGATATCCTCTGTCCTTCCCCACCAAACTGTGTGCCTTGGAAGGGGGGATCTCTTTCCCCCTGACATATGTGAGGGAAGAGTGTGGTGCTGGTACTGGTCTCCCTGGGTCCATCCCTGCCACATCACCAGACCTGCTTCCCTTACCCAAAGCTTATGCTACATTCACGTGACCATTTCTACCCAGCTCTGTCTCTAGTTTCTGGCATAGCTCCATTACCTCTCCCTTTTATGCCCAGAGATGTTAATGATGAAATACCTCAAACTTTTTTTTTCTTACCCTGCCTAAATGTATTGCTCTTCTTAAGTTACCCAATTTGTGTTTGCCATCTGTTTCTTTCTAAGATCCTAAATGCTACAGAGGTAGGCATTTTCGTACTCTGGATTGTCATCTAAACTTACGGTGTTCAGACTTCTGCTAGATCCTAGCCCAAGAAATCTGGCCACATATAAAGTGTTATCCTACAACTGACAGCTCTACAAAAACCCATTTAAAATTCAACTTGAAGTTGTTGGCAATTCGATCAAATATATCATAGTAAAAACAATTACCAAACGGGTAAATAATCATGCTAAAATTATTATTGGAAACTTGCTGAATGTGTATATTTTATGTGTTCACATATGTTGAGTCTTAAATAATAACTTGTCACGCTCGATGTCTTTGTAGAAGTATTGTTGAGAAGGCTCCCAGAAATAATTAATAAAAGATTACAAAAGACACTAGTCTCTGGTTAACATTTTATAACATGCAGAGTGATTACACACATTGATTGAAAATATGGTTTTTGTATGTCAAAGAAACCTGGATTTCATTCCTGAATTAACTACTATGGAGCTACATGCCCTTGAGATATTAAATAACTTTTAAAAATTCTACTTCCTCATTTATGAAATGAAATTTACAATAGTATTTATTATACCTTGTATATAGAGCACTTAGAACAGACTTAAGTGCTCAATTAGCTGTAAGTATCACAGTGACTGCTATAATACTTTCCCATGAATAGGCATCATTTCATCATCTGTATCTAGGTCTCATGAATTCAAAAGCAAAAGGTAGTGTGTATGAGTGAAGATGAGTAGGCACAATGACCCGATTTCCCACTTAATCTTTCCTTTATAGGCTGCATGTGAATCTCCATAGTCCTAGCAGTGACAAGCAAAGAGAGAGAGAGAGAGAGAGAGAGAGAGAGAGAGAGAGAGAGAGAGAGAGCTTTGGCAGTGACCTTTGGCAATGAAGCTAAGAAAGGGAAACGGAAGGATTCCGTCTTGCTTGTCTCTTGGCTCTTGTTAAAACACACTATGGCATAGGGAACAAGAAAGGATCTTGGTCTGCCCTGCTTTCTGTGCTGCTCTTCTGTGTGCCTGTGGGCTTCATTAAATGTGCAGGTGGCCAGCTAATCTTGGGAGGATTACAGCTAGGAAGCCAGAGTGGTCTCGAAAACAGGCACCTGCATCCTCATAGCTATTTCTTCCGAAAGATGTTCTGGGGCCAGGAAGGGCAAGGTGAGAATGTGATGCCTCTAATGCCTTTCAACTTCCCAAAGAGGATGGCAGCTGACCCACCAAGTAGACTTCAGTGGAACTACTGATGGGGCAATGCAATGCTGTCAGGTTCTGAAGAACTGAATTTTCCTCCATGCTCTCACAGATTTCACAGGTCCTGTGACTCAGGAGCTCACACACTCCTTATTCTGCACTCTCATCTTCCCCTAAATCCATTCATTCAATGACTCTTTCTCTTGCTCAGTTGTTATTAAGTGACTATTATGTCCTTAACATAATTGGATGCAGGTGACAGAAACCAAAGATTAGGTTCATGGAGGGGTCATCAAAATCAAGAGAAGTAGGACTTGATCAACATTCTTCCCATCTCTCTCTCCCTTGTCTGATGATCTCCGCACTTCTACATGGCCCATGACCACATGCTTTCATTAGTTTAGGTAGTTTCTCCAGGCATAGCTTGATTCTGGAAACTCCTGAGCAAGGAGTCTGAATGGTGCTGTTTAGGTTGCCTTCTCACACATTGGACCAGGAACTGTGGTGAGGGAAGGAGGGATGTATCATTATGCTGTCAGCTTGGGTCAATACCCTCCTCTCTAACAAGCCTTTGGGATATATTAATAGAAAAAAGTGGTGATAGGGAATGGAGTCTAGCAGGTTTGGAAATTTTATACAACAATCAGACACCCCAATTTATGTGCACTTCATGGAAAGCAGTCAATATTCCTTTCTTAAATGTCATCTTTCATAGTATATGATGATATTTATTCTAAACATATTTGGACTACTATGAATCTTTGAAAATTTTCCTCTAAGTTCTTTTTTTTAGTGGTATCACATTAAACTTACATATATCCTAGTCTAATTTCTCAAATATCTTGTTAGTCCCTTGAAGTCTATCCAGAAAATCCTACCAATGACAAGGAGAATTGTAAGTATCACCAACATTAATATATATGTGTGTTTGTGTGTGTGTGCGTGTGTGTGTAATTGATAAGAATAACATTGTGAGAACACAAAGGAAAATATCATGTTATTTATCTTCATGATATATGAAGTGTCCTTCAGGTAGGATGAGGGTAGAACACATAGCCCACTGTAGAATGTGGTAAGACCTTAGTGAATGGATACCCTCTTTTCCCTATATGTTCTGTGATAAAATTTATGGTACTTGTGATCCAGTTTGCAGGTAAAACTGTATTTACCAAAGCAAGTGTTTCACTCTGGGTTTTATACCGGACAATTTTCATAATTATTACAGGAGGGAGATGAGAACTTCTAGACTGAAAACTCCAATATGTTTCATCTTTATAGAGATTTTTCTTACTTGTGTACCATTCCTCTTCTCATAACTTCCCACAACTTGAACATTCCCTTTCCTACTTGGGAAAGGGAAAAGAAAACCCCCAATTTACTCAAAACATATTTTCTGAAGGTAAAATATACATAAAAATTTATGTCAGCTAGACTCGTATTATCCAGATGTTTAGGGCATGAGTACCTGATGTACACTATATTATGATGAAAATTAAACTGTTCGCTGATGATTTTTTTTTAATATTTGAATAGTGCATAAAACATTTGGCTGATGAGAAGGCTGTCTATCTTGAATCCAATTATGATTTTATTTCACAACCAGCTTTTACTATCATCTCTTAACTCTGGGGATGAAGCATTTAAATTTCGTTTAAAAATCAAGAAGCTTCTGTCTCCAATGAAATGTTTCATTCAGAGAGAATTCATTAAGTAGCCACTGTCAGTGGAGCTCAGCACCAATAGAATTAGATTGAATGCAAAATAACTCGATTATTACCGTAAGATCATTACTATTGTGAATCCAATAGAAGATTTAGACTATTACAGCAGACATCTCCCCAGAAAATTCAGTGGGCTGCAATTTTTTTCTCAAAATAGTTTTGGATTCTATCAATTCTTTGACTATACTGAGAAATACAGAGAGAGGAAATGGTTTCTCTGAAATAACACAGGATTCATATAGAGTTTTAAAACTCAAACTTGTCTATTCCCAGTTTTTTCAATAACCTATAATCACACACCAGTGAGAGAACACCACTGAACTTTAGGGACAACTTAAAAGTAACCTTTCTATCATCTTTTCTTTTTTTTTTCCTTGTTGATTGAAAGCTGAACCATTCAAGGATTTATTTTTGAGCTTGGAATTCAGCAAGGAGATATAGTCTCCTTTTGTTGTATTCAACAGAACATTTGGGAGTGTATTACACGTTGTGAAAATACTCATAATGTTTTTGGGAAAAATTCCCAAACATAAAATGAACTACCTTATTCATTTTTTAATATTGGTTCAATATTAAAGTCATATTTGAGGCTGGAACAAGTTCTGATCTTTATTTCTGTGCATGTGGATGGTTTATTTATACTTTAATTTGAAGGTAAATATTGTATGTATTTATGAGGTACCATGTGATGTTTCGATAGCCCTACGGTGTGTAAGATTCAAGTCCAGGTAAATGTAGGTATCTCCTCAAATATTTATCACTTATTTGTGGTGAAAACTTTCAAAATCCTTTCTTCTAGCTTTGTTGAAGTACAGAGAACATTCCCGTTATCCGTTGTCACCCTACCGTGTAATAAAACACGAGAACTTACTCACCCTGTGCAACTATGACTTAGTACCTGTGGAACAACATATCGCCATGCCTTCCTCCCTGCTGCTCTCCTCAGCCTCCTGAGGTCAATATTTGACTCTCAACTTCTATGAAATCAAATTGTTTGGAATCCATGAATGAGTGAGACAATGTGGTCCACTTGTCCTTTTGTGCCTGGCTTATTTCACTTAATGTAAGAGTATTTCATATTAGCATTAACAGAATTAATGTATACATGTGTGTATACATATTAATACATTTGTTAGTTCATAGACACAGATTGTTTGGGGTTTTTGGCTGTTGAAAAAATAATAGTGCTGTAATAAACATGAGAGTGACAATATCTTTTCAATATGTTGATTTAATTTTCTTTGAGTATATACCTAATAGAGGGATTGCTGCATCATATAGCACTTTTTATTTATTTATTTTTTATAGTATTGGGGATTAAACACAGAGGTACTCTACCAAGGAGCTATAATACCAGTCTTTTTTTAAATTGTGAGGCAAGGTATTCTAAGTTGCCCAGGCTGGCCTCAAAATTGGAATGCTCCTGAGCCTCCAGGGTAGCTGGAATTACATGCATGTGCCACTGTGTGTAGCTCTATTTTTAATTTTGAAGGACCTTCATGCTGCTTTCAATAATGACTACACAATTTTCTTTTCCCCAACATTGTGCAAAGATCCTCTTTTCTCTACATCCTTACCAGCATTTGTTACCTTTTATCTTTTCAATAATCCTGATTCTTACTGGGGTGCGGTGATATCTCAGTATGGTTTTGATTTTCACTTCCCTGGAGATTAGTGACTATGAACATCTTTTCATATGCCTGTTGACCATTTGTATGTCTGCTTTTCTTCCTTTCTTTTTTTGGTCATATTAGAGATTGAACCCAGAGCCTACTTCTTAAAAGAAATGTCTCTTTCTTTTCTTTCCCTCCCCTCCTTTCTCTCTCTTTCTCTCTCTCTCTCTCTCTTTTTTTTTTTTAAAGATGAGGTCTTGCTATGCTGCCCAGATTTGTTCTCATGAAGTCTGTTGAATTTTACCAGATACTTTTTCTGATTCTATTGAGATGATCATATGGTTTTTGTTCTTCATTCTGTTGATATGAGGTGTCAACATTTATTAATTTGCATAAATCAACATTTATTGATTTGCATAAATTTACATTTATTGATTTGAATCATCCCTGCACCCTGGCATGAACCTCATTTGATCCTGGCAAATACTCTTTTTAATGTGCTATTGGATTCAGTTCGGACACCATCCTATTGAAGATTTTTTGCCTCTTTGTTCAAGGATATTGTCCTGCAGTTGTATTGTTTTGTTGTTGTTGTGTCCTTATCTGGTTTTGGCATCAGGGTAATTTTGTGGCATTGTAGAATGAGTTTGCAAGAATTCCTTTCTTTTTAGTATTTTGAAACAATTTACAAAGAATTGTTATTAATTCTTCTTTAAGTGTTTTATAGAAATCATCAGTGAAGACATCTGGTCCTGGACTTTTTAAAAACACTATTATTACTTTACTCATTATTGGTCTATTCAGCATTTCTATTTCTTTACCAAGGTGTTTGTGTCTAGGAACTTCTTCAGTTCTTTGAAGTCATCGTTTTTGTGATGTGTAGTTATTCATTATAATCTCTAATAATCCTTCATATATCTCATCTGTGCTGTCAGTGTGTCTTTTTCATCCCCCATTTAATTTATTGAAATTCTTTTCCTCTTTTTAGTCTAGTTAGGGCTTGTCAATTTTATTTATCTTCTTGAAAAACAAATACAACTATTCATTTTGTTAATTTTTATTTTTTATAATTTGTTTCATTGATTTATGTCCAATATTTATTAATTTTTCCCTGTATTAAGTTTGGTTTGTTCAAGTCATTCTTTTAGGTATGATGATAGGTTGTTGGGTTTTTTTTCCTTTTTGATTTTTTTTTTAATTTAAACTCTTTCTGTTTCCTGGCTGCAGGTGCTAATTGCTATAAACTTCCCTCAAACTGCTTCTCTTGCTGTATCCTATGCATTTTTATGTTGTGTTTTCATTTTCATTTGTTCCAAGAAAATTTAAAATTTCCTTCTTAATTTCTTCATTGGTTATTCAGAAGTATGTTGTTAAATTTCCACATGTTTGCATAGTTTCCAAAGTTCATCTTGTTATTCATTTCTGGAGGTATTCTTTTCCCAAACTAATTTGAATATCTTGTGGTGTTTGTTGTAGAATTGTTTTGTTTGATGATGTATATGCTAATATCTCCTAAAATGAGATTTATATAGAATACAATTTGAGAAGCAATGACTTAGAGAATTAGAAAGAATTCAATTTACCCATTTGACAAATTCATCCTCCTTTGAAAAATGGCAGCAGGATTAAGTTACCTATTTGTTATGTGAAATAGCATAATTCATGGAAAGTGCTATTGGCATTATGATGATTATGAAGGTGATAATAATTATAGCTAAAGTGTATTGAATGGTTGCCAGTTACTAAGCACATGGTATTATCTCATTTAACTCTAATGTATCCTATTCAAACTGAGATACCACTTATCAGAAATTTAATTTACTCATGAGTAGATATAGGGATAAGTAAGATCATAGGTCACTCTATTATGTGATCTTCTTAGAAGTAGAATTTTACAGGAGTGTAAACCATAGTAGAATTAGTGCTGGTAGAAGGCTCTGTTATTTTTTTTTTCACTCACACACATATTGTAGATATTTTAATACAGAGAAGTAGAGGTAATAAAATGATCATTCATATATTCACACACTATATTGAACAATTCTTAATACTTTGCTATTTGTGTGTACATTTGCCGTATATTCCTGTATATATGTGTATATCAATATTTCTAACCAATTAGTTTTCTTCTTAATGCTCAGGATCCAAGTTAAGTTATTTTATTCCATTTACCTCCTCTGTCCTTTTAAAACAATTCAATTAGTCTCTCAAAGCTTTCTGTTTTCAGACAAAAGACCCAGGTACATCTGTTACCCTCCCTTCTTCAGGCCCATAATCAACTCTTTCTCACAAGAGCTCAATTTCTATAAATACAAATGATGTTTAGAGACAAAAATCCAGGACTGAGATGATATTGCCTTCAGAATCTTAAAAGACCAAGCTGAGACATGCATGTGCGTATATGTGTAAAAATCATAAAACCATATTGACTTTAAGTTTATATTCAACATCTTTATTTTATACTTTCTTAATTTGAAAATACATAAGTTCTAATAATATTAG
The DNA here is from genome assembly GCF_001458135.2 of Marmota marmota marmota. Classification (NCBI taxonomy): domain Eukaryota; kingdom Metazoa; phylum Chordata; class Mammalia; order Rodentia; family Sciuridae; genus Marmota; species Marmota marmota. The sequence goes on from NW_026000026.1 coordinate 75,670,975, forward strand.
CGTATTGTTCATTTATATTTTTCTGCCATATTTATAAAATATTCTTAGATTACATTTAAAAATATTGAACAAGCTATTATTCCTATAGTTATTTTTGTCTTCTGTATATATCTCATCATATATATGTATATATATATATATATATATATATATATATATATATATATATATATATAT
>NW_026000026.1:75671174-75747506 GCF_001458135.2 Marmota marmota marmota
TATATATATATATATATATATATATATATATATATATATATATATATATATATATATATTTAGTCAAAAATCTATACTTTAAAAGCACACAAATAATTATTTTTTTGTTATTATATATCTGCTGATTTTTTAAAAATTTATAGAATGCCTATTTGGTTTAAGAATAAAGTTTATATGAGATGGTACAATTAGGTAGCTCTCATGTTTTTCCTGTTTCCTTTACCCTAACTCTTCCATTACCTTTTTATTATCTTTTGATTCACTTTTGCCAGTAATTTTTTAAGCAGAAGCATATATACATACGTATAATTTTCTCTCTCTCTTTTTACACAAAATGCAGCCTAATGAACTGTTTGGCTGAGCCCTTCTTTTGTATCTTGCATTTTTCACTTAACTATATATATGGAGTTTACATCATATCTGTACACAGAGGCCTTCATGGTATTTTTACAACCAGATATCACTGTGATGTGTGCTTCTTCCATCATTTATTCAACCAATTTTCTATTGATGAATATTTGTGTTCTTCCTAATCATTTGCTATTATAATGTCACAAGAATAACCTGCCACATAATCCGTTTCATACTTTTACAGATACACCTTTAATTTAAGATAGACTTTTATAAGTAGAATTGTTGGTCAAAGGGTAAATTCATATGTAGTTTTGATAGACATTGTCAGGTTTCCCTTCATAGGGAAACTATATACTCCTACAAACTATGACAAAGATTACCTATTTTCTTGTAATCGTCTAGTGCTGTATAAAGTGCCATTTCAAAATTTATTTGCTTAAAACACTAATTTTTTTTCTGTTGTTTTCAGTTCAGCACTGCAATGGATCTGCGGTTAACAGCAGGTCAAGCTTTGTGGCTAGCTGGCCATTCCTTTGGGTTGAAGCAGGGTGACCAAGCTAGGTGTTTCTCATTATCCAGAACAAAAACCCAAGCATGTTCATATCAGGAGTGGGTAGAATTCAAAGAGAACAAGTGGAAGTATGCAGGTGTCCTTCCACAGACCTGGCCTGATACTGCATCTGCTGTATTCTATTTTCCAGATAGTCACAATGGCAGCCTATATTGGGGGAATGGATTCTACATCTTTCTGGGAGAAGTTGCAAAGTCACATTTGCAAGGAGAGTGTCTAGAGGAAGGGGAATAATCAAGGCCATTTTTACAAATAATATAACTAATTTCCTATAGTCTTGACAAAATAGAATGTTGTTGCAACTATGGATTTCTGAACCTTTTGGTATAAGGCATTGAGTGGGTTTTAATTTGCATTTCTCTTATTATGAATGAGGTAGAACATTTTTGCCTATGATCTGTTCATATCTCTTACCCATTTTTCTTTTAGATTGTCAGTATTTGTTTCTTGATTTTAGCTTGGAGCTTTTTGTATATTAGAGAGATTAGTTCTTTATACATAGTATAAATTGTGGTTTTCTTGTTCTCCCATTTGTCATTTTTTCCCCCAAAATTACTTGTGGTGTTTTATTTTCCATGCAAAAGTTTAAATGCATTTCTATTTTTTTTCTTTTATGTCTTTTTAAAAGGTTGACCCTCGTCATAGAATTTATAGAATGAATGAGCTTTCCTTCTACTTCTATTCATTTTAGAACTAGCTAATCTTTCAAAGTTAATAGTTGTGCTAATCAGGGCCTCTTCTAACTCCATAAAGTCAGAATGCATTTCAAGCTCATTTTTTGAAAGGCAATTCCTTATAGGAGGTAATGTGTTGTACTCTTTACTGCAGGCTGCTGAGAGAAAGAGGCAGACAAATAACAGAGGAACCACAATCCAACAAACAGGTTTCTTTCCAGAAACTAACTTGTATGTTTTTTGTTTGAGATTCAAAAAATCAGTTTCCATAGAAACAATATTATAAATGATGATTAGCTTCTCTTACATCTCACCAACCCTGTTTTATTTGCATCATAGAACAAATCACATTGCATTTAGAGTTCTATATTTCCCACTCCCATATCTAGGCCTGAAGAGGTGGGAAAGGAAAAAACATTCTCAGTGTCCTATGAGTAGTACAATATATAAAGGTCAGGTCACCCAAAGGAGCCATGGTCACAAAGAAGCACAGCCTCTTTCATAGCCCAGTACAGAAGCAAAGAGAACACAGGAAGACTTCTCTCAAGCTCATCCTCTGAGTCTGTCATTTTCTCTCATTGGCCTATGGAATCCAGAGGACAAAAGATCTCAGATGATGTTATGCATAGAGTTCTGCCCCCAGGGCAGGAGAAGTGTAGGGAGGGATGTCAGTAATCAAAGAGCACAATCAACATCACACACAATGAGAGACTGTAAAGAGTCGGGAGCATAAGGATTCATATTATTAAAAAATGTAAAAACATTTCTAGTCCTAGTCTTCAGTGGGTGCCCAGAATGACTTTCGCTCTATACTGGGGACATCTTAAAGTTCTCTGTGCATCCTTATCACTTAACTCAGCATATAAACCTGAGAGGAGCACAACACATTTCAAAGAGTCAGTGGCCACGAATAAACATATTTTCCCCAACCAATGCTTCCCTTTTCCACTTCTTTTGAAAATTGATAAATAACTCAGACTCTGGAGTTAAAAGTTGTGTTCAACTGCTCTCTCCTACTTACTAGCTAAGAGAGCTTGAGTAAATTTCTTAAACTCTCTAAACCACAATTTCTTTGTGTGTAAACTGGAAATAATAAAACCTAACTCAAAGAATTCTTGTAAGGATTAAATGAGATTATTTATGTGAAGTTCTAGCTACATAACAAATGCTCAAAAATATTAGCTGCAAAATGAACCAGTGACCTAAATGTAAGAGCTAAATCCATAGGACTATTGAAAGAAAACCTGGTCAAATCTTGATGCCTTTGGATTTGACAATGTATTCTTAGGTACATCACCAAAACCTTGAGCAACAAAAGATAAGAGGAATGCATTTGATTATATCAAAATTAAAGTGCTTTTTTATTAAAGGACATTGTCAAAAAAATGAATTCAACCTAGATGATGAAATTGTTTGCATATTATATATTTTATCAAGTTCTAGTGTGTAAAGAAATTATAAGAACTCTTATAATTCAATTACAAAAGAATAAACAACTCATTTAGAAATGAGTAAAAGACTTTCATAGTCCTTTCTTCAAATAAGATATACAAATGACAAATAAGCATATGAAAAGATGTTCAATATCATTAGATGCTCACTAGACAAAGAAAAATCAAACCCACAGTGGGGTCCCACATCACAGCCACCAGAATGTCAACAATAAAACAATGCTGTGTTGGTGAGGATATGGAGAAATTGGAACCCTCATACATTGCTAATGGGTATATAAGATGGCTTAGTCACTGTGAAAACAGTTTGATAGTTCCTCAAAAATCTAAACACAAGCTGAGCATTGTGGTGCATGTCTATAATCCCAGGTACTCGGGAGGCTAATGGAGGAGAATCAAAGTTCAAGAGTAGCGTGGGCAAATTAGCAAGACATTGTCTCAAAAAATAAAAAGGACTGGAGATATTGTACCTCAGTGATAAAGCACCCCTGGGTTCAATCCCCAGACTGTTAAAAAAAAAAAATAAGAAAACAAAAAGGTAATCACAGAATCACAATTTAACCCAGCAAACTCACTCAAAAGAATTATGCCAAACATGGAATTACCATATACCCAAAATAATTGAAAAGAGGTACTCAAAAAAGTACATTCAAATACATATTCACAGTGGCATTATTCATAATAACCAAAAAGTGGAAATTGCACAGTTCTCCAGTGATGAATGGATAAGCAAATTGTATTGTATTCATGCAACAAAATAATAGGGTCACAAAAGTAAATGAGGAATTCATATATGCTACAATGTGAATGACCTTGAAAACATTATGCTAAGTAAAAGAAGCCAGAGAAATATTACAAATGACAATATTCAGTGTTTATGAAATATCAGAATAAATAAATTCATAGAGACAGAATACTGGTTGGTGGTTGCCAACAGCTGAGAAGAGAGCAGAATGGAGAGGACCTCTTTAAAAAGTGTGGTGTTTCTTCAATGGTGATGAAAGTGTTTTAGAACTAGAGGTGGTAGTTGGAAAATATTGTGAATATCCCAAATGCTACTGAAATTTTCACAGTGAGATAGTTGATTTTTACACTATGTCAACTTCATCTGAACTTTAAAAAATATTAAAAAATTAAAGGAAGTGATATAGATGAAACAATATTGGATATTTTTGATAATTGTTGAAACTGGCTGATGGGTACAGGAGGTCCACTATACTAGTTTGTCTATTTTGTATGTGTTTGAAACTTTCCTTTAAAATTAAATAAAATCAAGAACAATAAGAAATGTTTATAACAAATTGATTTGACAATATGAATTTTCATATCTTTATAAAAATTGGCCTTTTAAAAATGTTTTATTGGTGCATTGAAATTCTGCATATAGTAGGATTCACTGTATATTCATACATGCATATAACATCATCTGCTCCATTTAATTCTCTAACTCCTCCTCTTTACCTCTTCTTCTTCTTCACCCTGATCCCCATCCTCACTTTTATTTATTTATTGGTGCATCATTATTAGACATAAAAGCAAGATTCTCTTTGCTATAACCATACTTGCATATAGCATCATTTCATTCTCCTGAATCTTCCTTTTTCCTTCCTTCTTCCCTACCTGCCTGCCCCCATTCTCTACTCTACTGGTCTCCCTTCTAACTTCATGTGATACCTTTTTAAAAAATTCCTTTTATCTCTCTGGCTTCTGCACATGACTATAAACATTCCACCCTTGATTTTCTGAGACTGGCTTATTTCACCGACATGATATTCTCTGGCTGCATCAATTTACCAGAAAAGGACACTGCTTTCATCTCTAGGGTGGAGTAAACCTCTATTTTTATATATATATATATATATATATATATATATATATATATATATATATATCACATTTTTTAAATCTATTGCCTGTTGATGGATGCCTAGGTTGGTTCCTTAACTTGGCTATTGTGAGTTGTACTGCTATAAACATTAGAATGTACGTATCACTATTGTATACTGATCTACAAACTCTGTGCAATTCCCATCAAAATGCCAATGTTGTTTTTCACAGAACTAGAAGGAAACAAGCATAAAATTCATATGGAAAAATACAAAACTCAGAATAGCCAAAGTAATTATGAGTAATAATAGGGCAGGGGGCATCATAATACCTGATCTCAAATTTTAGTACAGAGCTATAGTAACAAAAACAACATGGTATTGGCATAAAAACAGACACGAAGACCAGTGGAACTGAATATAAGAAATGGAGAAAAATCCACACAGATATAGTCATCTAATCTTTGACAAAGTTAACAAAAATATGCCTTGAAGAAAATGCAATCTTTTAAACAAATGTACTGGGAAAACAGGATAGCCATATGTAGAAGAGTAAAAGTCTACTCTTCTCTATCATTCTGTGCAAAAGTCAACTAAAAGTGGATCAAAACCATAGGATTTAGACCAGAAAATTTTCAACACCTAGGAGAAATAATACAGTCCACAGTTCAGCATATAGGCTTCAGCACCACTTTCTTTAGTAAGACTTCTAAAACTTAAAAAAAATAAAACCAAGAGCTAATAAGTTTGATGACATCAAGTTTAAAACTTTTCTGCAGCTAAGGAAATTAAGTACACAAAAAGTGAGCCTATAGAACAGGAGAAAATCTTTGCCAGGTACTCTTCTTCAGAGAATTCATATCCAGAACTTGCCAAAAACTCAAGAAACTTTTACGGACACAAACACAAATACAAACACACACATGTACACAAGAAGTAATAAGCAATTAATAAATGCACAAATGAACTAAACAGACATTTATCAAAAGAAGTACTAATGACCAACAAATACATATATATATTTTTAAAAATGTTCAACATCCTTAGCAATCAGGAAAATTCAAAAAATGACACTGAGTTTTCCTCTTACCCCAGTGAGAATGGCGAGTGTCAAGAGTATAAATAACAATAAATGCTGGCAAGTATGTGGGGAGAAAGGAACATTTATACATTGTTTGTGACTACAAATTAGTATATTCACTATGGAAATCAGTATGGAGATTCCTCAAAAGGCTAGGAATGGAACTATCTTATGATCCAGAGATTCCACTCCTTGTTATTTACCCAAAAAGAACTAAAATCAGCACACTGTTGGAACTTTCCTATCTTAATTGACTGATTGGAGAACTGATTGGCAGTGTCAATTTTCTTCTCTCTGTTATGGTTTGAATATGAGGAGTCCCCCAAATGTCCCTGGGTTAATGCAGAAATACTCAGAAGTACAATGATTAGATTATCAGAGCTGTGACCTTATCAGTCTATCCAGAGTGACTGGGTGGTAAGTTTAGGTAAGTGGAGTGTGGCTGAAGGAGGTAGGTCACTAGGAGGCATGCCCTAGAAAGGCTCACTGTCCCTGCAACCCCTTACCCTCTTTCTCTCTCTCTCTCTGTTTCTCCACTGCCATTAAGTAAGCAGTGTTCCTCCCCACACCTTGCCAGCACTATGTTCTGCCTCACCTTGGACCCAGAACAGCACATTCAGCTGACCACGGACTAAACCTCTGAAACCATGAGCCAAAATAAACTTCTCTTCCTCTAAGTTGTTCTCATTATGTCTTTTAGTCATAGTGACACAAAGCTACACACTATTTCCTATATTCAACTCAAGTATACAGCTAGCTGTATGTTAATATTTTATTGAAATTTTTTGCATCTATGTTCATGAGTTCATAGCTTTCTTTACTTGTCTGCTTCCAGTTTGGAAGCATTTCATCTCTTTTAATTTTATGGACCAATTTGAGGAATACTGATATTAGTTCCTATATAAACATCTGGTAATCTGTGAATCCATCTGGTCCTGAGTTTTCTTAGTTGCAAGGCTTTTTATTACTATTTCAATCTCATTGCTTGTTATTGGTCTGTTTAGGTTTTCTATATCCTGTTTGTTCAGTTTTGATAGTATGTGTCTAGAAACAGCTATTTATTCTAAATTTTCTAATTTACTGAAATATAAAAATTTAAAAATAGTCGCTAGTGATACTCTGAATTTTAGTCATGTCTGTTGTAATATCTCCATTTCATCTCTAATTTTATGAGTCATCTCTCTCTTTTGGTCACAGCAACATAAAGTCGACTAACTCACCCATGTTTATTACAGCACAATTCACAGTTACCAAGTTATGGAATCAACCTAGGCATCTGTCAATTAATTAATGGATAATGAAAATCTGGTGTACAGATATACATAATGGAGTATTATTTAGTCATAAGGAAGAACAAAATAATATCATTTACATAAAATGGATGGAACTAGAAACCATAATTTTGAGCAAATTAAGGCAGACTCTTGTTTTCCCTCTTATGTGAAAGCTAATGGGAAATTTAAAAACAGGGGCCAAAAAATGTGACACCATGAAAGTAGAAGGATCACCTTATGCTAGGGGAAGGAGGATAAGGGGATGGATGGGGGAAGGTGAGAGGGTACTGGGGAGTGACACTGATCAAACTATACTTTTTGTGTGCATAAATATGTCATAAGGAAACCTGTGATTCTAATAATTGAGATGTACTGAAAAATGTTAAATTAAAAAATGATCACCTGTAGATCAAGTACTAAGATCCACTTGCAAATGGCAGAAAATTCACTTTTCATGGGTTAAGCAGCAAAATGAAGAACATACTGAATTGGCTGATACATTTGACAAATTGAGGGTTGGTCTAATTAAGGGCTCAAACAATGTCATTAAAAATGACTTGTAACCTGTGCGTGGTGGCGAATACCTGTAATCCCAGTGGCTAGAAGTCTGAGGCAGGAGGATAGCAAATTCAAAGCCAGCCTTAGGCAACTTAATGTCTGTCTCAAAATAAAATAAAAGGACTGGTGATGTGGTTCAGTCGTTAACTGCCCCTGGGCTCTATCCCTGGTACAAAAAAAATTAAAAAGACTGCCAACTGACTCTGACTCTTGCTCTATTCTCCTTCTCAGCCTGTTCTGCATCTTCTTTTCAAACTTCTCTGTTTGGATACTAAAGCAGTCACATATCCCCTCTTGACACAGGGAATGAAATAATGGCCACCTCACAGCACAAGGCTTTGAGTGGGGTATGGGTAGCTCCAGGAAGAACCCCTATTACCAAAGTAAAGGAAAATTGAGGCTGGATAGACAAATATGACAGACGTGTGCTGGAAATGCTAACAATGAATCTTCATATGGACAGCAGTATAAAGTGGCATCCTTGTTTCCCCAGAGGTAAAACAGATGAAGGTCTTTGTGCTTCTTGACATCTGATTAGGATGACTTGGAATTAGGGGCCATGAGCCTTCTGAGTGGGGACCGAGTGAAGGTCAGACAAGAGATGGGGATCTGCCAGTAGCATTAACATTGGTGAGGGTACCAAGAAGCGCAGATTGTTTCTTGAACAGCAGGGAGTGAGTCCAATGGAAAAGACCAGCGACAACTCAGAGGAGTAAAAAGAGGAAAGAAGGGAGATCTATATTTATAAACAGGTGGGGAGGCCATCACAGGAATATTCTTTTGGTGGGCATGATCATCACAATAAAAGTAATAATAATAATGAACGCTTCATGTGTACGAGGCACTGTCCTTGTGCATTGTCTCCACTCTAGACTACATTGGGGAGGGATTGTTATCCCCATTTGATTTGTAAAGAAGCTCTTCACACTTGCATTGCTTGCCCAGGGCATGGTGTCTGGTTACTAAGCCCCTTCTTCCTTCATTGCAGAAAGATTCCGTGGGACCAGTGTCCACAGACTGACAGTCTGTGACTGAAGACCCTGAGCCATACCTGTACAAAACATGAGCTGTTATAATACAAATTAGAACTGAAAATTTGCCATGTGTTGAACACCATGCTAACAGCTTCATGAATATAACACAATCCTCACAAGAAACAACCCTATCTCTGTGATTTCCTAAAATCACGCAGAGAGTCTGACCCAAGAACTTGTACTCATCAATGCTGATCAGAGGATCATTGAAAACAAAAAAATATGAGTAATTCCTTCCCCATCCCTACTATTTCTATAGTAGAAATACTATAAATTGTTTCTTAACTTGGAAAAAAAAAAAGTGAGAGCTATATGGATTTTCATTTTGCCCTGAGCTTTTCACTGGTTTTTCTTTATTAGATTTCTCCCCTGATGCCAAAAGTTTGATGTTTTCCTCCTTGTTTATTTTCTCTTCCTGGAGATGACTTTGATACTGATATGTGATTTGATTCCATTATCAGGAGTTTCCCTGGCTCCTTGATTGGTACTGAGTCTAAAACCCTGGGGATATGCATCAAAGAAAACGGCTTGATTTTCACATGTCAGGAAAAAGAAAATAGCTCTCCATCCCCCAGGGACAGAACTTCTGGTGCCAAAAGTTCCATGCTTCAAGCATCTTGTTTTTATTTATTTATTTTTGTCACTGATGTCCTTAAGAAATTTAGGAAGTATAGTATACCATTGTGTGTGTGACAACTATGTGACAAAATTATCCACAATAAAAATCGAGCACAATAATAACAGTATATATTAATTCAAGAAGAATTTATTGAGCATATCCTATGTCCCAGACTCTTAGAATGCATCTTTATAAGCCCAATCTTCAAAGAGCTTTTATTCTAGCAGGGGGAGAAAAACAAGAAATGATAAACAGTAAACATAAAAGTAAATAATAGAATAGTGTATTGCTTAGTAATAAGGCTATTTAGAAGGAAAAGGAAGGAAGTGGGAAATGTGGGGTAGGGGATGCTGTTATATTACTGGGGTGGTAAGTGTAAGCATCATGGAGAAGGTGAGACACCAGATAAAGATCAGGGATGGAAGTGATGAAATTGCAACTGTACAAATTGCAATTGTAAGAAGAATGTTCCAGGCAGAGGGTCAGTTGGTGCAAAGACCCTGAAGCAGACAGGTGCTCAGCAAGTTTGAGGTTAGCAAAATGACCAATGTGACAGAAGCCAACAAAGGAGAGAGAGGGAGACCGGAAGGAGATAAGGCTAGAAAGAAAGCAGTGAGCTAGATCCCATAGGGTTTGTAGGACATTATAAGAACCTTGATTTTTATTTTGATCAAAGTAAATTTTTGAGCAGAGACGGCCTTGGTATATCCTTTATTCTGAAAGAATTCTTCTGAGATTAGACTGTCAGGTGACAAAGGTGGAAGGAAGAATATCTATTAGTCAATTATTACAGAAATCTACACTAATTAGATCTGGTAGTGTCAATGGAGATGGTGAAGAGAGGCCACGTTCTGGGTGGATCCCCAGGATTTCCTGACAGATTAAAAGTGAAATATGCTTAACAGGGTGGTTATCTACTGAGACAGAGAAAGCTATGGGTGGAATTGTTTGGAGAAGAACATCTGGAATTCCCTAAATTCATTCATTTATTCATTCATTCATTTTCAGTTATTCAGTAACTATTAAGTGCCTATAATGAGCCAGGCTTCATTAGTTAGCTCTTAGCACCACCACCTCTCTCTCTCTCTCTCTCTCTCTCTCTCTCTCACACACACACACACACACACACACACACACACAAATTGCAGATGAGGAAACAGGCACAGAATTCAAGCCATTTGTCAAAGTTCATCCTGGTAGTAAACAGTAACATCATCATTTCAGTCTGAGTCTTCTATGTTTTTCCCTGGATCCTCTGTAACCTGCCACATGTGGTTTTAATACAATAACAGAATCAGAAAAATGAAAAAAAATTGATGCTGTTTTACTTATATGTTCTTAAATAACCAGATAATATGTTACTTTATTTGTAAGTTAAACTTTTTTTCTTTTTTGCCATGTCCTACCTACTCTTTCTATGAATACAAGGAACACTCTTGTATTTATCCTCTTTATTTTTCAAGACCCTTAGAATATCTCATTGATATCTCTAGGCAATGAAGGGGTATTCTACTGTTTAGATGTATCAAATCACCCCTAGGCTTCCAAAATATTAAGCTTTCAGTGTGGGACAAACATTATCTCTAGGTATCTTGGCAACAATTTGCATTTTACCACATTTTTACCAGTTGTAATATCAGTCATTTCTTCTAAGGATGAAAAACAGAATCCTTGAGAACTCAAGGTAGCAGTTATAGTAACAGTTTTCCATGAATACTTTTGGCTAAATAAATAAATAAAACAAAACAGCAAACAAAAATACAAAAAAAAGTTTCAATAACAAGAAGTGCCTCTATGGATATGAGCCCTAAATTCATAAGAGGATGTTTTTTCTTCTCAGGCAGCTTTTAACTGCTCTGTGGGACGTTCCTCTAGCCCTTGGGCCTTCTCCCTCCTACCTGCCTCCTAGAAGGGCATGCGAACAGTTCCCCTGATGCTTCTCCTGTGTTAATGTTCCTGTTAGTCTTGATTGTTTCCTTTTTGGAGCTGGAAAAGATTCTTTTAGCCTTGTTGTGGGGAAAAACAAATAAATAAAGAACAACAACAAAAAGTTCCCTCCTTTTTTATAGTTACCTCTTTCAATTTAAAATTTTAGATACCTATTTAATAACTTATTTTTCTTGGGCATAGCCTGCAGCTATGATATTGAGATTGTTCTGGGTTTTTAAATATTTCCATAAAGATGCCCTGTTAGTGGTGTGCATAGCTGGTGGACTTTATTTTCTATTACTATGAAGTAAGCAGCCCTCCCTTCATCATCCAAGATGCAGCCTTTGTTCCCTTAGGTGCAGTTTTGAATTTAATAAAAAGGATACGGCTTACAGCTATGAGCAAACACAGCTGTGCTTACAGCATGATCTCACTCTCCCCTCACCTCCAATGCCATCTGAAGGGGAAAAAAGGAGGTGTGGAATGGGAGGTGAGGGAGGATGGCGAATCCATCACTAATATAAAGCAAATGAAACCCGTGAACCCCCAGGGACACATAGGAAATTAGTAGCAGCATTCATTATGTGTTGACACAAACCCAGGATCATAAATAAGATGTAGAGATTATCATGAGAATGGCAGATTTTTGTCTAAATTGTAACTGTATGCTGTTCTTACTCTGGGGGCTGGGTGTAAAAGCCAAGACTGGGTCCCACCCAACACAGAGGAGCACTAATAGCCATGTTCATCTTTCAAGTGATCCTCATATGACATTTGGCCATTTTTGCAGATACTGTGACAGAATGATACTATAAGTTTTAAGTGGCCCCAAGATGGCTTATTTGCAGTAGAAGAAAACCCCATTAGTGTATACATAACCACTTTCAAATTAGAGATAAATGGAAAGAAATACATCTGAAACTTACTTTTAAAATAATCTTTTAAGAAAGGAATAAGTTGCTGAGAAACTGTCTAAACTGACTAGAAATTTTAAGGACTTTAACCTTTTAACTTTTCCTGTTTTTAGCTAAACGGTTAACACTATAATCTTCAACCTCTTTTTCTAATTATCTATTGGTATTTATGTAGTAGATCTATTAGTATTTTATGACTGCTATGACATATTACCAGAAAGTTGGTATCTTCAAACAACACACATTTATTATCTTGAGGTTCTAAAAGTCAGAGTTCTGATGTGGGTATTTTTAGTTGAATAACCAGGGCTGCATTCCTGTCTGGTGGCTGTACGACAGGACCCATGCTCTTGCCTCTCCAAGCTTCTGGAAGTTCACCACATTCCTTGGCTCCTAGCATCTGCATCTTCAAAGCCAGCAAGGGCCAGTCAACTCTTTGTCACATCCCCTCACTCTCCCACTGGCTTTTCTGCTTTTTTCTTCGGCACTGTAAGTCTCTTAGGGAGCACATGGATAATCCAGAATAATCTCCGCAGTGGAGAATCAGGTGATTAGCACACTTTTATTCCATATTCTGTCCTATTTTCCCCTTGCCATAAATATTGTTTGAATATGTAACATCGCATATTTTCAGGTTTTGGGCATTAGGACATGAATATCTTTGGAGGCCATTAATCTGTCTACCATAATGGGTCTTTGCAGGCATCTTTATTAGATTAACACTAGAATTAGCCCAGATCTTAGAAACTGTGCTGAGTTCTAGTGCCTGCTGTTTTATTTATACCAAACACTGCTAATTGTTTACAGCATTTTTTTCTGAGTGAGGTCACATGTAGTCTCAGAATCCTTAGAAATTTGCAAGCATACCTCTAAAAACTAATCATGATGGTCATGTGAGATGAACTATTTTCCTGTTTTACTTTTTCTTCTTCATGAGATGTAACTTCTTAAAATATTTATAAAGTGAATCTTTTCAAAGCTATTTAGACTGGTATTTTCCTAATTAGCCCTGGTCAAAACAGTTTGACTTACGCCAAGTCATGGGAATTATATTTACTCGTGTTTTCTGTAAGCAGATCCCTATAATGGGTGAAAACATTTTTAAAAACACAGTGTCAAATGCTGGTGAGGCAGCAGAGCCTAATGAACCGTGATTTATTGTGGATCAGAATGCACAATGGTGTAGCCACTTTGGTAGATGCTTTGGTTCTTATAAAAGCAAACAGATTCACCATATGACCCAGCTAACACCCTTCTCAGTGTTCACCAACTTGAACAGAAAATATTCATACAGAAACCTATGTGTGAATGTTTATAAATGCTTTATTCAAAATTTCTTCAATCTCAAGGAAATTATGAATAAAAATATCTTCAATAGGTGACTGGATATACAATGGAATTTTAGTGACCAGTGAAAGGAATAAACTATTGCTATATAACATGGATTAATCTTAAATACTAAGTCAAAGAACCCAAATCCATTTCTTATGATTCCATTCACATGACATTTTGAAAAAAAAGGAAAAACTGAAATAGCAAAAGACAGATCAGAAGTTTCCAGGAGTTGTGGGAGGAGAGAGTGGCTGATTACAAAAAGGACATAATGTGGGGGGAAGAGGGGGATTTAGGTGATAAATCCACTCTCTGTGGTGCTGGGATGGTGAAGATTTGTTAAACTTTACAAAGCAGAGAAAAAACTTCAGTATATAAAAATTAACTTGAGAAATCAACCAGCAGATTTCTTGGGGGAAATCCCAAGAAGAAATGTAGACTGTGCCAGAAGAATCTATCTGAATTGCAAGGTATGGCATAACCCCACTATAGGAAGTAAGACGAAAGGACTTGACCTAAGTAGCTTCAGAAGACAGGTTGGTTGGTTTGTTTGCTTGTTTGTTTTAAATAGAAAGTGTAAGGCTAAAGAGAAAAAATGAACTGAACATAAAGTTTGTACTTTAATTGGTAAAGTTTATCATGGGAGGACAGGTTAGCAATTTTGAAAATGCCTTATTTGTATACTGGGGTCAAATAAATAAATAGATATGAATTATGGTAGGACACAGGCTACTCCTTGTTGAAAAGAAACTTTATAGATAAGAAGAGGGGAAAGGCTAGAATAAACTATATGTTCCTAGATTAGAGTTGAGGCATTTGCACTGACATATGTTTAGTTTAGCATAAATACAGATGGAGACACCCAAAAATAATTATAGATATATGTGTGTACTTCAGTTGGTATACATATATAAATTTCTTAGTTCTGCCCAACATGAGAGCTGAGAAGCAGTGATTATCCCAGTAGTACTGAGCACACTCAGCACCCAAATTTTGGTTTCTAGATATCCTCCTTCAATAAAAGGCATATGGACTTTTGGGAAACTCATTGCTTCTGGGGCCAAGGAAGACAAAACTACAACTTGAACCTAAAAAGCTTCTTCTAGTGCTTAAAAGAAAGTGCTCAAAAATCAAAAGGATGGGGCTTACCAAAATGATAGAGAAGCCAGACTGAAAGGAAAACCCCTTGGTTCAAACTGAAACAATTGAGGCAAAAAAAGTTAATAGTGCAATATTGGATCCTAGCACAAAATAATGGTAGGTGATTGAACAAAGTCATAAATGTTTGAGAACTGCTGAATTCCAAATAACTTATGTAGAAATGCCCTCTTCCAGGTAGTAAAAAGAATCTTTCCACACCGTGGAGTGTGGTCTACACTTAGTGACTCATGTCCAGAAACTGACAGCATGCAGCAGAGAAGCCTAGCAAGACCTTGGCTGGTGATTGTTGCCACGGTCATATCAACAACAGGTATTCCAGATATTCAAGGAAAAGGGCAATTTATTTCTGTGGTATTCTTCCTAGATGCCCATAACCTCAGCTGAACTTCCCCCGACACACACGCAAAAAAAAAAAAAAAAAAAAAAAAGACAAATTTTAATGGTAAGACTTTCTATGAAATAACTGACTAGTACTCAAAACTATCATTTAAAAAATGAAGATAAAGGATCATAAACCAGAGGAGAGTAAGGAGACAGCATGGCTAAACCCAGTCAGACATCCTGGACTAAGTACTGAAACAATAGTAAAATTATCAAAAGGAGTATTAAAAACTAGTGGAAGCCAAGTAATGACTATAGTTCAGTTAAAAATGCACCAATATTGTTTTCTTTTTGTAAGTTTTGACAAATGTAGCATCATTGTGAAAGATGCCAAAACAAGAAGTAATGGAGTGAAGAATATGCATGAATTCTTTGTGCTGTCCACAACCTTTCTTTAAACCTAAGAGTATCCCCCACCCACTTCCAATAGAACAAAAAGGAATTGAGTTTACACTGTTAGAAACTATATTGACCATATAGTGACACTCTATTTATAAACTTTATATATATATATATCTGTGTCTTTAGGCTAGTTCAACTGGTTTTTATTTTGTAGTTTTATGTTAAATCATTAAATCAAATAATGTAAGTTGTCCATCTTGATTTCTTTTTTAAAAATTATTTTAGCTCTTCAAGATCATTTACATTTCCATATGCATTTTAAGATCAGTTTGTTAATTTCTTCATTAAGGCCTGTTGTAATTTAGAAGGGAATTGTGTTGAATCTAATCAGTTTAAGAGGACTAGACATGCCAAAAATATTGAGTCTTTCATTTCATGAATATTGTATTTTTATTCACTTAATTTAGAACTTGTTTAAATTGCTTGTAGGAATTTTTAATAATTTTTAGAAGTTTTGCGCATTTGTTACAATTTTCCCTGATATATTATGTTTTAGGCCTTATTGTAAATAGTATTGTTTCATTTGATTTTGTAATTATTTTTGCTAATATAAAGAAACATTATTTTTGTATATGAGTCATGTGTCTTTCATCTTTTCCAAAGTCGTATGTTGGTTACAGTTTTCTTACATTCAGTCTTTTACCTAAACAATCATGTCATTTGCAACCAATTTTTTAAAAAAATGTTTTTAACTCCTTTCTTTCTAATCTATAAGTTTATTGTTCTGGGCAAGAACCACCAGAACAATGTTGTCTAGAAGTCATTTTAACAGACTTTCTTGCCTTATTCCTTCTTACTATTAAATAAGATGACAACCTTCAGAACTTTTTAGATGATGCTAATGAGGTGAGCAGGTTTCTTTTGATTCTTATTTTGCAGAGAGACTTTAGATTGATTTGTGTGTGTGTGTGTGTGTGTGTGTGTATGCATGCGCAGGGGATTGAACTCAAGGGCACTCCACCATTGAGCATATCCCCAGCTCTATTTTGTACTTTTTAAAATTTATTTACAGACAGTCTCACTGAGTTGCTTAGTGCCTTGCTTTTCCTAGCTTTGAACTTGCAAATTTTCAAATTATTTTCCTGCATGCATTAAGATCATTATATAATTTTCCTCTCTTATTCTTTACTGGGACAAATTACATTGATTGATTTTCAAAGATTGAAGCAAACTTGCCTTTATGAGATAAACATCATTTGGCTATTATCCATTTGATTCGCTGCCATTAAAAAATTTAAATATTTTTGAAACATTTCACATACATTACTGTAATAAGTATAATAAAGAATAGATACGTAGTGCTATTTGCCTTCTAGAAATCTAAAGAAGAACTATTTCTATGAGTTAAATAATTCCTATAAGAAATGCAGGATACGTGAAATGTTTCAAAAATATTTAAATTTTTTTAATGATCTCAGTTAATTAAAATAAATGTCATTCTCTTCTGCCTCCTCAACCCACCATTTGTTGTCTTTTGTTCTTAGTAATTAATCATCTATCAAAGAAAAAGGAAGCAATCCCATATTTATAGTAAATGAAAAAGAAAATAGAATAATTCCTTAAGTGAGATATTTTAGTCATTAATCCATAGTCATCATACTGGTTGGCATAGTTGAATTGTAAGGGAGAAGCATAATATTCAATAATTGCATTAAGTTGTCTTTTAGTGGACCTATGATACAGCAATGTGGCTTTCACAAGTGTGAAGAGCTCTTCTCTCCCTGCCTCCTTCCTTTTCTAGCGGCACAATCTTCAATCCATTTCCTTGAAGCCCTGTTGACTATTAACTTCTAGTCTGTAGCATACTAGATTGAGGTGGAATTCAGAATTGCTTATGAATGAATTCTTCACACTAAAGTCCAGGCCTTTGTTGTAGAGAAGAATCTGAAAAGTGTTTCAGGATGGATTTCTCTCCTCTGCCAGGGAAGCAAGATTTTCTCAGATGTATTCCAGGAAAAGCTGGTAGAGTTCCTGAAAATAAAATTCACAAAAGATGGAGAAGTTCCCTATGGTTATTGCTCTTGGGAGTTTCACGTTCTTGTGCTAGGTGGCATTCAGCCTCCAAAAACTGATCAAATTTACTAGTAAAATACATAGTCAAGGAAATGCTAATAGAAATAGTAAATGCTAATAAAATACAGGGCCAAAAAAAGTCACATACTTTGTTTGTCAGAATTTTGCTTATTTTGAGGCTAGGAATGACAACTTTCAAACTATTTTTCAGAGCTGAAATCAAAATCCCGCAGTTATTCTTCATTTCTATAGATCTTGAAGTAGACTCTAGGACAGCCAGAGCCCTGAAACTGCACAGAAAGTATAAAAATAGCTCCCACCACCACCACTAAAAAAAGAACAAAACAAAACCAATTTCTCTAACACCAGAAGACCAAGGAAAGGGTGTCTGTTTTGGATGGAATTTTTTTTTAACGATCCCAGACTAATCCCAGGCAAAGCCTATGATGAAGTTTCATCTCTGTAGGTGGCAGCAGTTGTTGGCACAGAGATTGGCAACAGTGAGAACACCGGCCCCACTGGCTCCTTTTTCTTTCTGCTATGCCCAGAGGCTATCACAATTTTGGGAACTACACTACAGCACATTGAATCTCAGAGATAAGCTCTTTAGCCAGGGCACTAAGAAAATGATTCTGAGAGCCAGGACAATTGCAGGAAACCATGAAGAAGATGGAGTTAGAGAAAAGGATCCTGTAAATTTGTGTCTAAAGTTGATGTGCTGTTCATCCACATAACTGACTAGGCTCAGTATAGCAAAGGTTATTCTGAAAGAAACTTTATAAGATCTAAATAAATGGGAAGATAGTCCATGATCATAAATTGGAAAATTTAATCAGCAGATTTAAGGCAAGTTCCGTCAAAATTCCAACTATCTTTTTGAGAGCAATGGAAGTGTTTTGATTCAAAATTTCAAATGGAATTGCAAAGGGTGAAAAATAGCCCTCTCCCAAAGAAAATCTAAAAAAGAAAAGAAAAACAAAGTTGGAAGACTAAAAATTGCTGGTTTTAAAACTTACCACAAAGCGATAGTAAAAAAGCAAAACAGCACGGTACTGTTATAAGCATAGTGAGGCAAACTACTGGTATATATTTGAGAGTCCAGAAATAAATCTATACATCTATGGCCAGTTGATTTTTGACAAGAGAATCAGGACCATTCAATGAAGAAAGCATAATCTTTCAACAAATGCTAAGATACCTATGTAAAAGAATGAAACTGAACCTCTACCGTACACAAAAATTAGCTCAAAATGGTTGTTACCTAACATAAGAGCTAAAACATGAAAATCCTAGAAAAAAGCATAAATTTGAATATTCATGACCTTGGATTTGGCAGTAGAATTTTAGTTATGACACTAAGAGCAACAAAAGAAAAAATAGACTCAATTTGACTATGTTAAAATAAGAACTTTTGTGCATCAAAGGATTATCAAAAACATAAAAAGACAACCTATAGAATACATAAAACTGTTTGCAAATCATATATTTAATCATATATCTGGCCTGTGATCCAAAATATACAAAGAACTTCATGACTCAACAACAAAAGGAAAAACAATATGCGAAGGACTTCAATAGGTATTCCTACAGAGAAGATATACAAATGGTTAACAAATACATGAAGAGATGCTTGACGTCTTTAGTCACTAGGAAAGTGTAAAACAGACAATAGAATATCACTTTACATCTATTAGGAGGGCTACCCATAGAAGATAACATGCATTGGCAAGGAGGTGGAGATATTGGCACCTTGTGAGTTATTGGTGGTAGTACAAATGATTCACCCAATGTGTAAAACAGTGTGGCAGTTCCTCAAAGAAATAAGCATAAGCATACTATATGACTCTGTGGTTCTACTCCCAGCTATATACTCCAAATAATTAAAAGTCAGTATTCCAATAAGTACATATGAAGGCATGATAAAAGTATCAATATTCACTGAAATTAAAAGATGGAGGGGCTGGGGATGTGGCTCAAGCGGTAGCGTGCTCGCCTGGCATGCGTGCGGCCCGGGTTCGATCCTCAGCACCACATACAAACAAAGATGTTGTGTCCGCCGATAACTAAAAAATAAATATTAAACTTCTCTCTCTCTCTCTCCCCCCACTCTCTCGCTCTCTCTTTAAAAAAAAAAGATGGAAACAATCTAAATGCTAACAATGGAGGAATCGATAAACAAGATGTGATATATAAAAGCAATGGAATTATTCAACCATGAAAAGAAATGAAGTACTGATGCATGCTCTAATGTGGATAAATCTCCAATACATTATGCTAAGTGAAAGAATATAGACTTAAGAGGTGGCATATGATACAAATCCATTTATATGAAATATTCAGAACAGATATATCCATATAGACCAAATACAGATTGATGTTTTATAGACATTAAGGGAGAAGGAAATGCAAAAAAATTCCTTAATAGAAAAGTTGTTTTCTATGGAGTGATGGAAATGCCGTAGAACTGGATGGATGTTGTTTTGTCAGGACGTTGTGAATATATTCAATCCCACTGAATTATACACTTTAAAATGGTTAACTTTGATATTAATAAATCACTAAAATAAAACTTAAAATGGATTGCATACTTAAATATAAAATAAAAACTACAAAAGGCTTATTTTATAGTTTTCATGACTTGAGTTCTTATGTATAACATAAAAATTATGAGTCACAAAATATTTTTAAAAAAAGATAAACTGAATTAAATCATTTTAGCTATAAAGACCCTGATTAAAAATGGAAAGACATGCCATAGGTTGTGAGAAAATATTTGCAAATCATATGTTAACCAAAGATACACTACATTAAAACCCCTCAAAATTTAGCAAAAGGAAAAAAAAAACAGCCAACAAATTTAAAAAGGGGGTGAAATGCAAAAATTTCACCAAAGAAAATTACCTGGCAAATAAGTACATGGAAACTATTCAATGTCATTAGTTACTAAGGAAGCTCAAGGTAATTCCAAGAGTTAACACTGCCTAAAATACACGATGGGAGCAGTAATAACCATGAAAGATGACATTATCCTGTTTTGAGCAGAAAGTAGAACAACTAGAAGCCTTGCACATTGCTACTGAAGAAGCAAAATATTATAATAGTTTTGACAGTTTCTTATAAAGTTACAGATACACTTACCATATGATTTAGTAATCCTACTTCTAGAAAAATAAAAACACATGCTTATAAAAAAATAAGTTCATGATTCGTAATTACTAAAAACTGATAACATCTCATACATTCTTTACTCAAATATTACTCAGAGATAAAATGAAATTAGACATTGATACAAACAACAATAGATGACAGTTTTATGGATTTTGTTGAACGAAAAGAACAATAAAGCAGCCTCAAAGAGCTACATACTCTATGGTTCCCTTTATATGATAGAGCAGATAAGGTAAAACTCTGGGTATGGAAAAAAGATCAGTGATTGCCTGGGATTAAACAGGAAAGGAGAGTTTGCAAAAAAGGGCCCGCCTGAGGGAATATTTGACAGTGAAGTAGTTGTTCTGAATGTTGTTTGTGATCATGGTTATCTGAATCGAAGTTTGTGTCATAAAACTGTACTCCATCTAAAAAGGAATTTCATTGTATGTAAATTAAAAATAATCTTAAAATGGAATGTAAAAGGTAAACAAGAAGATTTTTGTAATACTGACTGGTAAACCATAGAACCTTACTTCTGGCATTTTAGTAATAGCTTAGTAATCCTGAGAAAGCATGTGTTTTATTTGTTTGTTCTCCTATGAGACTCCTAATGGAAAGTATTTACCACTCAATCTTCTCTCTTTTTCTGGTCACAGTGCTCTGATTTTACTTTAATTGCTGATTCCATCTCCAATTGGCTTGCACTCCTCTAGGGCAACATCACAGATGGAACCTGAATAACCTAAGCCAATAGGCGCATGCTTCCATCTGGGAAGGATATGAGGTCATTTGAAGACCAAGGACACACCAAAACCATGTTTGTCATGGTTTCTGAACCGGAGTTTTAATAATCCAGCCTCTGCTTTCTTGTTTTTCCTCTCTTGATCATTGATGATCATTGCCCTCTCTGTCTGTTGATGGTGCATATGTGGATGTGAGGCCCAATATGTGGACGTATGTCTCAATCTGCCAGTCGGTTCAGAAAATGAAAAATGGAGGAGAGAGAAGCGAAGTCATTTGCAGAGAAATGGGACAGGAACCCATTCAAACTGATCCTTAATCTTACCTTTCCTTTGGATTATCTAGGTATGTGGGTCAATGAATTCTCTTTATTACTAATGCCAATATGAATTGAGTTTTTCTGCTCCTTTTAAAGATACCACCCCAATCTGTACAGAGAACATCCCTTTCATGCAGTTCTACTTTTTGTTTATATATAAGGCCTACCAAACATTGAAAATCAAAACAAAATATATGGTACCTATGTGGGTAGTGCTTCAATGAAAAATAAAATATATGATTCCCTTATGTGGGCTGAATCATCAGGGATTTTATAGATGATGGGACCTAGTGTTTGATCTCCCTGATTTCAACAAAATTCTCTTGACTCATCTAAGAAGAGATAGAATAGAGTGAGCTTGATGGACTAGAAGGCTTAACACTAACCATGCTTTCAATATGATGTGTGGCCTTGAAAATTACCTTACCTTTTATGCCTGTGAAACAGGATAACAATTAATTTATAACCCAGAATGTAATATGTAATTAAAGTAATGAAAAGATAGAGCAAAATCAGTTGCTAGAGCCACTAACAATACAAACACATAATAACTTTGAGAAAGCAGTGTGAATCAAATACAGTTACTTAGCTTTTAATGTTTGCCAAATGCTCTTACCCCAAAAGGTAGCACGATCTGAATGTTTCTCCCTCAATTCATGTGTTGAAAATTTAATCCCCGAATCAATAGTGTCAAGAGGCAGTGACTAGTAGGAGGTGGAATGAAGCCTTCATGAATGATGGAGTGCCCTCAGTGAAAAAGCTGGCAGGGGCCGGTTTGCTCTCCTCTGCTCTTTTATCATGTGAGGGTGCAGCACAAAGGCTTTCACCAGATGCCAGTTCCTAGGTCTTGGTTTTCCCAGTCTCTAGAATTATGAGAAATAGGTGTCTACTCTTTTATAAATTATAGTCCATGGTACTAGATTATAACCGCACAAAATGGACTAAGGTAGGTGCTATTATAATAATAATTATTCCTATTTGTACAAATATGAAAACTAAAACTTGGAACAATTGAATTGTTTGCAATAGTGAAAACTTTTTGTATATTTTTCCTTCCTAGCCTCAACTTACCCTTTTTTTCTTGGGGTTATAACAACATCTTGATTTTTCCACCTGTGGCAAAAAAACATTAGCACCCTCCCTGTGGTGCAGGTGACTTTGAGAAACTAATGTGACTCCATTTTTAAAAATAAATAAATAACAGCAGCTTCTACCTCAAGGCCTGTCCTAAGGAAGGGGGCATGACCCTTGTCCTTGGAAAGACCCACAGAGCACTCCTAAGCACATACCCACCCTGATGAGTTGTTTGTTGATAACAGTAGAGGTCTGAGGCGCCAGGTGTCCCTGACTCAGTTAGGCTAGGTGAGGACCCACAGCAACCCCCCTAGCAACCTCCAATCAGCATGAGACAGGGAAAATATCTGGAATGCCAGATGACCCCCAAGTAGTTTATGGTGGTTGATAACATGTTGGGAAACTATGTAGTTTAGCATGTACACCCCTCGTGGCCTAAACCAATCAGTTCAAATGAACCCCCTTCTTGTACTAACCAATCACCCTTACCCAACTTGTTCCCTCCAGTGAATGTGCTAATCAATGTTAAGAGTTGTTGTTTGATTTTCCCGAGGTATGGAATGATTTGCTGTGTGATGTTGTGACGCATAGAGTATCCCCCCAAAACCTATAAAATCTCACTGAACAAAGGACCTGGACTCACTCCCTGGGACCACTGCGTCGGGAACAGTTGTGAGTCCAGGCTCGAGCTTGCAATAATGACTCTTGTGTGATTGCATTGGATTCGGTTCTTGGAGGTCCCACGAATCTGGCATAACAACTTCACCTTTGTCTTTAAGTGTTAGGCATGTGACCCAGGCCTGGCTGGTCAATGGCACAACACAGGCCACTGTGACTAGTGCAGAGCTGGGCATATGACTCAATTCTGGCAACACTTTTATGCTGCGAAGATAGAAAGATCTGTTTTCTTGCTGAGACTGGTAGTAGTAATGACATTGTATACAGAAGAAAGCAGAGCCAAGGGAGAGAGAAGCCTGCTGTCAATAATATCCCTGGAGCCCTTGCAATCCAGTCAAGCCCAAAGTCCTTTTTCCTCTCACCTTTCCCTTTTAAGTGTACCATGGCTTATGCTGTTTGAATTCAACTTTTGTTCTTCCTTGCATAAAAGCTTGCCCTGCTAATAGATTCAGTCAATGTAAAAAGTCAGTTTGTGGGAGTTGAGATTTGAAGTTAGGTACTGATTTCACGTGATTGTATATCTGAAATTGTGCATGACACCACGTTCTTGTCAAAGCTTCTTGGTTGAAATTTTAGTCAGCATTTCATGAGTCAGAAAATTATCTTGCCAGATTGTATGGGTCAAGAAGAATGCTAAATGTTAAAAGATTTATTTGTTTAGTTCTCTATTCCCTTGGGTTGACTTTGGATTATGATTAATTGTAGCTTTGGGTTAATTTGTTACCTAATATTCTTGTGTGTAACTGTAAATGCCATGTTAGATATAACTGGGAGAAGCAGGGAGCTGTCTTCCTGTAAGCACAGAGTTATGTGCACTATGCAAATGAGCATTCACATAAGAATGCCGTGTTTGTCTTCCGCATTGCTGCTTTCCCTGCAGGGTAACTCCAGCTAATCTAGTAATTAGTGGTAGGAAGCTTGAAAATCTGCAAGCTAATTTACACAAAAGAAAACTATGTTTAAAATGACATTAACTCAATAGGTTTCTGTGTGAGGCCAGGCACACAGCTGTTCCATCCCCCTGGCTATATCCCCTGTAGTGCTTTGAAATGGGAAAGGGCATTAGGGTCTGGCTGGGAACTAGAGGCACACAAATAAGGACAAAGTCAAGACAGAAATGTTTCTCTTTGGTGCAGCTGAAATCCTAATAGGCCACCCCACTGAGGGAAGAAGGTATTAACAGTATTAACAGTCAAATACTAAATAGCAATGGTAATAATTCCTCTCAATTATTGAATGCTTAATATGTCTAGGAGGCTTCCATATGGTTTATGTATATCATCACTTTTCTGCCCTTAAAAATCCCATTATCATGCCCATTTAATGTATGAAAAAACAATGACTCAGAAAGTTTAACTAATGTGTCTAGGTTTACTTTGGACAGGGTCAAGATTCCTATTTAGCCTAACTTTTTAATTATGAAGTGTGCTTACTGAACTTTTGAGAAGTTTTATCCAGGATTTCGCTGACATTCAAAGCATAGCAACCCATTGCAATGAAGCTTATTTTTATCATTATCAGAAATTCCATAGGCAAACAAACATTTTAATATCAATTTTAAAGTAAAAAATTAAACCTTCAAGTACTATGCCATAATTTTTCTGTTCCCTTTCCTAGCAAAAAATCCTTTTAAGATCAGACTAGATTTGCCCTACAGAGAAAACAGGCAATGAAGAAGATAAACAGGGCAATCTTATGTGGATGCTCATTTGCACAGTGCTGGCTCCCTCTCTTTCCCCTCTCTTCTCCTTCTAATCCAGTAAGATTTTTGTCCAGAAAGTTAAATAGTTGTTATTAAGTTGACAATGACTTCTAGCTTTGTCACCTCTCCTTTGCTCCATTGTTATAGGGCAACAACCTGTTGCAGAAGTTAGGCAGCCAAGAAGGTCCTCTCTCACCAGTTATTGTGATTACGCCAGGAAGATTTCAGGTGTTGCTCAGAATAGCAGGCATGAGTTTATTGAAGGGATAGGAAAGGAGCAAGGGGACACTCTGAAGAGAGGGAGTAGAAGAGAGGGAAAGCTCACCTCTCCCAGAGAAGTTTCCAGAGAGTCTTGCCCAAGTCCACCTGGTGACTTTTGACTGACAGCAGTGAGATAGTATAGGATAGGCAGTGGAGCATGGGGAAGGAGAGGACAGTCAAGGTCCACAAGAGGGAAAGCATGAGAACAGCCATTTCAACATGCCCTTGTAATAGTGGTACACTTCATGCTTTGAATATAATCCTTGTTGCTCTGTCACTGAAATTTATTTTTAAAATGGACATCATTTTTTCTCCTCCTCTTCTCCTGCTCCTGCCTAATCTCCACCCCCCACCTCCCCCCAGTGAAAAACCAGCCTCTACCTCAGAGCAAAGCCTGTCCAAGGAAGGGACATGACCTTTGTCCTTGGAAAAACCCACAGAGCACTCCTAGGCACATTCCTACCCTGCTAAATTGTTTATCTACAAATAACAGGAGAGATCTGCTGCGCCAGGTGTCCCTGACTCAGTCAGGCTAGGTGGAGATCCATAGCAACCCTCTAGCAGCCACCAATCAGCATGAGACAGGGAAATACCTGGGATGCCAGATGACCCTCCCAGTAGTTTATGGTAGTTGATAACCTGTTGGGAAACCATGTAGTTCAGCACGTACACCCCTCTTGGCTTAAACCAATCAGTTCAACTGAATACCCCTTTTGTACTGACCAATCACCCCTATCCAACTTGTTCCCGCCAGTGAATGTGCTAATCATGTTTTAGAGTTGTTATTTGATTTTCCCGCGGTGTGTGATGATTTGCTATGATGTATGTGAAGTCCCTGCCCTCTCCAAAGAATGTATAAAAATGCTGCAAACCCTGGGCTCCGGGCCTCTCAGCGTCACCAATTGCTGTGTGTGCGTGCGGAGGACCGAGCTAGCTCGCAATAAACACCTCTTTGCTGCTTACATCGATCTTGGGTCTCTGGTAGTCTTCGGGGGTCCCGAATTCGAGCATAACACCAGCAATCTCAGGCAAAACAGGATTACCTTTCTTTCCCCATCCTAGGCAGAGTTATTGGTCCTTGAGTACACACCCATCACAGGAAATCTAGACTTTGGGGATGGCACAAGAAGATCTCAGAAATGACTATCTCCCAAATTAATAAGTGAATTACAGCTCCAACAGAGAACCTGTGGAATGTGGCCTTTGAGTTATCTCTTTAAAAGCCTGCTGATGGGCAGAATCATGGCCTTTGGGACATGTCCCCTGAATTTCTCCTTTGCTAGCAAGGCAATAAATCTTCTTTTTTCTTTTTCTCAAAACCATGTCCTCTTTATTGGATTGGCATTGGGGACAAGGACTAAGCTTTTGGCAACACCCTGACATGTTATAAGACAGTTTCGTATTTCTCAGAAAAGGTAGAAATTTCCATTGCTAAGAAAATGACTGTGTAATCCATAATCTGGACATGCTTATTAGTGGGCTAATTAAAATGTCAAAAACCAAACAAGAGAAGCTAATCAACTTTTTCTTACATGCCTTTAAAAGAAGGAATGTTAATCCCAGATGCTCAGGAGGATGAGGCCAGAGGAGGATAGTGAGTTCAAAGCCAGCCTCAGCAAAAGCCAGGCACTTAGTAATTCAGTGAGACCCTGTCTCTAAATAAAATACAAAATAGGGGCTGGGGATGTGGTTCAGAGGTTGAGTGCCTCTGAGTTCAATCTCTGGTAATCAGTCCAACCCTCCTCTCCACCCCTAAAAAAGAAAAAATGCTGTAAGACTTAAATGGCACTCTTGCCTCTCCTAGCAGTGTGCCCAGGGGTTCTAAATCTTTTACTCTCCTTTTAAATAAAATTCTTGCTTGCTTGTTTACTTCCACAGCCTTTGTGGTGTTTATTCTTTGACTCCATAGAACATGAACCTGAACCTGAACCTGACTTCTGCCTGTAAGAGCAGGATGACATCAGGCTTTCAAGTTTCCCTTGTACATGGCAAAGCATCAAGGAAACTCTAGGTCATTTTGGTCCATGCTGACCACTTCTAACTAGAGCCTGCCCTTACAGATTTTAGTTAGGAGCATTTATTCTTATCTCTCTGATTTCTGGAACCTGGTGTACGTAAGGGTTACAAGATCTCCTCCCCCCACCCCCAGGGTAACTTGTGTTCTTCTTATCTGCATTTCAGCTTTGCATCTCCTTCAGATAACAGGTTGTTTGCTGAGAAATGTAACATATCCTATTAACTTAAGCCAGGCATGACTGCAGGTAAATTGATTTTTAAAAGAAAGCATGTGGGAGTCAGCACAGTGGGTACAGTTTGTAGAATTATCCCCTCAACCTCAGATTCCCATGGCTTATGTCTTTCTGTTACCTAATGCCATCAGCCCCACTTGACATGGTAGGTTCTTCTCCATTTCTTAAACCTCTCTTCTTGGTTTTGGGGATTCTACATGCTCCTGTTCCTTATGATACCCTGGGTTATGGGTGATGAATCCTACTTCCCCACAAGTTGAAGTTTGAACATTTGAGAAGCACGCCGAGGCAAGGATATAAAGCAGGGTTTATTTAAAAAGGGGTTTTGCTGAACTACATAGACTTCTCCTGGGAGGGAGAAGAGGGCCACAGCTGGTATTCTGGTATCCCAAGAGGCAAGGTTGTTAGGTTTAAATTCGGGACCCCCAAAAGACCACCAGAGACCAAGATCAATGTAAGCAGCAAAGAGGTGTTTATTGCGAGCTAGCTCGGTCCTCTGTGAACACAACAACTGGTGACGCTGAGAGGCCTCGAACCCAGGGTTTGCAGCAGTTTTATACACTCTTTGGGGAAGACAGGGACTTCACATACATCATAGCATCTCTTAGCAAATCATCACAAACTGCGGGAAAATCATAAAACAACTCTAAAACACGATTAGCACATTCACTGGTGGGAACAAGTTGGGTAAGGGTGATTGGTTACTGATTGCTTTAAGCCACGAGGGGAGTACATGCTGAACTACATGGTTTCCCAACATGTTATCAACCACCATAAACTACTGGGAAGGCCATCTGGCATCCCAGGTATTTTTCCTGTCTCATGCTGATTGGTGGTTGCTAGGGGGTTGCTATGGGTCCTCACCTAGCCTGACTGAGTCAGGGACACCTGGCACTGCAGATCTCTCCTGTTATTTGTAGATAAACAATTCAGCAGGGTGGGTATGTGCCTAGGAGAGCTCTGTGGGTCTTTCCAAGGACAAAGGTCGTGCTCTGTTCCTTGGACAGGCTTTGCTCTGAGTAGCAGCTGGTTTTTCAAGGTGTGTTTTTATATGTCCCAGGCTTCCTTTGGTTCTCCAGTTTTTTCTTCCTTATCTTTCTCCTTCCAGCTTAAGGTACTAGGCCAAGGAGTGCTTAGTGGGAGGGCCAAAAGGTGGAAATCAGGTGGGCTGAAGGGGGAAGGTGAGGGTGGAGTAGCCAAGGACACATTAACAACCTTATAGCTCCCCGTGGGGAGGGCAATTCCTGGGACAGGTTACCTTGGCAACTGGTAGGAGCAGGGGTAGGTCTTGATAAGGGTAGAGGAAAGGCTCTGAAGGAATTAACATTTCAATCTCTCAGGGGATAAGTCTCCAACTTCTCACACTCACTCAAAATTGGCCTCCTACATCTGAACTGACTCTGTTTACCTTTCTATACTGACTGCCTGTCTAATTCTGGCTACCCCTGTGGCTCCATCCTACCATTCTCCTTTGATGATGATTTCTTTTTTTCTTTTTTTTTTTTTTATTGGTTGTTCAAAACATTACAAAGCTCTTGACATATCATATTTCATACATTAGATTCAAGTTGGTTATGAACTCCCAATTTTACCCCAAATACAGATTGCAGAATCACATCGGTTGTCCCCAGTTTTAAGAGTTAGAGTGCCACTTTGGGCCCGATCCTTAAATACCTTTCCTTCTATCTTTATGCTTTACTTCTGAAGGCCTATCAGCTCAATGCTAAATAGGTTTCAAGTCTTTTTACTTCTCACCACATTTCCCACCATCTTCCTTATCCCAGACACCAGTGTCTCTTGCTTGGAATCCTGTTATAGCCTATTTACAGTCCTCTCTTCTTTTCTTTCTCCTCTAAAATCTTTTTTTTTTTTCTCATATCTGTCCAAATGAGCTTCTAAAGTACAGATCAGAGTGCCAATTTCTTCCAGTACTTTTCTATTGCACTTAGAAGACAATTTAGGCTCTATTACTGGCAGCCTAGCCCAAGGACCTTGCCTAGATCCTGACTGGCTGATTTTGAGATAGGAATTTAGGATAAACAGACAGAAATACTGAGTCTTAAAGGAAATGTCCACAAGCCATTGAGATGCAGAAAACACATTTGTAAATCTTGGCCCATGCCCTTGTTCACTGCCCCTGTAAAATGAAGGAAATATGAATATGCAGGGAAAACTGGTATGAAATTGTGCAGCTCCATCCTGGAATCTACCTCCAGTCTGGTCCCTGATACAGCCCTTCCATAAATATTGGATCTCCCAACCCAAGGCAGGGCTGCTCACTCTTACGGCAGCCAGCATTCTCCCTTGAATGTATATCTGACTCCTAAAGTAACCTCTGTCTTTGCCTTTGTTTGGCTCATGGTGAAATTCTTTTATGTTATGTATGCCAAGAATTCTGCTAGTCCTGAGTTTAGTTCCCTGTCTCCTTTTATGCAGACTAATCAAACTGGGGAGAAGCACTTGATTCCTTCTCCCCTCCAGTCCTACAGGAACAGTTACAATTTAAAGCAACAAAAGCCAGGAGATAAACATAGGTTCATTTAGAAGGGAAAAGGGGGAGGAAAGGCAAATTTAACTATCCAGTATTAGGATGGGGGCAGGGCCTGATGATCTCTGCTCTTCCTCTTCTTTGGGGGCCTGTCAGGGTAGGGTGGGGACAGGTCATGGCTCCTCAGTTCCCATTCTCAGCAGGAGGAACCAGCTCCCAGTTATGGAGTGAGGGACAAATTCATTTTGTTTCAGCTCCCTTCAGTGGGGAACATGCTTATTTTAGATTTGCTCTTCCTTTTCTCTTTTACCTCATTTTAAATTCCTCTCTCCTTTGCATTCTATGTTCCAGCCATTTTGGAAACTTAGCTCTTACTAAAATATTTCAAATTTATTTGCAAATCATGGCCTTTTGCACAGCTAATTCCTACTTTAGAATCCCCTTTCCTTAAGTTTTCACTTAGAAAATCTTTTTTTATCATTCTAATCTATTCTTTAATATTTTTTCTTTTTTTTTCTATACCTATCCCTCAAACCCATCCTTATTAGGTTTTTTAGCCCTCACCATACTTTGTAATCCCTTATACTGCTTGAGTTTTTTCATTATAATACCTCTATCCAAAATCGTTTATATTATCAATGTATTTGTTAACTGTCTGTTTTTTTTTCACTAGAATATAAACTCTATGAGAGTTTTTTTAAATTTTTTAAAACAATATTTCCTAAAGTATAGATGATAGTAAATATCCAAAAAAGTATTTGAAACCATAAATAAATAAATTTTAATTAGAGCAATTTTTATGTGGCCCCATTATAGGTCTTCCCTAAAGTAGAAGCCTTGCCTATCTCCTCTATGATAAACCATTTCTCTCTCATTTTTCAAATTCCTTTCACACCTCAGCTTTTTTATTAATTTCTCCTTGACTATACTTTCATTCTTTCCATGTTTCATAGCACCTGACTCGCTGCAGGAATAGGTGAGTGATGGACAGGGCCAGCATTTCATGCCACAATATTGATTAAGCACATTTGGTAACTCAGAATGTGGGAGGGGTGGAAGAAGAAGGTAATGCAAAGACAAATATACATGGATTGCATTTGAACCTTTTATGAAAGTCTAGACTTCATTTAAAGGCTTTCAGAGCCATCAAATTCTCTTTATTAGGAAATCTGTAGCATTATGTGATTATGTAATCATTAGGGAAAGACAACATAATTACCATTGAGAAGGTTAACTGGAAAAAGAAAGAAATCATAGCCAAAATTCAGGTTAGAGATTATTGAGATACAGATAAAAAAAAGGAATTTAAACTCTGAAGGACACTGGCAAAAGCAATTAAAACTAAATTAAAAAAATACTGATTAAATCAAGTCATCTTGGGGTTAACTGATTGTGCATAACTGGATGTGTTAGTTATGAACACAACACATTTAAGTTCTGGGCCTCCCTCCTAGGAAACTGATTACTATTAATCTAGACAGAAAACACCGGAGAGGTTATGGAGGAGACATATTTTGTTATAGAAATTCATCCTGACCTAGTGTATGCACACAGGGGAATTTGTTTCAAGGACACAGAATGTGTTAGCGAACTTTTCATCTCTATGACAAAATACCTGAGAAATTTGACTTAAGGGAGGAAAGGTTTATTTTGGCTCACAGTTCAGAGGTTTTAGTCTGTGGTTATTGGTTCTGCTGATTCTAGGCCTGAGGTGAGGCAGGACATCATGGTAGGGAGTGCATGGTGGAGCAAAGAGATTCACCTCATGGCAGCCAGGAAGTAGAGAAGGGGTGGAGCACACAAGTGAGAGCAGAGGCTGATGTCCTAATGTGCCCTTCAAGGGCACACTCCCAATGACCTTATTTCCTTCAACTGGGTCTGCCCCCTAAGGATTCCACCACCTTCCACTAGTGCCACCCTGAGGACTAAGCCTTTAATGCATGACCTTTGGAGGACATAGAAATCCAAACCATAACACTGAGTATGCTAGGCAGAATAATACTCCCCAAGATCCCTAGGTCCTAATAACCAGAACCTGTGAATATGTTCCCTTCCCCACCAAAAGGATTTCAGTAGATGTGATTACGAGTGGAGTGAGTACTTTGGAATGAGTAGATTATTTCTGGATTCTCTAGATGGGTCAATCTAATCACATGTTCTTCCAAACAGAAAACTTTCTCAGCTGAGGTTAGAAAGAGATGTGACGTTGGTGGCTTTCAGTATTGGAAAAATGATTGTCCATCATGGAATGTGGACAGACTTTAGATGCTGGAAGAGGCAGGAATTGATTCTTTCCTAGAGAACACAAGAAGGAATGTAATCCTGTAGACACCTTGACTTGAGCCCTAAAAGACTGTGTCTGACTTCCATTCTAGAGGACTGCTTCAGGAAATCCAAATATGGAATGTACCTGGGACTCTGGAATGGCCACTTCCTAGAATAAAAACAGGAGGAACTCTTCGTGCACCTCTTTGCATGTCAACTTCATTCCTCTTTCTCCGAAGATGGACTTTTCTACTTGTCCAAATGTCCTACATGAATAAGGGTTACTTTTGGATCCTTATCTATTATAACTGCTATCTAAAGAGAAGCTGCTTTCCTTTCTTGAGTATTTCCAAAACCTTTGTGGATGAACTATATTGTCCTTGCTTGGACCAATCAACTATGTCCAAGAGAGTTTACTAGGCTAACTAACAGCATGGCCTGTGGATGGAATGAGACTGGGAGGACAGATTCTCAGAATAGAACGGATGACACCTAAGCACAGCAACAACTGAGCAAAATTAAAGAGTGTAGTTGTAATGATCGAAATGGCTTCTCTCTGCATATATGAGAAGTCATAAAGTTCACAGCCCTAATTGAGTGCCTACTTTGTGCCAAGCACTGAGATAGCCACTATGCAGCACTGGTGAACATGACCAGCAAAATTAAAGTTCACCAGAAATGTATACTTCCAGTAAGGAAAGCAATAATTAATTAATGTTTACAAAATAGACCACTTGTTACAATTGTGTAAATGTCTGTGAAGAAGTCAAGTTTTTAAAGATATATCAAATTGTAGTGGGAGGGTGGTGCAAAGATTTGGAAACTACCTACCTAATATAATTTATGCATTAGGAAAAGTATTTAAGCTGAGGCTCAAGGATAAGGAGTTGATCAAACAAACAAACAAAAAAAAAGATGAGGATTCCACCCAGAGGAAACACTTATGTGATCGTTTAAAGGAGAAAGGCACATACATTTTATAGAAACCATATGATAGTGTACCTAACCTTAAAGCAATGAGGGACAGTAACATAAAAGGAGATTAGGAAGATAAGGGCCAAGATTGTCCTTATCAGGTTGCAATGTATCATGCTAAAATGTAATACTTTATAATAATACAATGTTTCCAGTAGACCATGCCTAAATCTCTATGTTCAGATACTGAACATTACTTGTAATCTCTCGCAGATAATTTCAGGAGTTTCCTTTTTAGCATCACCTCCTTGGGCTTCTTATGTACCCTATAATAACTACTTTTCAAAAAGAGATGAGAATGATACACTTTTGTTTTAATATTGTTTTTAGAGAATTCAAGGTGGGTTTCATGTATCTCTTGAAAACTGACATAGGAAGAACAATGAATTATGTTTTTCCCAAATGTGAAAGATCAAGAGTTAATAAAGTTATTAAGCATCAGAATTCATTGATGTTAACATCAGCATGTTCTATGTTTCAATTAACCTACTGACCTCCATCTCCATATCAAAATGAAGAATGCTTGTAAGTAAACAGATTACATACAGGTGTTCCCAGCTTTAGCCCCCAGGGAACACTTGACACTTTCTTCATATTTATTTTAAAATATGAGCAAGACCTTTGTACCAGGAAGCCTGTGGAATGTGTGGGTTCATCAATGCTGCATTGCAGGATGCAGTTTATTTGAACTCTAAATTTGCTACAGCTTAGATTGATGAGAGCTGACATTGGCATTAGCACTCAAATGGAATAAAGACATGCAGAGTATCTATTAATTGCAAATCATTTACTATTTTGTATTCTAAAAAATATGAGCATCACTTTGGAAAATATGAAGTATCTTCATTATTTTCATTTGTCTGTGGAAAGAGGTACAAGATAATGGAAAAACTCTCATCAATTGCTTAGAATCTGTAAGTATTCTCTGTGGAATTTTCTCCTCCTTCTCTTTAAGACTCAAAAGCACCCCTTCAGAGCATTCCATTCCCACCTCTGCAAGGCAGTAGTTGCTGAAGGCTGAGAACAAGGTGACAGTATGGAGCTGGATTTGTCCAGCTGAATGAATTGGGACCAGTCTGGAGAGCACTCAGGACTCGCTTGCAACCTGCAAAGCTTTAAGTTCGACTGTAATGTGTGAAAAGTCTGGAGAGTTATTAGAACCTATGTCTAAAGTCAATTTGAATCCACTGGTGAGCTGAATCTTAGGAAAGCTGCAACAAAATTTAGATACAGATCAATTACAGGTTAGCAATATGGCAAAAGATTAGCAATATGCCTTTTTTTCCTGGGTGTAATATTACTTATTCTACTATTATTTTCTACTCAAGACAAAATGCTAAATTAAAAGATAAAATATGATACACAAAGAAGCAAGAATATGTGAAATATGGTGAAGAAAGTAAAGTGTTAATAGAAATAGATACAGAAAGGATTGGATGATGGGAATTAGAGATAAATAATTATGATAAATATTCTAATAAAGCGAAAATGTGGAAAGATGTAGGAATAGATTGAAACATTTTAGCAGAGTGAAAAACTCTTAACAAGTACCAATGGAAAAGGTAAAAATAAAACTTTTGATAAGAAAAATTAAGAGTAATGTCATGCTCTTCACAGAAAACTGGACATGGCAGAAAAAGATTGGTAAGCTTGAAGATTATGCAAATGGAAGCACACAAAGAAAAAGTGAAAAATTATGAACCAGAGAAGTTGAGGCCAATGGGAGCAAAATAATATAAAGAAAACAAAACAAAACAAAACAAAAAATAGAAGAGATATTTACAGTGAATGAAGCAATATTTATCCAAAATTGGTGAAATTTTTAAATTCAGGCTCAGGAAACCCCAAGTAGTATAAAAACAAAACCAACATACTAAACTACAGCTAGAAACAATATGATCAAAATACTTAAAACCAAGGATAGAGAAAAATATTGTTACTTTAAAGCCAGAAAAGAAGAAATAGTGTATAACAAAGGACAGAGATAACAGTATGATTGTCTTCTCATCGGAAAAATGACGATTCAGAATTAATGTAATGACATTCTTCATGGACAAAAAAAAAAGTTCCTATTTAGAAGAGGAAAATAGGAAGCATTCAGAAGAACAGAATATGAGATAACTCATCTCCCCAAGACCCACAGGACACAACATGCTGAAGGAATGATTTTAAGTGGATTTGTAGGAAGTAATAAACAACATTCATGAGAAAAAACTTAACAGTAAATAATTCCACCTTTAATTTTATTATACAGTTAGAAATTTTGTTAAATTATTATTGATTCAAATTAAAATTATAGAATATGTTGTTAGAATTACAGCATTTGAAGAAGTAAAAAAATAATATGACAAAGCATGAAGGGGAGGAGAGAGCTAAATGGAATTACACTATTGTAAGATTCTTAATTTTTCATTGGGTAGCAACTATGTGAATGTAGATTGAGATAAATTAAAGATGTATATTGCATTTTTTAGAGTAACCAGTAGAAAACATATTCTTAAAATTTAGTAGTGGAATAAATTAATTTTTAAAAAATATTCAACTCACATAAAAGAAGGCAAGAAAGAACAGAGGATAGCAGCAATACGAAAGAAAAAGGTGGAACAAACAGAAAATAAATTTCAGGATTTTAGACCTAACCATGTCAAAATTATGCTATAAATAAATGGTCTAAATCTCCAATTAAAGTACAGAGGTTGCCCCAAGGATATATAATAGATCTACTACTATGACAATATTTTGTATACTTGAATACTAAGAAAGTATATTTTAAGTGTTTTAACCACCAAAATGACATGGATATGAGATAATCCATATGATAATTACCTTACTTTAGCCATTCAGAAATATAAACATACATCAAAATATCATTTTGTGTAACATGCAAACACATTTTATTTATCAATTTTAAAAAAAGAAAGAAAATTTGAACAAAAACGAAGTGCAGAGGTTATCAGCTTGGATAAGAAATTATGATCAAGCTATTAGTTTTTATAAGAAGCATACCTTAGCATTATCTTCTTTAACTCCATTCATTTACGTGCAAATGCCATGATTTTATTCTCTTTTATTGCTGAGTAATATTCAATTGTGTATATATGCCACATTTTTTTTATCCATTCATCTACTGAAGGGCATTTAGGTTGGTTCCACAATTTAGCTATTGTGAATTGTGCTGCTATAAACATTGATGTGGCTCTGTCCCTGTAGTATGCTGTTTTAAAGTCTTTAGGTATAGACTGAGGAGAGGGACAGCTGGGTCAAATGGTGATTCCATTCCCCATTTTCCAAGAAAAAGGAGACTGATTCATAGTGGAGTAGGGAGGGGGAGCATGGGAGGAATAGACGAACTCTAGGTAGGGCAGAGGGGTTGGAGGGGGAGGGAAGGGCATGGGGTAATCAATGATGGTGGAATGTGATATGTATACATAGTGTATACATATCTCTGGTTGTATACATCATGTATACATCATGTATACAACCAGAGATATGAAAAATTGTGCTCTATATATGTAATAAGAATTGTGATGCATTCTGCTGTCATATATAAATAAAGAAAGAGAAAAAATCACACACACACACACACACACAGAGAGAGAAGCATACCTTAATGAAGCACAGATAACTTAGAGGTTAAAGGAGGGTGGGGGAGAAAAGAAAATACTAACCATGAGAAGGTAAAGACTATTTAAATACATGAATCTAGCAAAATGTCTAGACTATATGAAAAAAATATTTCAAATCAAGAATAAAATGTCAAGGAATATAAAAACAGGCAAATATAACAAAAGAATGTATATAGAATGATCAAATAGTAGATGAATGTTTAAAATCATTAGTCATGGAAGAATTGTAAATTAAAGCAATAATTGTTTCTCAGTCCTCTTAGGGTTCAAGTGTAGGCTTCTCAACATGACCTATATAGATCCTGTCCATCTCTACAAGATGATGCCATACTGCTCTCACCAGAACTTCTTTAAGACATTGAAATATAGGCACATGCTCTGACCTCAGCCTGATTACCTCCCTCCTCCTTCATTTGCACATCTAAATACCTGGTGCACTTTCATTCTTTAGGTCAGTGTTTAAAAATAACTCCTTTTGATCCTCATGAATCCCATATGGATCAGGCTACCTACAGTAGTCCTCCACTACCCTTTGTTATAGAGAATCTTATACACTGTTTCCTTTCTAGCACTTAGAGGAATATATAATAATTTGATTTGCATGTTTACTTCCTCCTCTAGAACACAAATTTATGAGCAGAGACTCTGTCTTCTTGATACTTTATTACTAGAATGCTTTGCTCTGCAATATTAAATGAACTAACGAAAACTGAGGCACAAGAAGTCGGTGAGACTAAGTTAGGACCTCGATCTGTGAATTCTGGACATGCCTAGTGTATGTGTTGCATTTTTGAAAAGCTCTCTAGATCAAAATAGCCCTTTTCACAAATAGAGTTTTTGCTTCAGCTTATAAAGCTGCTACCTGGGAGTCTCTACTGTATCAGGCAGATATTTTCTTTAGGGGATTATCTGTCTTCACACCAGATGCCCAAGCATGAAAAGCCTTCTCTTCTGTACATGAGCCAGACAGTTTCTGATGAAAGCAGCCATTATTCTTGAAGGGCTTCCAGGAAATCCAAAATGTTGCAAATGTCTTGTTGATAAAGACTTAAAGAGATGGGTACGTGTCCTTGCAGTGGTCTGAGTGAAGCTATTGCAGCTGAATTCCTTCACCTGAGTGATAGCTAAAGACTTTATAAAGGATGGGGGGGGGGACTGCCAGAAAGAGGGAGCCCAGGTCTAGGAACAGATAAGCATTTCCAGGTATAATAAATCTTTGATTTTACTGACATGGTGATGACATCTTTTTTTTTTTTTAAGTCATGCAATTGTAGATTAACTCTGATTCAGTGGAAATCAAACATTTGAATTTTTATTAAGCTATCATTCCAGGGAAAGGAGGGGTGTGTGTGTGTGTGTTTGAAAGAGAGAGAGAGAGAGAGAGAGAGAGAGAGAGAGAGAGAGACTCAATTATTCACTTCTCAATTCTTCTTTGTCCCTGAAACTTTTTTACATGACATTGAACAAAATGTCAGCAAAGCCCACCTGAATAGAAGCACTCTTTTTCTTTAGGATGAAATAATATAAGCAAATGCTCCCCTAAGCAGTGATGAAGGTTAAATGTCTTTGACCATCAAACATTTGTACTGCAGCTAACTCAGGCAGCACAAGTACACAAAGTGACAAATTACGTATTTGGGACATTTGCCTCATTTCTCAGGCACTCTCTGCCACCCAAACAGTCATTTCAGGGCTGCACAAGTGTGAACTGATGCTTCTTTTGCCAAATCACCTTGTTTAAATCTCCATAAAACATTGCTGCCATCAGCAGCTAGAAACTTTGGGAAGCAATTTAGGGTTGATATAATTTGCAGGTAATTTATCACTGCAAGTAGATGGTTTTATTAAACAGCTGAAGGGTGCCTTTTTTTAAGGGGGGAAAAAAAGAAAAGTTACATTACCTTTGTCTGTCCTTCCTCCTGTCCTTTCCTGTTCTTTTGTTCTTTTTCTGATGTACTTTTTAAAACTTCTCCTATGTTGGAGAACAGTGAAGTAAATAATACCCTAGCAGGAATTGAAATAAAAAGATCCATAAGCTAAGTAAGACCCAACCCTACCCCTGCTCACAAAAGGAGAGATTCCTGAGAAAGCTGACAACAGCTGGACACAACAGAGAAAACCTTGTGGAGGAGGTGGGCTTTGTGTTAGGTGAGGAGAAAAGTCCTTCTAGGCAAAAGAAGGGCGTGAGTCAAAGACTGGGGTAGAAGTGAAGCTGTAATGAGTAGATCTTCCTGCAGAATTTTATCATCTTGCTTAATACTAAGTATATTAAATTGTTATGCCTGTAAATTAAAATGGTGACTTAAAATCTATATACTAATTTTGAATAAATCTACGTGCTATATGCTCAAATTTTTGAAAATTCCTATGGGTAGTATTTGTTTATCCATTCCTCCATCACAGCATATGCATCTATATTTTAGGCAGTAGGTTAAAAATTAGCAATACAAAAGAGGTTGAATCAAAGTTTGCAGCAGTTTCATCTACTGGCATTTAGGGTTTTATTGGCACTTAGTGTTATTGTGGCTGCAGTGGAGTTTCTGACTGAAAGCTTTATGTGGGACACAATAAGCAAGGCATTTTGACAGTCATCACCTTAGGGTCATGTTAGGCCTTTGCATTCTCTTCTTGGTTCAATCACTGAAATTCCAAGAAAAATTGCAATGGGAATGCAGAAGGGGTGGGACCAAATGCTTGAGGGAGCCAAAAAAGTCTTTCAGGAACAGCTAAAGCCATAAAACACACAGGAGCTGGTGAACTTAGAATGATTAGCATTTGCAGCTTGTACATTTTCCACTGTTCACATTAACTCAAGGAGGCTTTAATATGGTTGTATAAATATATTCATGGAAGCATGTTTGTGTCCTACATAATTTGTTGGACTAAAATGTTTAAAAAACCCATAAATTTTTAAATGAGTTATTTGGCCTATAAAAAGAGCAGCCATAAGAAAGGAAGCAGCTAACAAAATATATCTGACTTTGAAGAGAAAGAATTGTCATTAATTAATAATTGGTGTTTACTTATAATCAAAAACCCTGCCCCTGAACATGGCACAGTCATCTGGTCTCCCTGTCTGTCACTTGAATTTTAGATTTTGATCAAATTTTCACATAACATTTTGTTTCTGGGAGCAGCAGTGCAGATTTTTGGGCCATGCATGTTTGAGAACCCAAAGAAACTCTTATATTTATGTGTAAATAGGACCCAGTTATTCACCTCTTTTTGATTCACAGGCTCTGCTAAAAGGAGTACAGTCTGCAAAACCAGATAATACTTCCTGCTTCTGTGGAGATAGTACTATTGGTTAATTTTTGCTTGAAAGGAGAGTAATGATTAAAAGAAAGGAACATGAATTATGAGAAACATTTAAGGAAAGTTGATTTAAAATGTTTTAGTAATTTTTTTCCAGTTTGTTTCTATAAGAGCTATACCTATAGGGAGTTTTGTTTTTCCTTTTTCCATTTCTTCAAATGAGTTCTTACTAAGATTTTTTTCAATAAAGAAACTTCATGCAACCTAATAGTTTATCTTTCAATACCACAAAAAGAAAAAAAATTAGAATGCATATAAATAAATAAATAATATATTTATTTATATATAATATAATATAATATATAATATAAAATTATATAATATACTATAATTATATATAATATATAATATAATTATATATTAAAATTTATAATATAATTATATATTATATATTTACACTATATATTATATAAATAAATATATAATATATATTATATATTTTATATATATATATATATATATATATATATATACATATCACTAAATTATCATCCTTTAAGAAAACCTTATTGAGTGGTTTTTGAGTAAGCTATACTTATGACAAAACAGACAATGCTGGTTATCTTGGTGCACAATTTGGTAACATTTCTTCCCCGCCACACACAT
Source organism: Marmota marmota marmota (assembly GCF_001458135.2). Taxonomy (NCBI): domain Eukaryota; kingdom Metazoa; phylum Chordata; class Mammalia; order Rodentia; family Sciuridae; genus Marmota; species Marmota marmota. The sequence continues at coordinate 75,712,198 of NW_026000026.1, forward strand.
TTTAATTTCTAACTAGTCAAGCAGTAGTTTGACCAAATCCAAGATAAGGAGATCTTAGATTAGGCAATTTATACTTCATCAATATTGGATTTTTGTGGGTTTCCTTGGTCCTCAACACTGAGAATGGACTAATAAGTAATAACTTATTCAAAGTCCAAGCCAAAGAGCTTTCTCTTGACTGGCTCTCCGATTTTGTTCTCCTTTCAAATGTGTGGCTACATAACAGAAAAGAAGAGTGAGGAGAGAAAAATAACAGGAAAGAAGAGTGGGGAGACTAAATCTCATTTTGGAGGCTAAAATGGGTCTGATAAGGGTCTGCAAGGAAAAAAAAAAACTCAATTAATTGGGTCCTCAATCTTCTTCACTTCTATCCCTACAGTAGTTCAGGTGAGCTAACTCCAGAGTCAGGGGAGAAAAAAACTTTACGATACTCATTCACCTTGAGGTTGTTTTTGGCTATGCCACCAAAATTATTGGGTACCTATTTCATACCTCATTGTGCTTACATAATCTTTTCTGAGAAACAAAAAAAAAAAATCTTGAGAATTAGGTATAAGTATTTCTCTTTATTTTTTTCCTGGGGAAACTGAGGATGAAGAAGAAGGAACAACATGTCTTAAGACACAGGGAAGAAGTAGGGCTGCTATTTGAATTTAGGCCACTTCCTACAAGTGGCCACTTTAACAAATAGGATTGAGCTCAAAGCCAAAGCAGTGGGGAATATTGATCTCACTATCCCTTTAAGTCATTATTTGTATGAGGTATCACTGGAGCCTAGGGAGAGAGCAAATGATAAAATGTATAAAGTGAGTTAACAAAATGTTTCCACCTTATCTGAGAGGATGCATTAACAGCTAGAAAAAAAATATATTATACTACCTCAAATTAACTCACTCATTAAATATGGAGAAATGATAGCAATGCTGGTTAACAAAAATCATCAGGAGAAGAAATGTGAGTAGAACTTCTGATCTTTAATTGCTCTGAGACACAAACAGGACTATGTGATGTCTGATCATTTTTATTTTCACTGTATGGTCAATGAACGTAAGATTCTAGTTCAACAGCTAATGAATTTAGTATTGATTCTCTGTACATTTAAGTCTATGATAAAGCACATCAACAGAGTAGCTGCTCTCAGTAACAGAAATTAATATAAATTGTAAAGCAACTAAGTAAGAATTAAATGAGTAGATTGCTTATTTGAAAAGAAAAATGTTAGTATATTAGGTCACTATAGCTTAATAACTAGAAACTTTAGTATCTGTGGTCAGATAGTTATGAATTTTCAGAAAGAACTCCTCTAAACTTCAGTTTTCTCCTAACAAAATGGAGATAATCATAGGATAGCCCCATAAGGTTGTAAAAATAACTTTAGGAGTATTGTATATACACAGAGCCTGGCTTCCCATAGCCCTGATATATTCTAATCATTTCAATTAAAAAGTTTTATCACTGTTATTACCACTGATATAGCACACAGGAAGATTGCAACGTCTTTGGACCACTCAAAATTGATCATTATTTCACTGGGTTTTAAACTCACTCTTGTGCCATGAAATAAGATTAAAAATGGAAAGACATTTTAATTATAGTAAGTCTTCCCAAAAGATGCAGATCTATTTTATATACAGCCCTTACATTATAATCATTAATGACTCTCTTTACTCAAAAGCTTTATCTCATAATCAGTGCTCAACAAATACTTAATAAGTTGTTTTTCCTTTGTATTATTCATTCTTATATTAAGGTAGGTAAATATTTAAAATGTATGGTATGAAACACAACAATTGATCCTTAAATGGGATTTGTGTATTTCTATCATAAAACTATTTAACACAGTGACAATGATTCTATTTATCAAATACTGTCACTACCATAGTTTAAATAGCTCAGTATAGTTGCACTGATATTGCTTTATGACTCAAAATTCACACTAATATCAAGTAATGCAGTCCATTAATATGCTGCTCAAAATGTCCTGGCAGAAGTGTACCAGATGCCCCTGACTTGTGTCCATTGCCCTGAAGGCAGCTATTGCTTAATTTTAGGAGTATCTGCTGAGCATTGCCTGTGTAATGGGGGACACTCTCAGACAATGGGGATTATGGAGATGAACATGACATCAGAAGTCCTCACTCTTATGGACTTGCATTCTAGTGAGCTGGGTTAGAGAATAATCAGGTAAATGATCTACAGAAAGTGATATGTGCATGCCGTAAAGAAAATAAAATGGGGAAAGCTAATGGGGAGTGACATTGACAGAAGTATGTCTTCGTTAGATTACATAGTAAGGAGAGCTCCTCTGTGTAATAGTCAAGTATTCTTATAAGGATGCCTGGATTCTCTTGAAGGTTGGGGAAGGGTCCAAACAAACACACACATACCAAAAACAAAACAAAACAAAATAAAACAAAACTTAAAATGACAGTCACATTCAGGGTATAGAAAGCTTTTGGTAGCTGGATTTGTTTTATTCCAACATTTCAACAGACATTACAACTCCTTGTGCCTTGACTCTTTGATGACTCTAGTACCTTAAAATGCCAATGGAGCACTGTCTCCAAGAAACAGCCCAGATCTCCCGAATATGATTGCACATCCTTTCTTTGTGCTCCCCTAGCACATTCTGTACATGCTCTCATACTCTACTGAAGAGGATTATTTATTAATACATAAATTGATAAGCCTCTTTTCTTTTCAAAAAATCCTATTTGAATTTTTATATCTAATACCCCGCAGAGCTACAAACTTATTCTGCATGCTCACAGTGGATGATACACAACACAGAGGACACTTAAATTCATTACTAAGTGTCAAGACTCATTTATTAAGCACTTTTTTCCCTCCAAACATGTGTATTTTCTCATTGACATTTGACTTGTTTAAAATTACCTTGTTGAATCTAGGAAACGACATTGCATTGTTAAATCAGATTTTTTGTTCTGTCTTCAGAATCACAAATGGTCAAGAGACATGGACATAATATTTAAGCACTAAATGTTCACCTCAGGAGTGTAGTTAATTAATAGTTAACAAATAAAGGCTCATAGTTAATAGGTAGAGGATTCACTTTGTGGCATTTTCCCGTTACATCTCTAGTGAAGCCACATAAAATTTCCCTCCATAACTGATTCAACTAGTCATCCTTTATTCAAAATTTATCTTCTTCTGGGCCTTAGTTCACATCTGAATTTCCCACTTAAAATACATCTTTTTTTTTTCATACTTTCAATCCTTGAAAAATGTGATGTCTGGGAAAAGCTACCCTACAACGTGAAGAGCTAGTACTGGGAATCTGGTGGAACAAATAAATACATAATTTTAAAAAACACAGGGGCAAATTAAGTTTAATTTCTAGAGAATGGCACCATGCCAACAATTTCAGTAAATTAAGGATCAACCCTAAAATGGGAATACTAAGTGAAATCTTTTAATATTTTCAGCTCAGTGGGCTTCAAAAATCTTTTACATCAAAGTTATTCATGAAGTTTTGGAATTTTGAACATTTTTGTTCAAAGCCCCAGTGCTGTGAAATACATGTGCAGATCCAAGAAAAAAGAATCTCTTTGAGGAAATTTGAGGTGAGCTCTGAAGTTTTATATAGATATTCTCTTGGTGCTATATAAATTATTAAATATATATTTTTCACAATAAAGATGTGCTACTTGCTATTTCCCAATATTCTATGAGAATAGATGTACAACAGCAGGCTTAGTGCTGTGCACATTATAAGCCCTCAATAACAGGTATTCCCTGACTGGTGAAGTATAAGCTTCAGTTCTATTGTAAGTGAAGTAGACTGAGCTTGTATAATACATCTGGCCAAGGATGACCCATGACACTAGTTTCCCTGCATGATGCCATTTTCAGGAAATGAGGCTGATTATTTCACAGCTTGGTGTCTTGTTTTCCCAATGCCTTTAAATCTTGCCATGAGCACATTTTTCTTTATATAATAGGTAAAAGGAGTGAGCTATCCTAAGTCTACTTCAGAACATGCTGGGTGACATGCTCTGATTTCCATTGCTAATAATTGCAATTCTACTGGTTCTTGTTGGTATGTCTAATGTGTACTTGTCCACTTGAATCCTTCTCCCTTTGCTATATTATAGGCCTTAAAACTTTCATTACCTTAAATAACACGTGCCAGATACTTGATAGCTATTCAATATATAATAGATTTGATAATTTTTGAATTTCTGTTCATCCCCCTTTATTCTGTACAATGCACTTCCATTAAATCTAAACTAGGGCATCATTCTAATGATGTTACATCTTTTCCCAAAATCTTCCATAATTTCCAAATCTTTGGGGAATAAAGTACAAATGACTTATCACAGTATTCAAAGTCATCTTGTTCAGGCCCCAACTTAAATATGTCTTCTTAGCCATCAAGACTAGATTCCTACAGAGTGTTTAAGAGCTTGAACAATGAAATCAGATTCTAATTCTGCCTCCACAATTTATGACCTACATGGCTTAGTGCCCTCATCTGTAAAATTGGGGAAATAGTATTAATTATGTCAATAACTTATAGTAAAGATTGAGATAAATGGGAAGCTCTTAGCAATGTCAGTTTTTTTAATGCTTGGCATATCTGATATGGAGAAAATGTTCATTTTTTTTAGCAACTATTTTATATAGAGTGCCGTATTGTAGTTTTATAATGGGATGACCCGAAAAGCATACCCTTTCCTGAAAGAATAAAATACTCTTCATTATTAGTATATATTTAGTGGGAAAAAAAAGGAGACGTCTAAGGGCCAAGGAAATTTAGTAGCTTCAGCTTAGCTGATAATATTCTTTGCCTAAGTTTTATGTTAGAGTTATTCTCAATTAATGGACAAAAATAATTCCCTTGAGGAGAGTGATTTTCCTCTAACAATAATAATAATGTCTGGAGAGTGCTCCAGAGGAACTGCACTCTGGGGAATATCTCACGGATTTCCTCAGCATCCTAGATGAAGATGGCGTGCACAGAGGGAGACAGAAGGCCACCCTGATGGTCCCTTTACTTTTCCTCTTCTCCACATTTTTAATTCAATACTTCTCTGCTCTCTTTCTACTCCCACAGAAGCACTAGAGCTGAATATTATAAGTAATGTCTCTGTTCTTTCTAAACTGTTAATCATTCACTTAAGAAATGGTACAGGAACATACACAGAGTAAAACATTCTGAAGCCAAGTGATGACCTGCATTCTCAATGAGCATTATGGACTTTACTTCTGTGGCGGTCTTTGTCTTCACTTCTTCCTTAATTTTCTTCTCTCATCATTTTCCCAAAGAATACCTTGCATACACCCTTGTCCTTATCTTGTTGGACATCAAGTTTTTAATTAATGGAAGGACTATCACATTGGCATCATCAGTCTGTTAATTATGACTGCAAGGAGGGTCATCCAGAAGTCAAACAATGTCAGGGTCTCGTAAACAGAAAGGGATGTTATAAGTAGCCTCCAAATTTTGTTCAGTTTTAGGACAAATGATTACCAGAAAACTCCAATCTTTAATATGATAATTGATGTTCTGAAAGCTTATATAGGCTTATGGCACTTGGCTAAAAATACCTAGAGAATTCCTTATATGTAAATCTACACACTTGGAACTATGAGCTTTCCTTTCTCCTGGCACAGGCTGTTGCTAACTAAAGCAGCCTATGCCCCTGCTAACCTGGTGTGACCCCTCAATGTCAAATGCTCACCAATAAATCCACTCTGGTTTTGAAAAAAAATCAAATTTTGAATGTGTCACCAAATACTTTTTATTGAGTTCCCACAGTGTATTTATATATATGTATATATTTATGAATTATATATATATGCACAGATATAAATCTAAGCACACTTGTTAGATATTTTGTTATGCTTCTATAGGTCCCTGAGGCTCTTTCCATAAAGTTTAGTCTATTCTTTCTTTGTATATATGTACTGATTTATGCAGGGGATTGAACCCAGGATTTCCAGCATGCTAAGCAGAAGTTCACTGTCCGTCTCTTCTATTCTCTCCATCTTGCTGTTCAACTTATTTATGAATTTTCTGTTATGCTTATTTTTTAAGTTCCAAAATGTTCATTTCATTCTTTTCATGTATTTTTTGTACATTTCCTATGTTTTTTTCATTTTTTTCATTACTTTCAAGAATGCTAATAATTCCTCACTGAAGTCTTTCTCGTTGGCTCCTTTGAAATTCTTGCCAGATCAAATTTTAACTTCTTTTTGTATTTCCATATTGGTGTTTATGTACCATCTCTTATTATTCAAGTCGAGATTTCTCTAGTTTGGGGTAAGAAGGTAATTTTCTATTGAATCCTGGATATTTTGTGCATTAGTTATAAGACTGGATATAACTAAAATCTTCCTCTAATGCTGCACGGGTGGAGACAATGGGATATCATCTGGTGTCAGGCTCTTGAGAACTGAGTGACTCATGTCTCATGTGAGAGGCAGGAGTTTGCACACCTTATTAGGTTTCTGCCATAACACCATCAAGGACCAGAGGGATAAGGATGGCTTGTTACTCTCCCCTCCACATCCTTCATTGACATTGCAGTAGATGGCCTTACTATATAGACTCAATGAGATGCTACATGAAATAAAATAAAATAAAATTAAATTAAATTAAATTAAAAACCAAGAAGGTGTCTTGGGGAAAAGTCTTATTCTAGGATTGAGGCAAGAAAAGTGCAAGATGATGTAGGAATATCTTGTCAGAAAGAATAATTGCATGATTTATATGAAAGAAAGAGACCTGTCAAATGAATACTGTTGCTAGCTCCCAGGACTCCCAGGGATTAAATCTGGAATACTTGGAACACCAAAATAAATAATGTAAATTATGTTGTTAGTCTTATATATCCTTGCTGTCTTTATATGCTTTTTCTTTCAATTATTGAAAGAGTTACATAAAAGCAAATAAATACGGAAATGGCAAAATAAATAAATATATAAATCATGATAATGATTATTTATAACCCACTAATTAAAATAAGAATTATAGAACTTTATGCTAAATTAAAGAAAGAAAGAGCTCTTTTTTATAATGGAGTCACAATTTAATTATGAAAGTTAAAAAATCACCAGTGGGGCAAGGGATATAGTTCAGTAGTAGAGCACTTACCTAGTAACCAAGAGTCCCTGGACTCAATCTTAGCACTAGGAAAAAAAAATCTGATTCAATTTAATAGGGAGCGGGATATTTAGATAGTTTCAAAATATCTTTCACAAATTATTTTTTTGATTAAAAAGGGAAAAATACTATTTTTACAGTGAAGAAGCTCGGTAAATACCACCTTAATTAAGTGATCAAAAATAACATGAAATCACCAATATTGAGACAAAGGGACATCAAGTCATGATAGAGTGAGAAGGATGTTAGTTGAAATTTTATATTTCATAGCTTTAAACTAATTAGGAGAAAAAAATTAGACAAGTCCAAACTTTTATATTCTATAAAATAATTGGTGTTTACTTTTTAAAAATATGAAGGCTAAGAAAGACAAAAGCTGAAGTACTGCTTATTTAAAAAGAAAAAAGAAAAACTAAAGAGTCACTGAAATTAAATACATTGCATTATCCTAAATAGTGTCCATACCTATAAAAATGGAAATAAAAGATATTATAGAAAAAAATAACAAAAATTTAATATTGGCTATGATTTATCTGAGATTGAGAAACTATCATGTGTGATTCAAATCCACCCAGTTCTGTTTTTATATGACTATTGCATTACACATGAGTTTATATTTCAAAAGGTTGTAAAAGCAGAACAAAAACCCAATAAAATGCAAGATATTTGGTAAGGCCCCCTAAAGTCTGAAATATTTATTATTTGCTCCATTTTTGCTAAATTATGAACTAGAGTACTAGTAGAAGTCAAGATTTTTTTTGTTTGTTTTATCTCTTAGAACCAGCAAGAGCCCTTGTCTTTTTATTTTTATGACCCAAAAAATTCCCTTTATTCTCCTTAAACCACTTGGGTTACGACTCTGATGCTTGCAACCAAAAGGGTCTGAATTTATGCAAACATCCTGTGCCAGGACAAGAGCACGCCTTTGCTTTCCTCTGCTCCTTTGCAATTAATGACAGTAGGACTTCAACTTGGAAATGCCCCCTTTATATTTTTTTTTCAATCCACAAAACTAATAAAGAAGAAAATTGTGAAATACAGTCAATTGTGCATATGATCTCTAGATGTTTTTGGCTGTTGATCACTGAATTCCCTTCTTTATTTGGTAGTATAGAACATATTTAAGTTGGTGCTATCTTTTGGAGGACTTATCAGCTCTGCAGTTATGCCTGGCCTGATGGTGCAGGTTTAGACATTTGCCATTGCACAGGTGCATATGTTCTTGCAAATGCCATTATACATTCTGTTCCTCTCAGAAGAAATATCGATGAAATGTATCCAATGTAATTAAAAATGGATTAATAATGAAAATGTCAATTCAATGAACATAACTAATAGCACTGTGAGTTCATATAATTACTTTTTAAATGGTCTAAAGATCTGATGGGGGAAAAAGCCTTCACTATCACATTACACCATTTCATAAAGTTACATTTCCAGAAAACTCATAAAGCAATTCTAAAGGGAGGGCACAGTTGAAGGGAGATAAAAGAACATCAGAATGATCTAGAGAAATAAGATTTCTTACTTTTCAGAAGTAGGCCATGTGTAAGTCAGCTTACTGATAAAAATAATCCTGGGTAACGTATGAAAAGAAAATGTTGATTTGGTTCACAGTGGTGGAGGTTTTAGTCTATGATCCATTGGTCCCGTTGCTTTGAGCCTGTGGCTGCACATCATGGTGAGAGCATGTGGCGAACAGAGACACACACCTTATGGCTAGGACACAAAAGCCTTAACATATGGGCCTTTGGGAGACATTCCAGATTCAAATTATAGAAGAATACAATATTTAATTTGTTCTCTTTTTCCAATCATTTCAGCAAATATACTGAATGTATAATGCATGGCAAGCACCAAGTAAATAGTAGTTAATAGAACACGGCCCTTACTGTTGAGGTAATGAAAAGTGCCAGAGAAGCAAAAGCTCATAAAATTGAAAAGGCCTATAAGTCAAATGAAAATTGTACATATAGACCTGATGGCCTAGGGCTTTAAAAAAATGTCTTCTCTTAAAAAAAATGGAAGTTTGGATATTAAAGATGAATAGGAGTTGATCAGACAATCTTACCAATGACAGGTTCATATGCCTATAGGAGAAAAGATAAAATTACAACATTAGTCAATATGAGTAGAAATTTAAAATAATGAAAAATCAGAAAAGTTGTTATAGACACTTAAAAGTTCAAAAGGCTGTAAATCAAGTTTATATAGGAAATGGTGGAATTTTTTTAAAAATCGAAGTTTTGCATTTCTACAAGAAAACATAGGTTCAGAGAGAGTCATCTTGGACAAATAAATGCAGAATATAAAGCTGAGAAAATAAGCAAAAATAGTGAAAGAAAGTGGGGACTATAAAGAAAGGGTGAAGAGAGGGAAGCAGGAGCCAGCTGAATATAGGTTAGCAACAGTCCAGATCATTGCCACCAAGAGGAAGCCAAGTGCAGACTTTATTAAAAAGAAGACAGCTGGGCTGTCTTCCTTGAATTAGTATCTGAGACATCGCTTTGAGTCTCCAAGGCTTTACTAACCAATCACCTTTCCAGAGCTGCTGATTTACATGAGAGGAAATATGGGATCTAGAGGAATCTGCAAATGTGTCCCAAGTGAGGATGGTCATATGACGCTTTCTCACTTTTTCCCATTCTGTGAGTAACAGAACCATATTTCTTTTGGAGAACCATCACTCTCATGTCACTTGGATGGGCTGAATTGACCCCTACCTAGATGTTCCTTGTGACCAGGGCCTGCATAAAACATTACATACTCAGGCTTTAGTGATCAGCTTACAAATGCGAGACAATTGGAAGAATTTTTTTTTTATTGACTGCACTCAGAATTATGAAAATACAAGTTTGAATCTGTCTGAGGTCACTAGTGGTAACGAACCATCTGAGAAAGAAGTGAATAGAGAGAAAGTGAGAGCTATGACATATAGTAAGATCAAGTCCTGATGACATTGTGTAATTGGGTCTGCTAGTCATACGTTTCCTCAGTTGTTATTATTATTATTATTATTTGGTATGGGGAATTGAACTCAGGTGTGCTTAACCATGGAGTCACATCCCCAGCCCTTTTTATATTTAATTTGAGACAGGGTCTCCCTAAATTGCTTAGGGACTCGCTAAATTGCTGAGGCTGACTTTGAACTCGTAATCGTCCTGCCTCAGCCTCCTGTGTTGCTGGGATTACAAGCATGCGCAGTTATTATTTTTTTGGAAGTGTCTTTCACTCCAATTTTTGAAAGATATCTTATTGGGTATATAATTCTAAGTCCATCATTTATTTTATTACTGTTCATTTATTTTCTTATCATTCCTTTGCTGTTAGTTTTATTATTTTCTTTAAAATAAATTATATTGTATATATTTGAGATTTACAACATGCTACTATTGCATATTTATATATAGTAAAATACTTACCATAGTGAAACAGATGAACATAGCTATCATCTTTCATAGTTTTTTTTGTGACAAAGATAGCTAAAATCTAACTATTTCACAAAAAATCCCTAATATGAGGTAATTTTATTAACTATAATGCTTACTCTGTGAATCAAATCTGTAGAATTTTTCATGTTATATATTTACTAATTTGTATCCTTTGACCTTCATCCCCGCCCTCCACTACCTATGGTAATCATTGTTTTATGCTCTAGTTCTGTATATTTGACATTATTTATTTATGTATTTATTTATTTGGAGTACCAGGGATTGAACCCAGGAGCGCCTAACCACTGAGCAACATTCCAGCTCTTTTTATTTTTTAATTTGAGATGAGGTCTCACTAAGTTGCTTAGGACTTTGTTAAGTTGCTGGCTTTAAACTTGTGATCCTCCTGCCTCAGCCTCCCAAGCTATTGGGAGTACATGTGTGTACCACCACACCCACAACCTCTCTTATTTTTGTTTTTTGGATTCCATATATAAATTCTATCATGCATACTTTGCTTTCTGTGTCTGTGTAGGGCTTATATAGTGTGATGTCCTCTAGTTCCATCCGTGTTGTGATAAGATGGCAGAATCTCCTTTTGTAAGACCGAATAATATTATTTGTGTGCTTTTGCATGCATGTGTGTGAGCGTACATGTTTGTATGTGTATGTGCATGTATGTGGTTTTCTTATCCATTTGTCCACTGATGGACACTGAAATTGTTTCTATATCTTGGCTGTTATGAATAAAGCTATAATGGACATAGGAGTGAAATTATATTAGGTGATGAATTCATTTTCTTTGGGCATATTCAGAAAAAGGATTTCTGGGTTATATGGTAGCTCTATTCTTAAATTCTTTAAAAATTTCCATACTGTTTTTTTCAAATGTTTATAGGTAATCCACATTCTCAGTGATAGTATTCTAGTATTTCTTTATCTTCATAGTCTTGCCAACATTTATTTTTCATCTCTTTGATATTAGTCATCCTAATAAGTATGAGTTAATATCTTAAGAGTAGTTTTAATTTTCATTTCCTTAATGATTGATAACATTGACTACCTTTTAAAGTATTGTTTAACCATTTTTATGCCTTCTTTGGAGAAATATCTGTTAAATGGACTATTTATCTGCTATTGAATTAAGTTCTTATAAATTGTGGATATTAACCCATTATCAAATATGTAGTTTGCAAATACATTTTCCCAGTCTGTGGATAGCTTTTTCATTTTGTTGATTGCTTCTTTTGCTGTGCAGAAACTTTTTAGTTTGATGTTGTCCCATTTATTTACCTTTGTTTTGTAGCTTGAGGCTTTGGTGAAATATCTAAAACACTGCCAATGCTGAAGTCAAGGAGATTTTCCCCCGTAGTCTCTCCTAGGAGTTTTGTGTTTCCGTGTTTCACATTTAGATGTTTTATCTATTTTGAGTTTTTGTGCATGACGTAAGATAAGGGTCCAATTTTATTCTATTGCATGTGAAAATCCAGTTTTCCCAGCACCATTTGTTGAAGAGACAATCCCTTTTTTCATTTTGTCCTCTTACTGTCCTTATTGATAATACTTGACCATTTGTGTTTGGATTTATTTGTGAGCTCTCTCTCACCTATTCTGTTAGGCTATGTTTCTGTTTTTATGCCAGTGTCATATCATTTTTATTACCAATAGCTTTGTAATATCATTTTAAATCAGGAAGTATGATACCTCCACCTTTGTTTGTTCTTCTCAGAATGGCTTTGCTCATTTTTTTGTGGTTTCATACACATTTTTGGATTTTTTCTATTTTGGTAAAAAAATGTCATTAGAAATTTGATAAGTACTGCATTATATCTGTATATCATATTGGGTAGTATATTTGTTTATTTGCTGTTGCCAATAATATGGGCCAGGTGAATTGTAAAGAAAGGAGGCTTATTTTGGCTCATTTTCTATAGGTACATATTCAAGGGACTAAATCTGGTGATGGTCTTTTTGCTGGTAGAGTTCCAATGGGCCACAGGGCATCAAATGGCAAGAGACATAAGCATGCATTGTGTCTGTCTGGTCCCTGTTTCTCTTAGTTACCAGGATGCAATCCTGGGGACCCCAACCTAATTATCTAATCCTAATCACTTTCCAAAGGTCCCACCTCTAGACACTATAGTCAGATAAAGTTCCCACTCCCTTAGTATCTCATAATGGGGATTGGGTTACAACATATTAAGTCATGGGGACACTCATGCCATATCTGAACCATAGCAGGTAATATAGATTTTTAACAATATTAATTCTTCTAATCCATGTACATTGGACAGATTTCCATTTTTGTATCTTCTTCAGGTTTTTAAAATATTTTTCATCAGTGTGTTATAGTTTTCAATGTATAGATCTTTCACTGTCTTGGTTAAATTTATTACCAAGTATTTTATTTAGAAACTATTATAAAGAAAATTTTCTTTTTAAAATTATTTTATTTTTAATTTAAAAAAAATTTAATTTGTTCTACGTAGTTATACATGACAGTGGAGCGCATTTTGACACATTATACACAAATGGACCACGATTTTCAGTCCTCTGGCTGCACATTGTGCAGTCTTCCTGGTAATATAATCACACATGTATATAGTCTAATAATGTCCATTTCATTCCACCATTCTTCCCATACCCACAACCTCTTTTCTCCCCTTACTCCCTCTGCACAATCCAAAGTTCCTTAATTTGTAAAGGAGATTTTTAAAAATTTCTTTCTCAAATAAATGATTATTTGTGTGTCAACATGCTACTGATTTTTTGCATGTCGATTTTGTATCTGCAACTTTACTGACTTAATATATTAGTTTTAGGATGCATGAATGTGTGTGTATGTGGGTGTGTGTAACTTTTGGAGTTTTCTACATGTTGGATGATGACATCTGAAAATAGAGATAAACTTACTTCACCTTCTATAATTCAAATTCCTATTATTTAAAGAAATAGTCTGATTGCTCTTGCTAGATCTTCCAGTATTATGGTGAATAGAAGAGTGGGCACCCCGACCTTATTCCAGATCTTAGTGGGAAAGCTTTTAGTTGTCCCTACAAATTATGATGGCAGCAGAGGCATTTTCATAAATGTCTTGTATTAGATAGAGGAACTTTATTTCTAAACTCAAACAGTTAAGAATTCTAACAAGGAAAAAATGATAAACTTTGTTAAATGTTTTTGGTGTCAATTGAGATGATCATGTGGGTTGTATTTTTAATTTTTTGATATGTTGTTGAATTGGGGTTTCCAGTAGTTTATTGAAGATTTTTGCATCAGTATTCATAGATACATTGGCCTATAGTTTTATTTTTCTTGCTGTATCTTCATGGTGAAGTGAGGGTAGCTTTATAAAATGTGTTTTGGAGTGCTCCTCCCTGCCTCTATGTTTTGGACGTATTTAAGAAGTATTAGTAATAATTCTTTGAATATTTGGTAGAATTCGGCCATAAAGCCATCTTGTGGTGAGATTTTATTATTAGAAGATTTTTAATTGGTTCCTCAATCTTTTTATTTGTTATTGGTCTGTTCAAGCTTTCTATTCCTTTCCAATTCAATCTTAGTAAGTTGTATCTTTCTAAGAATTTATTCATTTACTCTATTTTATCAAACTTGTTGACATATAATTTTTCATAGATATAGGTTTATTTCTGAGGTGTTTGTTGTAATATCTCCACTTTCATTCTGATTTTATTTACTTGAGTCTTTTCTCCCCACCCCCTTTATTTTTCCTAGTTAGTTTAGCTAAGGGGTTTCAATTTTGTTTGTTGTGTCAAAGAACAAACTCTTGGTTTTATTGACTTTTTCTATAGATTTTCTGTTCTCCGTTTGATTTATTTACATTCTGAAGTTCATCATTTCTTCCTTCTGTGAACTTAGGGTTTAGTTTGTTTTTCTTTTTCTGGAGATGGTATTAAACAGTTCATTTGGGATATTTCTTTTTAAAATGTAATTGTATTGCTATAAACTTTCCTTCTCACTTTCAGTTACTATTTGTATGAAATATCGTCTTCTGTCCCTTCATTTTCAGTCTATGTGTGCACATGAAGCTAACATGGGTTTCTTATAGGCAACTTGTAGTTGCAACTTGTAGTTGCATATTGTTTTTAAAATTCATTTAGTTATTCTATGTCTTTATTTATTTAGACAAAGTCTTGCTATATTGTTTAGGCTGGTCTCTAACTTCTGGGCTCAAGTGATCTTCTTGCTTCAGCCTCCTGAGTACATGGGGCTATAGGTGCACGACTCCTTGTCTGCCTATCACTCTGTCTTTGGAGAATTTAAAATCCTTTGACATTCAGCATTATTATTGACAGGTAAGAACTTACTCCTATCATCTTACTAATTTTTTTAAATGATTCTTTTGTGGATTCTTGCTACATACATTTGTGACTAGGTGATTTTCTATTGTACTAAACTTTAATTCCTCTTTCTTTCTTGTTTGTGTATCCACTATAGTTTTCCTTTATAGTTACTATGGGGCTTACATAAAACAACTTGTAGTTATAATAGACTATTTTAAGTTAATTACAACTCAATTGTCACAGACAAAAACACCAGACTTTTATGCTCCTTCCATTATTTATATTTTTGTTGACACAATATACATCTTTTATATTGCATATTTCTTCAGTCAACTTTTTTTTTATTATTATTATTTTAGAGAGAGAGAGAGAGAGAGAGAGAGAGAGAGAGAAGAGAGAGAGAGAATTTTAATTTTTTTTTTTTTAGTTTTCGGCGGACACAATCTTTGTTTGTATGTGGTGCTGAGGATCGAACCCAGGCCGCGAGCATGGCAGGCGAGCGTGCTACCGCTTGAGCCACATCCCCAGCCCCCTATATTGCATATTTCTTAATACTTTATTGCAGTTAAATTTTTTGACCATTCAACTTTTAACTATCATATTCAAGATTTGAAAAATTTACACACCAATGTTACAGTAATGAAGAATTCTGAATTTGACTATGAATTTACCTCTCCCCAGGAGTTTTATACTCCCATATGTTTTCTCAATAGTAATTATTGTCCTTTCATTTCATGTTGAAGAACTGTCTTAAACATTTTTTTGTAATGCAGGCCTAGTGGTGGTTAATTCCTTCAGTTTTTCTTTTTGTCTGGTAAAGATTCATTTCTGAAGTACAGCTGTGCATTTTGTGCTGGCAGATTTGTATTTTATTTTCATAATTTGAATATTTTACTCATCGTTTCCTGGCCTGCAAAGATTCTGTGAAGAAATCTGCTTATAGTTTAGTGAGGATTCCCTTGTTGGTCACTTGATGCTTTTATCTTGCTACTTTAAAAATTCTCTTTGTCTTTTGATATTTTGATGGTAGCATACCTTGTTGAGACCCTCTTTGCATCAGATTGATTTAAGGACCTTAAAGCTTCATGGATCCCAAGACTGGAAAAGTTTTTATCTGTTATTTCCTTAAATAAGCTTTCTGCCTTTTCTCCATATTTTCCTTCTGGAACTCCTATCCTGTGGATTTTGTTCACTTAATGGTGTCATCTAAATCCTGCAACATTCTTTTCCCTTTTCCATTCTTTTTCTTTTTTTTTCCTTTGACCTGATTATTTCAAATGACTTATATTCAAGTTCAAAGATTAGTTCTTCTGCTTGATCTTGCTTGCTGTCAGAACTGTCAGTTGTACTTTTTTTATCTCATTCATTGAGTTTTTTGACTCCAAGATTTCCATTTGGTTAATTTTTAAATTTAAATTAAATGTACTTTTAAACAGGTACATGGGAGCATAAAAATTGTGTATATTAACGGGGTAACATGATATTTCAATAGAGGTATATATTGAGTAATGTTTACGTCAGATTAATAATGTCTTTCTTCTTGAACATTTATCACTCTTTTGTGGTAAAAAAATTCAAAATCCTTTTGTTTGCTTGTTTGTTTTTGAAATAAGTAGTACATTATTGTTATCCATAGTCACCATTACTGTGCAATAGCACACCAGAATGTTTTCCTTATATCTAACCATAACTAATTCCCATTGATCAACTTTTCCACATCTCTCCCTTCTTCGAATTTCCCTAGCCTCTGGTAACTATCACTCTACTCAAAACATTCACAAGATCCACAGATTCAGAAACCATGAGTGAGATCATGTGGTATTTGTCTTTCTTCATGTATCTGGCATACCTGTTCCTGGTTTATTATAGTGCTCTCCAGTTCCATCCCTGAATTATAGAACTTCATTCTTTGTATGGGTGAATCTATCCCATTGTGTATATATTCCACATGTCTGTTATCCATTCATCAGTTGATGGACAATCAGGTTGATCTTTTCTTTTTTTTTTTTCATGTTGATACTGGGGATTGAGCACAGTAATGATTTGCCACTGAACTGCATTCCCAAGTCCTTTTTAGTTTTTGATACATCATCTTGCTAAGTTGCTCAGGCCCTCACTAAATTGCTAAGACTGGCTTTGAACTTGTGATCCTCCTACCTCAGTCTCCTGGATCACAGAGATTATCTTTGGGATTATGAGCATGCACCACCTGCTCAGCTCCATTTCTTAACTGTTTTGAATAGTGCTGTAATAAACACGGAAATATAGATTTCTCTTTGACATACTGACTTCATTTCTTTTGAATATTTATCCAGTAGGATTGCTAGATCATATAGTAGTACTATTTTTAATTTTTTGAGGAATCTCCATACTATTATATATAATAGATATGCTAAATTACATTCCATTCAATTTTGTGCCAGGATTCTCTTTTGTCCACATCTTACCCAACATTTATAATCTTTCCTCTTTCTGATAATAGCCATTATTACTAAAGTGAGGTAATATCTTATTGTGGTTTTGATTTGCATTTTCCTGAAGATTAATGATGTTGAATTTTTTTCTTTTGTCTGTTGGCCATCTGCATGTATGCTTTCTTTTGAGAAATATCTATTTAGATCACTTTTAAATTAGAGTTATATATATTTTTTCTTATTGAGTCTTTTGAGATCCTTATATATTATGAATATGAACCCCTTACCAGAGGTTTAGTTTTCAAATACTTCCTCTCATTCTGTGGGCTATATCTTCATTATGTTGAATATTTCCTTTGCAGTTCAGAAGATTTTTAGTCAGATGTAATCCCATTTGTTTATTTTTGCTTTTATTTTTTGTGTTTTAGCATCTTGATCCCAAAATATGTGCCTATTCCAGTATTCCCAGCCCCTTTTTTCAGTGCTTTCATGCTTTCAGGTCCTATATTTAAGTCTTTGATCCAATTTGAGTTAATTGGTATAACTGTTGAGATACAAGGATTTAGTTTCATTATCCTGCATGTGGCTATTTAATTTCTCCAGAACCTTTATTGAAAAGACTCTAATACATATTCTTAGTATCTTTACAAAAAAATCATTGGGTTTATGATATTTATTTCTTTGTTGAACTTCTCATTCAGATCCTATAAATTGCTTCACTGATTTAATTAAATTATTGTTCCGTTCTCTCTTGTGTGTCACTCAACTTCCTTAAGATCATTATTTTGAATTCCTTTTTAGGCAATTTGTAAATTTACCTTTCTCTGGGGTCAGTTTTTGGAACATAGTGTTCTTTTGGTGGTGACACATTTCCTTGCTTTCTCATTTTCTAGTGTCCCTGAATTCCTGCACACCTGGTGGAATGGTTTCCTCTTTCAATTTAAAGTGTGTTTTTCATAAAGACAAATGATCACTTTTTAATGAGTATTAGGCTGGGATCTTGTTTAGTGGGCACAGCACATCAGCTCTGGATATGGGTGGGTGCAGTAACAGAATCTCCCTCCATTCCTTCTCTTCATCTGTGATCAACATCAGTGATGACTGCTGGTGGCTCAATGGCCTCAACTGAAGAGTTTGTAGCAAGTTAGGTCACTAGGATTCCCAATGGCAAGGAACTTTAAGAGCCTCCTGTTCTCACTTTTACCACAGTGGGGAGACTTAGCTGAGGGTATCCCTCTTGATTTCATGTCTGACACAGGCCACAGGCAGTCACAGCATTGCTGTATTGCAGAACACAGATGCTCCGATGGCTATGGATGTGGGGTCCCAGGCTCCGTGTCTTGATAAACCACTGTGGCACCTGTAGGACTCCTTTAGCACAGGAAGTAATACCCAGAATCTAAAAAAGGATAGCATCAAATTAAAATGTTCCTTTACAGCAAAGAAAGCCGTTAAGACTTTGAAGAGAAAGACTAAAGAAGGGCAGCCAATTTTTGCCAGCTACTCTTCTAATAAAGGACCAGGATCCAGAATATACAAAAAAAATCTGAAAAATCTTACCATTACTAAAACAAATAACCCAAATAATAACCGGGCAAATGAAATAAATTGATACTTCTCTAAAGAAGACATACAAACAACCAATAACTATGTAGAAAAATCTTCAGTATCTTTAGCAATTAGGGAAATGCAAATCAAAACTATACTGAGATTTTTATCTCACACTATTTCAGAATGGCAGTCATCAAGAATACAAATAATAATAAATGCTGGAGAGAAGGTGGAAAAAAATGAATTTTTACCCTGTTGAAGGGATTGAAAATTAGTACAACCACTATGGAAATCATCATGGAGGTTCCTCAAAAGACCCCACTATACCACTTCTTGGTGTTTATCTTAAAGTATTAAAGTAATCATGCTATAACAGTAAATGTGTATCATGTTTATAGCAGCACAACTCAAAATAGTTAAAATATAGAACCAGTCTAGATGTTCATCAAGGGATTAATGGACAAAGAAAATATACACAACGGTGTTTTAGTCAGGCATAAAAAACAATAAAATTATATCATTTGCAGGAAAATGGATGGAACTTGAGTACATTAGGTTAAGCAAAATAAGCCAAACTCAGAAAGTGAAGCATTGTATGTTTTCTCTCATATGTGAAAGCTAGAGAGGATAGAGGAGAAGAAAGGTGGGAGATCTAATGAAAATCAAAGGGGGATCAGTAAAGGAAAGGGATGGGGGTGGGCAAAGAGAGGAGGGAAAAGAGAAAGATTGGAGAATGATATTGGCCACATTATATTGTTATGTCATGTACATGTACAAATATGTGACAGTAAATCCCACCATTATGTAAAATCATAATGCATGAATTAAAATATGAAAAAAAGAATGAGCCAGAACAGAAAATAAATGAATAAGTGAATAAACTATGGTGGCAACCGTGATGCAGGCACATGTTCAAGCTGAGACATCAATGGGTACAGCTCTCCTACAAAAACTGAAGACCGACTTTCAGCATTCTCCTGGCTTGGGCCCACAAGGCAAGCTTAGAGCCAAGATTCTGATCCTAGGGATTAGAGCACAACGCTGTCGTGGATTCAGGGACGATTCAATGTCATTTTCTTGTTTTACCTGATACTTTCTGTTTAATATCTGTAAAAAAAAAACCCAAACAAACAAATAAAAAAAAGACATTTGTAGCAGTTCTAGATGATGTTAAATTTCTCAAGAGAATTTTTTTACCCTCTCCTCTAGTTGTTAACTAGAGTAGGGGATATTTACTCAATAAAATACAAGAGAGTTTCTTTAAAGATCAGTGTCAACAAGACTGAGATCCTAATTAGAATAAGATGCACTCCATGTTTGAAGAAAAATGTCAAAATATACTCTGCTGTCATGTGTAACTAAAAAGAACAAACAAAGAAAAAAGATCAGTGTCAAAGTTGGTCTTCCTAGATGTACATCTTCACAAGTCCCATTTGAGAGTCCAAGGAACTCATTACGGCTCCTTCTCCTTGGGGGATCCTGAACTGCATTTTTTGTTACTCAATACCATTGAAATATTGAAAAATCAGCCTTGTTTGGTACAAAATAATCCCAGAAGATCAACATGGCTTGGAACTCTGTCACTGCTTTCTTCTTCGGATCCAGCATGTCCTTCCCAGCTCACTGCAGACCTTACCACTCCACAATGTTTTGTACCCACTGGCTTCATCCAATTTCATCATCTGCATGGTCCCTGCCTGTAATCATTTGATATTTATCTCCAGAAAGCAAGGGGAACAATTGAATATCCTCTGCTCTTCAGGCTCCACAGAGAAGCTTCTGTGGCAGTAAAAGGGATTTGTTTTTGACATAAAGTGAGGCACCACTTAAGAATTGGCAAAGTCTTCAACAGGAAACCTACTGAGTTTTAGGTTTATGTCTTCGTGCTCCTACTCAGGAATCCTGATCCCTCTTACACTAACAACCTTGGCAGCCTCGAATTTCAATTTTAACTCCACGGTCCTGTGAAATTGCCAAAACACTCTGCTGACTTTTCTACTTTTTTACAGCTGCCTCTTGCCTTCTGGCTCCTCAGCTTCTCCTCTTTTGCCAAAAATTGGCAAATTTCCCCAACAGAAAAGCGGTCTGTACATACGAGTCACCTCAATGAGTGTCCTTTTTCTGAAATGTTGGTCTCACAAATCCTAGCTCCAATGTCATTTTTACAGTCTTCAAACAGATTGTGGGGTGTGTGTGTGTGTGGGGGGGTTGTTTGGATTTTTCATTGCTCTCAGGGAGGCACAATACTATATCATAGCATGAAGCAAAAGAATTTTTAACTGTGTATTTTAGACATGAGAGCATTTCACATGAAGGTTCACATTTTTTAGGATTCTAATTTCTTTCAACTAAGCATGCACATGCTAAGACACACAGTCTTCACCACTCTCTACTGCCTTTCACCATGCTAGCTTCACTTATTTCTAATCCCTGCATGTCCCTCTGGAATCTTTGTATTTTGCATCCCTTGAAATGTATTAAAAGAACAGAATGCTCTAGTTATAGCACAGGTGAGGAGCTTCAGTGACAATAAAAGGGATTTTGTTAAACATAAAGCATTTTTCCTTTATAGGCACTTCCAGTATGGGTGAGGCATTTCTAGAATATATTACAAGCAGACTAGATGGTGCATCCATGTAGCATAGATGGGACTATGATAGGGATTTGGAATGATTGAAGATTAGCTTAATGAGATGTATTTGATGACTACAGCTCTAATAGCTTCTGGTACATGATTTAAAAAACAAAAAGCATGTAACACATTCATGGATTTGGTATAAATGTTCATCAATCATTTAATGAATCAATATTTATGGCATATCTACTATATGCTAGCTTATTTTCTAGGCACTCAAAACCAATGGTAAGCTTTGGTTTTAGTGGGTTAATAAAGAGATGAATAAAGAAACACATAAATAATTTCAGAAAATCGTAAATTTTGGTGGTAGGTAAAGATTGATGTCCTGATGTCTAGGGTCTGAGTGTGCTGCTTTGCATGATGAAGGAAACCTTTCAAATATCACTGAGGTTAAGGACCTTAAAATAGGGAGTTATTCTGCATTAATCTGGTGGTGATGAGTAGTTAAAAACTGAAAATTTTCTTGATTATGGTCAGAGGGAGGTATGGCTGCAAAGAAGAATCAGAAAGATGTAATGTTGCCAGCTTTTGATAGGAAAGGGACCAGGAACTAAGGATTATGAATGACCTTGAGAGACTAGAAGAGAGAATGGATTCTTATCTAAAACTTCAGACAGAAGTGCAGCTTGCTTATACCTTGATCTTGAAGCCCAGTAAGATACTTGGGCTTCTGACCTACAAAGTCAAAAAATAATCCATTTGTGTGATTTTAAGCCACTAGTTTTGTTGTGATTTATTGCAGCAGCAAAACCAAACTATAAAGGTATTTTGAAGAAAAGATAATATTCTAATGATATAGAAAGAGGTGGTGGTGGTGAGGTAACTGAGCTTACTAGGGTAAGGGTGGAAGACTGTCCAAAGAAACGATGAGCAAGGCAAAAGAGAGCACAGGGAGCATGTGCCATGCAAGTGGAAAGACACCAGCATCTAACTAGAGAGCAAGGAATGTACATTGAGGGGAGAGGAGAGAACCAATGACCAGAGATGGCACAGGAGAAGCAAGCAGTGCCAGATCAGGCAGATCCAGCAGAGGGTTTGCATCATAAACTCATTCCATGTAAACGGTTTTTAGCAAAAAAATAATAGGATTTTATTTGTATCCATGAATGTATTCCCAAATAACCTGGTTTATGAGGCGTATGAGGGATACGAGAATATACATTTATATCCACATCCCAACTAATTCTTATGCAGGTGATCTTTGGATCACCATGTGATAGCCTGCTTCAATTTCTATCTCTTTGGGGACTTTTTCTCTGGCTTATGCACATTTCTTATTAACCCCTCCTTTTTCCTCCCTTAGAGACACTTTCCCAAAATATATTGTAATCTGAAAAGCACTGAACATTTTTTAGGTTTCTCCCATTTTGCTCATGAAGCCTAACCCAATTCAGGGCACACAAAAGTCCTCACGGCTCACATTGTTTAATTGAACATTTGTAAAATATTATGATTTTAAGTCATCACTTTTTCAGGTTGAATATATTCATTTTTAAAAAAATATTGATTTAGTTGTCAATGTGTGTGTGTGTGTGTGTATATATATATATATATATATATATATATATATATATATATATTCTAAGAATTGAACCAAATGTCTCACACATGCTAGGCAAGTGCTCTACCACTGAACTACAATCCCAGCCCAATATATACACTTTTAATGATGCTGATATTATAGAAATTTTACTATTTCTCCTGCTTTCACCATATCCCTTAGAATTATACTATATTTTAAAATTTATACCCCACATATAAATTTATACCCCTATTCCTTATAAAGTGAATAGGCTGAGAGCTTTGTTAGAAGAAGGAATGGATTGCATCTCTCGTTGTGGGGTGGAATGTGAGGAATATTAGAATGGGGAGGTCAGGCAAGGAAAGGATCCATCTTTAAAAAAAACCTCAAACTACAGATTGGATTTAGGAAAGCAGACTGTACTTTGGAACACGATGGAATCTGGAGATGCCTTCACAAACCACCACAAGATTAGGCCTTTTCTTCCGTGTAAACAGCTCTCACACTTGATTTGACCTTCTTGCTTCTTTAAAGGGAGCTCCACAGAACTCTCAGTCTTGCTTTATTTGCCAGAGCAGTTCCTCATCCCTCTTCATAACCAGCAGGGACAAGCAGGGAGCGTGGAGAGGAGTCTCTTATTTCCAGGAGGCAGCCAACTTTATCTGTCTGAATTTACACTATCTGGGATGATTGAAAGCCAGCAATATTTTTTTAAATTGGTAATCTTTCTTGCTTCATAACTATGTTTATTTGTGGAGACTGATGATTGTCAGGCTTGCTTCCTGTTTAAAGTCACCTCTGTTTTAGGTGTTTCAAAATTATCTTTGACCTTATGTGGAACTCAGCAGCTGTTTGTGGAATTATGTCCTGGTTTCTCATCTAACCTTTCTCTCAGCCATCTCTGATGTGGCTTTAGGATTGTGTGTGTATTCTTTTTCAAAGGAATTATCTTTAAGTGACACCATTACAGTAAATGGGGGTGAATGATCTGATGTCATTGTTCTGAGGCTGTACCTATCAGGGTAAGAACTGAGACAACTGTCTGAATAATCCAAACTCCAGGGCCTCATTTTTGTAAGTATTTTGTGGCCTCCTGTTTCCATGGTGGTGGGTGTACTCATGCACTCTTTATAACTCATATTATAGCAATTATTACAATCATAAAGTTTCCTTTCTGTATATCTGCTGTTAGCAGGCAGCAACTGCTGCCTGTTAGTCTATTTGGAAGGCATGTATCTCTATATCTCATTTGTTTTGTTTGAGGATTTTAGTTATGGAGATGCCTCCTTTCCTCCACTACATCTTTGTTATTCCAGAGCATATTCAAATATCATGAGTCATTTGCTTGATCACAACATGTGTACCCATACCAATAATCTGAACTTTACCTCTCCCATTAGGTCAAGGTATTCTGGCATTAGCTAATTTTCTTTGGAAATTAGAGGGTTTTACTCTTTGTTGATTGACTGTGATTATAATTTTATCTATATTAGCAGAGTAAAATCACATGCATATTAATATTCAGCTGTCAGTAACTCAGTAAAAGAACTTTTCCCCCTCTGGCAAAAAGACCTAATTAAACATGTACCCCTGCTTAGGGTTAGGAGTTGTAGCAGAGTCTTGTCTCTAACCGGGTGGTAGTGAGAAAGTCATTTAGCCTTGTCAAATCAGCCCTCTCTCATCTTTGAAATGAAAGAATTGATTAAGACTATTTCTAACTTGCCTTCCAGTGCTAAAATTCTGAGATGCTATAACTTCCTAAGAAGGAATCATTTTATCTTTTGGTGAGCAATTAGTTCCAGAATAGTCTCTGAACAAAATATTTTTCTTCTAGGATAAATTCTTTAGGGGAAGTTGGTGGGGGATTTTAAATTTTTATTTTAAAGAATCACATATCATAAAAGGAATGATCCAGGTCCTGAAATAGATGTGTCTTTCATAATCAGCTTTCTCTACAGTAATAGGATTTGCTAACATGTAGGTGTGTCTTGTCTGGGGATAAAAGCAAAGACAACAAGTGGCCAAAAAAGCTGCTGATCTGATTCTGGTTCAGAAAACACAATTAGAAAACAGGATTAAGATGCAGGTACATTATTTTTTTAACAGCAGATTAATGAGAATGAAGTAGAGAAAGTTTCTGCTTTGTAAATGTGTCACTTCCAGTCATATAACATATGGTTCAACACTGAACAGGGAGCAAGTGAAGCTAAATAGTTCCTGAGTGACAAAGGTCAGAAGTGGCCCAAGGTGTAATCTCAAGGAGAGTGAGGGGTGCCCTCATCCACTTCATCCCGGCTTGGCATTTCTAGTAATGAGAATGAAGTCTCTGCCAGTCACAGAGCAACTATCTATAACCTCTCAAAGAGGGTTCACAGCATCTTCTCCCACACACTAATACCATGAGCAAAATCACTCCTGGCACAGTTCCTCCCATGAAGGAGGTGACTGCACAGTGCTTCTTTCTAGAAGATGTTGACAGCACTTAGCAATTCACAGATGTTTAATAAATACATCTTGGTGAAATTATAGTTATTAGGATGCCCACTGGTGACTCAGTTCATGGATTCATGTGCTTCTAAATCTTCTGGGTGTACTTTAAGTGCACTTTGGTGGGTTTAAGTTTTCAATTATCTCTACTAATGGAAGGGAGTAGTCAATTTAAAAATAGTGAATTTTTCAAGAATATTTTCAGCATTGGTGTGAAATTTTATATCAATTCAGACCAAACTCACTATGCATAAAAAGAGAAACTGAGAATTTGGATGTTTACCTTTAGAGTCTCCTGGATCAGAAATATTTCATCTGTTAAATATTTCATCTGAAAATCACATCACAGAGAATCGAATTACTGTCCTAAACCATGGCTAGTTTTTCTCTATCAGTTTTAGTACCTTCCTATTCCCATTTGATTCAACACACATTTATTGAGCATTTAATGTACATAAAGCATGGAATGTGATGTGACACAAACACCTTCCCCTCAAAGAGCTGGCAATTCAGTAGAGAATACATGCACCCAACGAATGTGACTAAGGTTACAGAGAGCAGAGATAAGGGTGAGAGATAGGGAGGTCCTGGGGAGCTACAGAGAAAATGTAATTTTGAACTGGGTCTAGGGGCTCAGTAAAAATCTTTCAAGTAAACAAGGGAAAAGAAGTTATGCTTCTAAGATGAGGAAATTTGATGAGTGTAGTCACAAAGGTGTGCTGCACAATGACTGGTCAATGAATGGAGAATAATCAGATGTGGATTAAAATAACAGGTGCAGTATGACTGGAATTAATACTGTTAAACTCCTATAGAGCTCATTAAACTTCAGTTTGTCCTGCCAATTCTTCTGTGGCAACTTGACCTCACTTAGTAAGGATTGAAGGTCTGTGTACACCTGGGATTCTGCCATTTGTGGGAAGGGATATTGTCTACTCTGGAGAGCACTTGGACTGTAGGCAACTAGCACTGTATTTGCTTTGGCATTGTAGTAGGGAATCTAGAAATTCCAAACAAAACTCCTCTCCACCAGTCCCAAGTAGAAGGAGCTGGTCAAAGTCTTAATTAAACATTTTTTTTTTTTTGCTAAGTGTTTGCTAATGTCTAAAGCTCTGCTATGAGTTTTTCAGAAGATTCCACTTTCAACAGCTTACTGGCTCTATAACTCTGAGAATTATTGAACATCTCTAAGCTTCAGGTTTTGCATTTGTAAAAGGGAAGCAATCATACCAACCTCATGGAATATTGTTATAAGAGCAAAATGAATTAAAATATATCCACAGGACAATGACTTTATCATTCTCTGAGTAACTGGTCACATTTTTTCTTACTATTATATGCTATAATTTATACAACCTTAATTGTGTATGTAACATCACATGTGAATACCTATCCATGAAGAACTTACAGAGTAGCTCAAGAGGAGGACATAGACATGCAAGGGAGATAGTAACTCAGGGCAACAGCTGGTGAGGAGTGAGGACGAAACCTATAAAAGTATAATGCTTTCTGAGAACTGAGAGGCTCAGGACCCACAGACCAGGGCTCCTTGGAGGGCACCTGTGGAGGCAGAGGGGAGTGAGAAATAAAGCTGAAGATGAAGATGTTATACAGAATTCAAGAAGGTTTTCCCTTTTTGAAAAGAATAATATTGCTCCCTTATCTCAATAGCTTTTGAGTTGTGATCATCTTATTCAAGAGAGACTGGGTCTATTAATTGTTTTAAAAAAATTTAGTTGTAGAAGGACAAAATATCTATATTTATTTATTTTTATGTAGTGCTGAGGATTGAACCCAGTGCCTCATGCATGCAACATGCATGCATGCTACAACCCCAGCTCTGGGGCTATTAATTTAGGAAGCATTATTGAGACTCCTTCCAACACATAGGCAAACATGGTTTTAAGAGCAATCTGTGTTCATTGCAACCAATAGAGAATATCCAAAAAAATAAATGAAGAAGAAAAAAATTTTAAATATTCATTATACCTCTTTCAAAGAAAGCAGTTATTAGTACTTCTGTGTATATAATTCTAGATTTCATACATAATATGTATGTTTCCATATACAATAGCTTTTAAAACAAAGTTAAAATTATCTTTAAATATATTTTTACACTTTGCTTTCCAGTTTAACAGATATTCAGTTGTGAATATCTTACTATGCCCTTAAGTGTTTATGCTGGTTGAATCATATTTCATCTTGCCATATGTCATTAACCAAGATAAGTCACTGTCTATTTCTGAAGGATATTTACTCTTAAAAATTGTATACCAGGTGCTTTGGTTTCTGGTTGATTCTGTAAGAAACCTGGAATCACCACTCTACCCTAACACAAACATGGAGGCTAAATACACTGAAATATCAGCAACTCTTCTCAGATTTATAATAGAAATAATGCCGCTGCCTCCCAGAGACCAACAGGTTAATAGAGAGAATCAACATTCTGCAGAGCAGGAACACAAGAGCACAAACCTCCTCGGGGACTAGAGCTAAAGTATGGAACCCTGAACTTGTAGTATATATATTCAGCATTGGTATGAGGATAATATCAGCCTTATAGAATAAGTTTGGAATTATTCCCTCCTCTTCAATTTTTTTTGGGGGGGGTAATTTGAAAGGAATTAACATTAGTTTCCTTTAAATATTAGTAGAATTTAAATGTTGGGCTTTTATTGTTGGGAGGTTTTGGATTACTAATTCAACAATAGCAGCACTAGTTATAATTATGTTCAAATTTATGATTGAGTTTTGGTAGGGTATATATGTGGGAATCTGTCCATTTCTTCTAGATTTTCCAATTATTTTGTCCTGTAATTGTTTGTGGAAGTATCTTATGATCCATTTCATTTGTTGTTCTAACTAAATATTTTCAGTTTTATTTCTACTTAAAATAAAATCTACTTTTTCATTTTATTGATTTTTTAAAAAATTGTTTTTCAATTCTCTATATGGTTCATTTCTGCTCTAAGTTTTGTTATGTCCTTCGACCTCTATCTTTGGGCTTAGTTTGTTTTTCTTTTTCTAGTTTTTGTAAGGTAAAGTTCAATGCTCATTTAAAATCTTTCTCATCTTTAAATGTGGGCATTATCACTAAAACTTTTTTCTCAGTTCTGCTTTTTCTACATCCCATAGTTTGGATGTATTATGTGTTCATTTTCATTTATCTCAACACATTTTCTCTTTGTAAATTTTAATTTGTTATATATGACAACAGAATGCATTACAATTCATATTACACATATAGAGCACAATTTTTCACATCTCTGGTTGTCACAAAGTAGAGTCACAACCTTCGTGTCTTCTTCCATGGACTTAGGGTAATGATGACCATCACATTCCACCATCTTTCCTACCCTACCCCCTCTCCCTTTCACTCCTTCCCCTTTTCCCCTTTTGCCCTATTCTAACCTCCAATTTGATTTCTTCTTTGACCCCTTGGTTACTTAAGAGTATGTTGTTTAATTTCCACATATTTGTGAATTTTCAGGTTTTCCTTTAGCCATTGATTTCTAATGTCATTCCATTGTAGCTGGAAATGATACTTGATATCCTTTCAATCCTCTTATATTTATTAACCTTCTTTTATGACCAACCATGTGATCTACTTTAGAAAATGTTGCATATGCATTTAAAATTTAAAAATTTGTTGATGTTGGATGGAAATTCTGCACTTTGTAGAAAAGGGAAAACCTAGGGAGATGGAATTTTTTTTTCCTCAGGGAAAAGCTAGGAGATGGAATTTTTCTCCATATTGTACTATAGTGAGCTGGGGGACAGACCACAGCAAGTTGAACTTACATCTCTGTCAAGGGAAGGAGAATGTGGGCTTTCTATTCTGCCACCCTGCTGACATTCCCCAAATCTCTTTCTAAATTCTTATGCTGTGGGTCTTAAGGACTGGGACTGTGTACAGCATCTTTCTCACCCTCTGGTTGCTTCATGAGTATTCATGAAATATTTGATAGATGGATATAAATAGGAATTAAACCAGGCATAAAATGGTCAAGTGCATACCCTTGGCACCCATTTCTTACTAAAATAACATGAGCCTTGGCTTGAATAAGTACTGAAGGATGAAATTTGAATTATTCTGCTGTTTCTTCCAACTTCATCCTTGAAAGATAAAAAGGTATTGAAGTCTCCAGGTTGATATAGTAGGAGTAATTTGATGGGACTTATTTTTTAAATACATCATTGACTTCCTTTTCAGAGTCAGAATCATGGCATTATTTGGCAAGCATTGTGTAATCTAATCAACTCCTCCCATCTTGGATTTTATGCACAAGGAGGCCAAAGCCTGGGCATTTAAGGGTTGTTTGGAAATCTTATTGCTAATTAGAAGAGGAACAGATATTGAAAATAAGGTCACCTTGAATCTGGCTCTTTCTAATGTCTAAAATCATGTTTCAAGTCTGAAATAATTAAGAAGTGTGAGAAATGCCTCAAAATGTTTGAGTACAAAATGCACTTCAAAGGTGAATTTAGTATTCAGAGATCATTATTGTAGCTCTCCAGCTGTTAAAGAACAAGGCTACCTAAAATTTCAGTGTTAACAGATGTCTACTAAGTACTTAGTACAACTAAATTGAAATAGTAACAATGGTGCTGCAATTAGTCTGTAAGAACAGCACACACACACACACACACACACACACACTTATTTTCTATCCTTTTTTTTAAGTGTTAATGCACTGCAGAACACCTAGAATGAGTATTTTAGTTGAGGAAATGAATAAAAGCTTCAAATAAATAACATGCTGGGGAGATTAGGTTAATCTATTTGAAAGTTATTATCATCTACACAGTACATATAGATTAAAGATTTTGGGGAAATATACTTGTGAGTAAATAAATAAAATGAAAATAATTCTAAGCAGTTGTTGTTTACCTATAAGGATTAAATGAGTCTCTGGTAGTAGGGAAAGAAACTGACACAAAGGAGAAGTGACCAGGTGTTTCCATCAGTGTTTCCCTCTTACACCTTGTACATTCAGCACAATTTGGGACAAGGTAGTTCTGATCTGGGTTAAATATTTACTGACCTGCTCACTCCAAAGTCATAACCTATGCATTCATTCATTCACTTCACAGATATTTAGAAACTCTATTTAATTTACTACTTATATATAGGTAAAGTAAACACATGATATGATTGTAAGGAAATTTCATTTGAAAACATGAATAAAAATAACATCAAGTGACCCACTTGTATTCTAAAGCATTTTTACCTATACAAATCTCACTTAAACCTTTAAAGCAATCTAATAAAGAAGCATGGGAGGAATAGATGAACGTTAGATAGGGCAAAGGGGAGGGAGGGTAAGGGAGGGAACATGGGGGTAGAAAAGACGATGGAAAGAGATGGTCATCATTACCCTAAGTACATGTATGAAAACATGAATGGTGTGGCTCTACTTTGTGTACAGCCAGAGACATGAAAAATTGTGTTCTATTTGTGTAACATGAATTGAATTGCATTCTGCTGTCATGTATAAGAAATTAGAATAAATAAAATTAAAAAAAATAAAAAGAATATTCTAATATTATATTTTCTTATTCTAAGAGAACAGACATATAAAGAAATCACGTAACTTATGCAAGGTTAGAAAGTTAGTATTTTGAAGAGTTGGAATGAAATCCAGGGGTTTGATTCCAGAATATAGTCTCTTAACGATGCTATTTGATAAGCTTTTACAGGTAGAGTTAGACAGTAGCTCTTAAAATTGTAGAAGGGAGAGTTTTCATAAACTTTATTTAGAATGCACCAAATAAAGCTCTTGCCCCTTAACCAAGGGAAAAAATGTCATGTACAAGCCTGTGTATTGGAAATTTATTTCAGTGGTTCTCATGATCTTTTGAACTGCATCAAAGGCCTTACTTGAAATGAGAAGAGATGGTCTTTACATTCAACAATAAGGCCATCTGAGGGAGATAAATACCTTTGAGTTCATCATCTCAGCCTCTGTGTTCTTACACATGAGGGAACATACACACCATAAACTTTACACATTTCCACAAGGTCACTCCAGACTGTAACTAGTGACTCCCTACATCCAACACACGGACATCCTACCTACATCTAATCAAATGGTAAAATTTATTCCTAAGAAATAGACTAGACCCTGTTCTCTTTAAGTATTAGGTAAATATGATGAATTTACAGATACTATTCAAGATTGCTAGACTTTTTGAAGCAGGGAGTTAATATATTAAAATTATTCTAACATTAAATATTTCTATTATCTGTTTTTAAATATTCTAAAAATCTCAACCAAGTAAGGAATTAATGGTAATATAAATATTTTACATAACTTTGCTCCAGTTTAATACTAATCACAAATGACCCAGGACTCAATGCATTCCCACTTTTCCCACTTCAGTTTTGGGGGAAAAAATTCTATTTCTTAAACTTTATCAAACCCAGAAAATAACCAGTGAATTTGTTGTTCAAATAAGATTTTAAAGAGAAACTCTTTTTCTCTAAATTAAATAATCTGTAAGTCTATTATTCATTATGACATTTAGGGACTTTTGAAGACCTTTAAAGGAAATCAGTAAATTCTGACATTAACACACAGAAAAATCAATTTGATGAATGCAGAATTTGGATTCATTTTATTTTAGGGTGAAAAAATACTTATAAAATATGAACTTGTAAGTTTTATTAATGTTTTTGTCCTTGGGACACAGAGGCTGACACTTCTCCTTTAGGTACTTGAGAAGTTTTGATAGACAATCTGTCAGTAAGCCTCAAGCCATGGACCTCTGCGGCAGCCTAGTGATCTAGTGATCAAAATCATATGAGCCAATGAAAGCTCTGCCAATGCTGTCATCACACTGTGACTTGCAAAGAATACCAATCTAGCCAGTCTGATTTGCTGTGATATTTTCTGTCCTGAAGTTTGTTTTTGTTGAAGCATAACTTTATACCCATAAAATTTAAAGTTTACCCAACATGTCATAACAAAATAATCATGATACCAGCATTTGGAATCATAAAAGAATCCAGCTGTGTGAATGTAGATGCATTACTTAGATCTGAGATCTGAGTCTCCTTCTCTTCTCCTTTCTCCCACCCATCCTCTCTCCCTTTTCTTCCCTCAACCCATCTAAATCTAAGGATAAGTTTTGTTGGCTTCAAGCTATTACAAACATGAAACGTGCTAAAGCACGTGAAACAGTGCAATGCTTGATACTGTTGATGCAAACTAAATGTTGTCTAGCATATGATAATTATTTATCAGTTTTCAGAAGGATTTAAATGTCCTCACAAGGAACCTTTGGGACGAAACAGAGACAGACACTCTATATGCTAAAAAGAGTATTGGACTATAAATAAGTTTCTGACTTCAGGCCTATTATTGAAAAGAGGGCCACCCCCAAGTTGAAGGAGCTTTAGTAGATCCATTTATTTAAAAAAACTTTGTGGAGTCTATTACGCATGAGGCACTGAAACTAAGCACTAGTTTAGTGCAGCTGTGAACAAAACAGACAAGGTCTGTGTGTCCCTGGAGCTTCCATTCTAGTGGGTGAAACAAGGAAAATAGTAAACAAATATATAAATAAGGTGATTTCATAATAATCAGAGGTGATATTTCCTATAAAATATATAAAATAAAAAACTGGGATAGAGTATGGGTGAGAGCAGGAGTAAAGGGTATGTAGATTAGGTAGGGTGACATTCATTAAAGCAAATGCCCAAGTGATGGAAATGGTCTACATGGGAGGATCAGTGGGAAGAGTGTGCCAGTCAGAGGGAATGGTGAGTGGAGTGGAATGAGCTGTCTGTGCTCCAGAAACAAAGATCAGTGTGTGTAAGATGTAGTGAGGGCAGATCAGGTGTAGAAGATGAGGATGAAGGTAGGCCAAGGGTCTTTCAATGGCTCCTACCTCCTTCCCTAACTTTCTAAGACTGGATATTAATTCTGACTTTTTTCGTAGCTAAGAAGGGAATGGGATAACACTTTCACCCTTTAATAAGTATTCTGGACTCATTCCCAGAAAATATTAACCATTTCAAGACCTTTTCTAGTTATGCTGTTTGTGTTGTGCATGTGTGTTGTATTCAATTTTAATTATTAAATGGATTGATTCTTCCCACTATCACAAAGATTAAGAATGAAATGATCATGTTCCAGGCCTAAGAGCCTAAGGGACAGACAGAACGAAAGACATTCCACATTTTCTACACAAATAAAATATATTCCTTGATAATAAATTAAAAAAATAAAATACTTCATGTATCTAAACTTTTTCTGCTACTTGAATGCTATTGCCTTTATGCTAGGAGATTAATTGAGTGATGCTTATAGATATGGCAATATTGTTAATGAGGTTTTGATTTATAAAATTAAAATCTTACTAGTATCATATTTTCAATCTATATTAATGCTTCATTAAACTAATTAATAGCATAACAATAACTAGAAATTTTATAGAATGTAATTAATCATAATCAACACAGTATTCCTGTTTACCGATCCATACATACAGTGTGATCTTTTAGTAATCAGAGGATCTGTACATACAATTAAAGCAAGCTAATATGTAGTTTTATTTTATGAAGTGTTACTATTTAATAGGATTAGATATATTGTATGTAAACAGATGCTGGACTATATTAGGCAGAAGAGTGCTCTCAGACTCTCTTTCTTCCACTTACTGCCTACATAGTCCTTAACAAATCACTTCTGGTCTAACGGTTTATTCACTTGAGAAGTAGGAGCATTGGGCTAAATGACCCCAAAGATCTCTTATATTTCTAAAGATGTTGTGTTGGGAGGATGGCATTCCTCAGGAAGAAAGCTACTTCAGCTTTCCCACAATCTTTTACAGTAACATATGCCTATAGCTTCAAAACTTTGTCTCTATTTCTCTCCTCTCTTCAAGTCTTTTTATGTAACTATCAACTGGACAATTCAATGTACTGTTGTTGCAAGTGTCTAAACTAAAATTTGACTTGAACTGACCTCTTCGTCTTCCCCATCAAATTTACTCCTTCTGAGCTCCCTGTTTGAGTATATTACACCAACAGCCATGTAATCATTCAAGTAAAAATGTCTGACCATTATGTCCCATGAGTAACTAATTACTCAAGACTTGCAGATAGTAGCTCCTATATACCTCCCTAAGCTGTTTCAGTTCCCCATCTCACTATCCCAGCCTTAGGATCTGCCCTTATCTGCTCTAACTCCAGTCATATAAGACTATCTAATTGCTCTTGCTGCCTTCCATTATTGCTCCTCAACAGTCCTTTCTTAGATGCCTCCAAAGCACATCTGAAAAGCAAAACCAGTGATGTTCACTCTCAATTTAAGCTCTTCTAGGTTCCCACTGCTGAACTCCCAAATATTCTCCATGTTCTCAAGGCATCTATGACTTGACCCTGCGTATTAATTCAAGCTTAGGGTTTCTGACTTATTCTTCCCCTACACTCGCTTTTGTCTAGGACTATACATATCATTGCCATGCTTTTGGGAAAGTTGCTTTTTCCAATAAGTCCTTTTTGCCTTGACTTATTACAACTCAACTTTAAAATAAGATAAGTCCCCTCCCATATTAAACCCTTTAATAGCTTCTTGTTGCAATTAGAATAAAATATATAGTTCTTTATCTTATAGGATAAAGTTCAAACTCTGCAAAGGTCTACATGCATAGAATCCAGCTTACTTCTCTGTCCTTTTCTCATAATATGGTCTTGCTTAACTTGGGCAAGATATTGTATTAAACATATCTAGATACTTCTGAGAGTGAAAGATTGCCAAAATGATTAAAATTACATGTCATAAAAAGTTTTCATTTACTCCAACAAAATGGATTATATATATATA
>NW_026000026.1:75747527-75791285 GCF_001458135.2 Marmota marmota marmota
ATATATATATATATATATATATATATATATATATATATATATATATATATATATATAAAATGATTAGGTTGTGAGAGCCTTAAACTTAATATATGTATGATGAGGTTTTGAGAGCCTTAAACTAATCAGTGAATTGATCCTTGATGGTAACTGGAAACAGGTGGGCTGTGGTTGCAAGAAGTGGGGCATTGGGAGTGTGGCTTTCAGGTATATATTTTGTATCTGGTGAGTAAAGTTTCTCTCTCTGCTTCCTGGTCATCATGTGAGCTGCATTCCTTCCATCATACTCTTCTGCCATAATGTTCTGCCTCACTTTGAGCCCCAAGGAATGGAGCCTGCTGTCTATGGATTGAGACCTCTGAAACTGTAAGTCTCTAAATAAACTTTTCTTCCTCTACATTAGTTCTGGTGGGGTCCTTTTAGCCACAGAAGTAAAAAAGCTGACTAAATCTTTTTAAAAATTTTAACATAATTTAATTTAAAAATTTTCAAAACTAAAAATTTTAAATGACTGTGATCTCATATAACAGGAATGGTTACTGTACTGGAACAGAGTCTTCTAATCAGAAAATTTTATTTAATTTTAACTAATTAAAGTGTAAATAGATACATGTGGTTAGTGACTGCTCTATTGGGTATCACAGGATGAAGTTAGCATCTCCTTGGAGTGTGGATGCTATTTTACAGACACTGACCATGGGTAGTGTGCTTGAGGAGGTGACATTTTAACAACATGTATGAGTATGAAGCAATTATTCCTGTAGGGACAGGATGGGGAGAGCAAACTAGGAAAAGAGAACAGCATGTTCCTTAGGCAGGCAACTGGTGGTTATGTTTGAGGAAATACAGTTCACACAGCTGGAATGCAGAGAGCAAGGGGAGAATGTTGTTTGAATGTGTTACAACTGTTTTGGCTTGAGAGATGCCAACATGTTTAACTTTGCAGGAAGGTTCTCTTCCAAAACTTCACTTGGCTCTGGTGTATCATTCTGGTCTCATTCAAATCCAAATAACCACCCAACCACCTGTCAATATCTTAATCAGCTTCTCAATACTCAGAGCTATCTGAAATTACTTTGTCTTTTATTTTGTCATATTTAACAATTTTCTCCTCAACCAAATTGTGAGCTGAGAGAAGGTAGATCTTATCAGTCTTTATTAATATCGTCCTTTAGTGTCTACTATAGTTTCAGGCATCTATTAATTACTTAAACATTATTTGGCAACTATATACCAAATATTCATTTCCTAGAGACAGACTTTCCTGACAGCCTATACACTCTCAAAAATGTTTTTTCAGTGTGTTCCTAAATCACCGCATAAAACTCTTCATAATATTCACCCCAATTATAACTTTCTGTTTAATGTTTGTCTTCTAAGCAACACTGTAGGCTCCATGAGACTCTCTTGTTCATCACTGTCTCTAGCATATTTGGCCAAATTTCCTAGTTTGCTTAGAAAATTTTCTAGTTTGACTCAAAGATTAAATGGTCCAATTGAAGACCACTTTTGAAAATTTAAAAACAGGTAACTAACAACACAGCAGCCAAATGTATCAATGGAGTAAGAAGGTTCATGACAGAGAGAGGAAGCCCATATAGCTATGATCAGAACTACTTGTTGTTATAAGCACCCATGACATTTGTTTCATTGGAGTTTACCCTAAACTTAGAATCTATTAAATGTAGAGCACAAAAAGAACAAAAAAACTAACATAAAACCTATCTCAGATGATTGGCTGTCTAGAACAACTTGGAAAGCTAATCTTAATTGCCTCTTTATCAATAGCCCAGAGTGTGCAAAGCTATCACAGACTAAAAATCCTGCCACATATTAGCACACCATAAACAATTACAGATCACAAAAGGAAATGATTCACTATGAGGGAAAATTCTATTTTTTTTTCCCCAAAGATTACCATCCTGAGTATCTGAGATAAGAGGACGATATGGAGGAATCTACCAAACAAACATGTAAAAAGAAAAAATTATAGAAGAAAAATAGAAATAACAACAAAATAAATATTTGCTATTAAAAACTAAGCAAGTGTATAAAATAATCAAAAAGAACTTCTAGAAATGAAAAGATATAGAAATTGATATTAAAAACTCAGTGGAAAGAGTAAGGAGAAGAGTGGGTACAGCTGAAAATAGGTTAATGAACTAGTAGAGAAAGCTGAGGAAATTACCTAGAATACAACACATAAATCATATGAGAAAAATTGAAAGAAAGAAGATCAAAAACATAAGTTAGCTAGATATCATATACATGATGGCACACACCTGTAATCCCAGCAGCTCACAAGGCTGAAGCAGAATTGCAAGTTCAAAGCCAGCCTCAACAACTTAGGGAGGACCTGAGCAACTCAGTGAGACCCTGTCTCTACATAAAATTATAAGCTGGGGATGTGGTTCAGTGATTAAGCACCCCTGGGTTCAATTTCTGGTTTCCCACCCCCAAACATGTTGCAATATATATATACATATTATAGATATATATGCATATGATAGAATAAGGAGATTCAATATTCTATAAGGAGTTTTGCAATAAAATAATGGAAATAATAGGACATATTCATATTAAGGAGGGAAATTTGGTCAATAGAAGAAAATGTAGGGTTGGTACACACGTATAATCCCAACCACTCAGAGGCTGAGGCAGGAGAATCACCAGTTCAAAGCCAGCCTCAGCAAAAGCAAGGTGCTAACAACTCAGTGAGACCCTGTCTCTAAATAAAGATACAAAATAGGACTTGGGATGTGGCTCAGTGATTGAGTGCCCCTGAATTCAATCCCTGGTACCCACCCCCCAGTCCTATAAAGAAGAAAATGTAGCAAGTATGTGAAGAGAGGCAGAACAGACAAAAATGAGACCCAGCCCTAACTTCCTTTGGTTCCTGTCATAATTCTTCTCTCAATAATAATTTTCTCTATGGTGGTTCCTGTATGGTGGTCTTCACATGGAATCTGATTACTTACAATACACCTTTTTTCATAGTACAGTTGTGAACAAGCTTCTGCTCTTTGCAACGAATCAAGATTTAACTAAATGAAGGGTTTGCCCAAATGGTTCTGTGTGATAGAAATATAAACAGATCTTGGACTGGGATTGTGGCTCAGAGGTAGAGCGCTCGCCTACCATGTGAGAGGCACTGGGTTTGACCCCCAGCACTACATAAAAATAAAATAAAGATATTGTGTCCACATATAACTAGAAAATAAATATTTTAAAAAATATATAAACAGATATCTAATTCATGAATGTGCTTATTAATTCCCAGTTTTGAAAGTTGCTACTTGTTAACTGGCTTCAGAGATGTTATTGGCCTTTGTGAGTCTGTAGCCTCCTTAGCAGAGTACTATTTATCCAGAGGACTCCTGCTGCAGCGTGGTTGGTTGCCTCTCTCAGTAACCACGGGCTGCACCAGGCGGCTCATACTCTTGCTCCCTTCTCTTTGAGTTAAGCATTTCCCACGAGATTTGGTACATAGATTTTTAAGAGCTGTTTTACTGCTGACTATAATCCAACCTTCCTGAAACAATGGTATGTTGGTAACCCAAACTAGTATTTTTGTGTAAGTTCCTTTGAAATCTAGAGAAGGTTTTCTCTTTAGGTATCCCAAGTGCTTTGCAAGAAAAGATCAGTTTTCATAGCCTTAGCAGAAATGATCTCTCTTGATCAGATAGGAAATAATGAGCAGGAAAAAAGTAAATCACCCAGTTACAGGTAGAACAAGATTGAGAAAGTTTCTTCCAACCTGGTAGGTAGTTTCATACTTCCTCCCAAATCCATACTTGATCTGTATACTAGCTAAATGATGGGGCTTTATAATCTGTCTCAATACAACCCACACTCTTTGGCTTACTATCCATGTGGTTTAAGGAAAATGTAGTTTCTTCACCCTCACTTTTACCTTTTCTGGAATGAGGATGATGAATGTTACTGTCTCCTGGAGTGTTTGCAAGTATTCAGTGAGATAATGTGTGTAAATCATTTGGCGAGATGCCTAGAACACATTAAGTGATATAAAATATTTTGCTGTGGCAGCAGTGTGTACCATGATAAATGGTTTATAAAAGTTAGTCAAGTAACTTTTATTTTTATTTTCACATTACATTGTTTACAATTGGTAATGTTCAGTAAATTGCCAATTTCCCATGCCTTTCCCATGTCCCAGAAAAATGTAAAAGAAATAGAATATAGCCTTCAACTTCCTGACACTAATAAAGCAGTTATGCAGAAAAATTACCTAAGAAAAATCATTTATTTAACACATACTTATTGATTGTGTACTGGGCCTCTGTGATGGAAACAAGAATTCTTACTCTAGTTGAGTTTACACTCCAACTGGGAGGACTGGCAATGCTCTAGAGTCTTAATAAAGAGCTATTTGTAGAATATGGGGAAGGAGTTTAAAGAGTAGACTGAATGCAATTTGAAATAGGGAGGTCAGTTAGGCTTCAATTAAATATGATATTTGAATGAATGGTTGACTGCAGTAAAGTAGTTGTCCAGGAAATCAAGACTCGGGGATTCACTATGCATTATAATACCTAGTCTGTTCATCTTGGACCTTGGAATAAGTAAAAGCCTCAAAGGAGAAAAGAAATAAGGTATTTCAGGTGGAATAAAATATCAAGGTAGAGTTCTTAGTTCATTTATATATTCATTAAACAAATATTTCTCGAGATTCTTTACTACTAGCTACTAACAAAGGATTTAAGGGAATGATTCATAATAGTGGTGGGAAATGGCTGGGTATATTGGCACATGCTTGTAATCCCAGCAACTCAGGAGGCTGAGGCAGGAAAATCATAAGTTTGAGGCCAGCCTTGGCAACTTAGCAGGAACCTGTCTCAAAATAAATATATTAAAAGGCTTGGAGATGTAGCTTGGTGGTAGAGTTACCTTGGGCTCAATCCCCCATACCCCCCCTGACATACATACACACACAGAAAAATGTGAGTTGTGTACACAGTGGAAAATGTGAGTTGTGTACTACCATTCTTCCTTCCCCTTTCCTTACCCATAATAAAAATAATTAATATATTACATCAAGCATATGGGAAGCCTCAGAGTTCACTCAACATCCCACTCCAGGAAAGCTAAACAGTACATCAGAAGTGGCTGTGTTACGAAATCTGCTTTCAGACCTGAGGCTATCATGCTGAGACTTGGTTCACACTGAGGAAAGATCTGTTGTCAAGAGTGTTCTGCTCTAGGTACTGGGGTTGTGGCTCAGTGATAGAGTGCTCTCCTAGCATGTGTGAGGCATTGGGTTTGATCCTCAGGACTACACTTCAAAATAAATAAAATAAAGGAATTGTGTCTATCTACAACTAAAAAAATCTTAAAAGAATGTTTTGCTTTAAATGTAGGCATTTTCATATTTCTTTTTTAATATCCTAATTCCTATCATATTTTCAAAATCCTCTTACCACAGCAATGTTAGACAATGAGATATTTTTGTTCACTGCAAACTAGAGCCATAAATAAATACAGTGGGTACCTAGCTACCTGTGTGATGTGGTGAAGAATACAATCCAATAATTTGTATTATGGATTTGTTATGATAACCGACAACTCCACAATTAAGTTCTACTTATTTGTATTGATACATTTTAATATGGCTCACTGCTTGTATGGCTTGATATTCCCTCCATCAATATACCTGACTTCATAATATGTGCTTCCTTTCCAGTTGTTCCAAACTCGAAGTTCCTCTGGTTTTTAACACATTTAGAACATTTATATCTTATGTGCTGATTTTTTTCTTTCTTTTCTATAAATCACCTCTTTTGTTCTCATTCTACTAAATTAAAAGACAAACAGCCCAACTCCTGCATTGCCTAAGTGTCATGTTAAATTGCAAGTGTTCCCACTCTCTGTAAATAATTGTTTAGGACATAAAATGTCATCACTGTACTATTGATTTGGGAGCTTGGGATTTTTAAGTACAAAACCAAAAGTGAATCAAAGCCAATTGTTTTGGAAAATTAAAGACAACAACAACAGCAACCACAACAACAAAACAAGTTGTCTCATCTTACAGAGCATTTTGAAGAAATTGAAAAGGCTTTCCCAGGAGGAGATAAAGTATTCAGTTGAAGGAAAATAGTATTTACCACCAAAAAACAAATTTCATTAAATGAACATCAAATCTGTGGAGTGAAATAAGTCCCTATTGAAGCTATTACTTTCCCTCCTGCAACTTGGACAATAGCACTCTAACTGTGAAAGCTGTGCCTATGGCCTGTATTTCCAGCATCTCTCGTCACCTCTCTATGTGGCGATAAACCCCAAAATGATATTTTGTGGAGGCAGGAGGCAGGACAGGGGGCAGTGTATTGACAAGCATTTTGGAAAAGACTGTACAGTCCACTTGAATAGACTTCTAAGGTGAGGCCACCAAGACCTAATTGCATCCTTTGGTAGTCATGGTGCCCATATGCATAACTAGGCACATGAATACAACTAATAATAGTGCATACACAAATCCATATGCAGGTTGAAAGAAAAGAAGGGGAGAGAAGGGATTCTC
The DNA here is from genome assembly GCF_001458135.2 of Marmota marmota marmota. NCBI lineage: Eukaryota > Metazoa > Chordata > Mammalia > Rodentia > Sciuridae > Marmota > Marmota marmota. The sequence continues at coordinate 75,754,069 of NW_026000026.1, forward strand.
TAGGCAGAATATAAAAGGGGTAGCAGTCACATTTCAAAGTATGAATAATTAGAAATCTCTGATTGTCAAGGCAGAGTAATTAATCTTTGAAGGCTAGCTTGACAAAGTTTAAAATGTGTGTGTTTGTGTGCACACGCGTGGGCATACAAGTGTGTGGCTCTAGAAAGGACTTGACACACCATTTGTATTTACGGTACATTGCGTTTATGTCCATAGGAACTAGATGAAGAAAAAGGGACTGGCAGTTTAGTGAAGAGCTCACTATAGTGGGAATTTAAAGGTTTTGAACCTGGCTCTGCTTCTGTTGTCATCAGGTTTGTTATGTTGGGAAAGAGTCTTTTTCACACTGAGTCTCAGTTTTCCCTCTAATAAACTCAGAGCATATGGCTTTCACTATTTATAGCTCTAATAGTGGGCCCCGTTCAAAAACACATATGCACATACTCAGGTTTGCATACTTAGGAAGACTCTCAGTCTTCCTGGAAGAAGGCCTTTCTAGCATTTTTTTCAATTAGTTCTCACAAAAACCTTTTGGGTGTGGTGTTAATATCATTCCATTCTACAGGTTTGAAATCAAGTTTTGGCAGGCTATGTGCAGTTGCTGTGCCCATTGACTCTGTTAGCAAGGACTGGACCAGGAATATAAAACCCAAGCACCCAGAACTTTTGACCACTGCACAATCCTGCCCCTCCAGCATGTCAGGCAGCTATAGTGTCTTTATATAAGGCCAAACTACTAAAATGGTTCCTAGAGTTCATTGAGGTATACACTTTGATGTAGACTAAGTCTTTATAGCTATGATGAGACAGATAACATACATATTCAGCACTGCTTATTTGAATCAATTACTAGGAAAAGTCAGGACGTAATGATCTTGCTATTCTGTAGTGGCACGAGTTAGGGAAAGGAAGATATCTTTAATGACAAAAGACAATTAATTTTCAATCATTAAGTGATCATTGTCAGAAAGCTGGCATCTATTCCTAATCTTTCCTGCCAAAAGGTGCTTTGTTTCTCGTTAAGAAATGTGCCCTACTTAAAAAAATGTACTTCTTGGGCTGAGGATGTAACTCAGTGGTAGAGTGCTTGCCTAATGAATAATGTACGATGCCATGGTTTCAGCCCCAGAACCGCAGCTGCCCCCCCCCACACACACACACAGCAATATAGTTTGGGTAAGATTAATCAATTAATCTCATACTAAACTTCAGGGATGGTGTTTCAATTAGCTCATGACAATCCAAGAGTCCCATGTCATTATGGTTATATCAGGGATGGACACATCACCTAATCAGTGCCAATAAGTCAGGGAGAAACAGACTTCTGTAAAAAAGAAGAAACCCTAGTAATTTCACTTGCAAACTGTAACAGTGTTGAGCAGGCATCTTTTGGCCATGAAGTGAGATTATGTCTGTAAATAAAGCAAAAGAAGGAAAGTTAAGGAATACAGAGAGAGAAGAAGAAGGAAAAGGGAGAGAAGAGGGGGAGGAGAAAAGAAGTAGAAGGAGGAGAAGAAATGGCTCAAAGCACAAACTCGATTCTGGCTGCCATGAGCTCTAAATTATTTTCTCCTAAAAATGGTCTCTGAAGTATTTAGATCCATGAAACAGCAAACCCCATTTCTTTTTCTCCTTTTTTAAATAATCAGGTGCTGAGGATTAAACCCAGGGCTTCACACATCCTAGGTGAGTGCATTACTGCTGAGAGACCTCCCAACCTCCAAACTCCCTTTTTTGACTGAAGATGGTTGGATGAGCTTAAAGGTATACAAGGAGCCCTGGTGTGGTTAATCTAAAAAGTCTGAGGAAGAAAATGAAAATTTATCCATAACTCAATCACCCATATGTATTTATCATCCTGATGTTCATGGGATGATGGGTTGTCTTGAGTTTTTCCAGATGGTTTAGAGAAAAAGGTTGGATAATTATTTCTGAACTATTGAGATGAAGGATTTTCTACTTATTTCACTAAAGATAGAAACTATGATGAAAACAATCAATCTCCTTCCATAAACGTTTAAATCTTTAATGTCGAAACAGAGTAACAAAAAATGAAGATATGCTAAACTGGAAAAATATGTATACAACAGTGTGTTGGATGAAGAATCAACGCAACTAATGCTACTGATATATAAACAGCATTTGCAAATTAGTAATTAAAAGTTGAATGTCCCAGTTAAATATGGGCATGGAAAATGAAAAGGCAATTCTAAGAAGAAAAAGAGGGAGAAGAGAGAGGAGGAAGAATAGAAGGAAGAAGAAGACAAGGTACTACATATGCATCCCCAAATAGCTCTGCCTCTGGCTATCTGTGAGACTGTGAACAACTGACTTTCCCACTCTATTTTCCCATCTCCTCATGGTTTAAACAGAGGTAATGATAATTGTTTACAACAGCGATAATGCTGCTTCACATTACTTTTATACATTGAAAATGAAGAAAGATCCTGGGAAATAATCTATGGATATGAGGAAGTAGCTTTAGAAAATGGACTACACATTTATTTAGATGGCTGCCTCATCTCTCTCATTCATTTTGCTTGTGGAAAAAAAAAAAGAAAGACACAAAACTCCTGTGATTCAGAAATTTCAAACACAACTTTTATTTCCTAAGCTATTGGTCACATTATAATACCCAGTTCAGACGCTGAATTCAAAGACCAACATAATGGAACTACAACTAAAATAAGAAATTTAATATGAAAGTTATCAATACATTGCTACATAGTACTCATGGCTAAAGTTAGGGAAGAAAATTATTGCGATCATCTATTGGTCTTATTCTAAATAAGCTTGTTATGGTTTGAATGTGAGGTGTCTTCCCAAAGCTCATGTGTGAACAAGAAGGTTCAGAGGAGGATTGGGTTGTGAGAGTCTTAACCCAATAAGTGAATTAATCTCCTAACAGGGATTAACTGAGTGGTAACTGAAGTGTAGGGTGTGGCTGGAGAAGGTGGGAAATGGAGGCGTGGCTTTGGGTACATATTTGTATCTTGCAAATGGAGACCTTTCTTTCTGCTTTCTGAGCACCATGTGAGCTACTTGCTCACTCTTCTGCCACAATGTTCTTCTTTACCTTGATTTCTGAGGAATGGAGCCTACTGTCTATGGACTAAAACCTCTTAAACTGTGAGTCCTTGAATAAACTTTTCTTCCTTTAAAATTGCTCTGGTCATCTTTTAGTCATAGCAGCAAAAAAGCTGACTAAAACAAACATAGTATTTAAATACCTTGAGAATATTATCCAATTTAATCTCACAATGACCCTGTGGAAGTATTCTAAACAAACTTTATTTTTTTAAAATTTCTTTCTTTTTCTTTTTCTTTTTTTAGTTTGGGATTCTCAGAGGTTAAGCTCCTTGAGAAACTAAAAAGAGCAGAGGCCAAAATGTGAGTTCACCCAAAATTTACAAACACATGTTGATCATTTTTTTTTAACTTCTATGGTATAGTCAGTCATTTTGATTTTTTGGAAATATTAGAATAATATGAAGATTATATAAAAGACACTATTTTTTCTTTCTCTAGTTTTAAGTATGAGCCAGTACCTGAAAACTCATTCCAAACTAGATGTTGAACAAATATGACTACCAACCATTTGTGATTAGTTTTGAAAATTTTGAAAAACAAGGGTAGGCCAGGTTTCAACCCACAAGAGCACATTATTTGTTTTTTTCTCAGTTCATAGAACAAGCTGTTTAGTTGTTGGTACTCATTGAGTGTAGCTATGTTTGTAGTCACCTTACAAATATTTCAGGGCTTTGAAATTTAACATTTTAGGGTCAAGTCCTCACTTCGTGATATTGCTAACTGTGTGATTTTATGCAAGTTTTCTCAGCATCATGTTTTGGAAAATGAAAATTAATATGATTCCAGTGGCATGAGGGTTGAGATTCTTTACATGAAATACTTATCAGAGTGCTTGGAACATGGTGAACATTTACCAAATGATCAATTTTTTTTATTCATTTTATTTTATTTTTATTGGTTGTTCAAAACATTACAAAGCTCTTGACATATCATATTTCATACATTAGATTCAAATGGGTTATGAACTCCCATTTTTTCCCCAAATACAGATTGCAGAATCACATTGGTTACACATCCACATTTTTACATAATGCCATATTAGGGAGGGGAGGGGAGGGGAGATAGTAGAAGATAGGAAAGGTAGCAGAATACACCAAATGATCAATTTTATAACAATCACTTGACTGTTTTTTTGTACTGAAGTCTGAAGGCACCAAATTTGGATGGAAAAACCTCAGCCAGCTTGAGTTTCTTAAAATGTGACAATGATTTGGACCTGTCAATAAAGGAAAAGATAATGGTTTTCAGTCTAAGGATAGTAGGATCATTAAAGGATTTTTATTTTCATGATGTTTCCACAAAGGAGAGCAACATATTTAACATAGCTCTATCACAAAGTCAGAACTCTTTAGGAACTCTTGTTGAAGCTTAAGTGCCCTTGACTTTCTTCATCTCAGGACAAAATCAAAAGTAGCAATAACCATAGTTGCAGTGCTTCTAGATCTTAGAATTTTAAAAGATTTTTCAGGGTCCATTATATTTTAAATTATATACATTTCAATTTTCACATCAAGTTCTTTGACAACCCATCTGGTTCCCAGAAGATTCCATCAAGGATAGAGCAGTATCACATTACATCTCTCCCCAAAATGAAAATACCATCTATTATTAGATCAACATGATATTGTATGCATTAGCATATTTCAAATACACACCAATTAGCATAATGCTTAGAAAACCATCTTTCCATGATGCATAAAACTTTCCATCCACCTCCCTTATTTATTCCTGGTTGGAGGCTGATGTACCTCATCAGAACAGATCAGCTGTTGGAATCTTTAGTGTGGGCTTTATTTCTGCATAGACAGAAGCAGCTACATGCTTTTTTCTACCAGAGGGGACATTAGAAGACCCTTTGTTTACTATAATCCTATTTATTCTGTGCACCTCCTATTTATTTTCACTGTCCTGTAAACACTATAAACTTCTGACAGGACTTATAATAATCTAAAACTGTATTTGGTCTTGTTTCTATTAGTCATGGGTTTTTTTCTTTTTTTTTCCCCTTTAAATAATTTTTTTAAGAATTTTGGTTTAAAAATCTGATGTATCTCATCCAGGTTGTTCTCCTATACTGGAGCTATTTCCAGATATATCAGTTGACACTTCTGGGACATAAATCTTGAGACAGCGTTAACTGTGCAAAACATCTATTGGGGAGGAAGATCTGTGAAAGGAGAAGAGAAAAGATAGGATTAGGAAGAGAAAGCTGTCAAACCAAAATGTCCATCTCAGGAGGTCCAGTAGTTCAGTGGGGTGCATTTGAACAAAGATCACCCATTAGAAGATTCCTTTATTGGCAGAAACAGCTCAGCCTTTAGAGCAGTGCTTTACCAGGTACTGGGTTGAGTCATACCTGGCTGAAAAGGAAAGGTACCCAAATGAGCTAACAGCTGGAGGCTATCAGCTTACCAGGGTCCCAGAAGGTAGGCAGCAAGTTCCTTCTGAAGTGGGATCTGAGTGCATATTTTTGGGTTTGTAAAATGACTACTAGTGCAAAGCAATATTTAGCAGCATTTTTTTTCCTCAAAATTGGAAGTTTTGAAGACTCAAAGAAATATAAGGAAACATATGACTGTCCTGTTCTAAAATACCCTTATTGCTGCAGAATCCTGTCTAACTGTGGGCCTTTGGGGAAAAGACTCTTGTTGCCACTGGTGGCTTGCTAGTCTTCAGGAGGTAGCTCCTGTCAAAGGCAAAATAATTGCATTTTCCTGTTAACCTTCAACCCTAAGAGCCTAGTGAGTGAAAAATGGTGTCTTGTCAGGGGCATGCCTGTAATCCCAGCAGGTGTGGAAGCCAAGACAGGAGGATTGCAAGTTCAAAACTGACCTCAACAACTTAGTGAGGCCCTAATCGCCACCTCCAACCCCCCCAAAAAGGGCTGGGAATGTGGCTCAGCAGTTAAGTAACCCTGGTTATAAAACTAAACAAAACAAAACAGTATCTTATTGTTCCAAATGATCTGATCACCAAATTATTTTCATGTGCATTAGGAATTTTCTATAGAATAATATTCATAAGATGTCAAAGGTACTGAAAGTGCTACCTTTGGACATGCATTTCAGGAAATCATTTAGACACATTGTTAGCCAATCAAGCATCCCTTGAAGAGCCAAATTGAATGCAAAGAAAACTTCAGTCATTCAGAAGATAAATGTTTCTGTAAATTCTTGTGACTTATAGTATTCCCCGTATCCTCTTCCCATCTCAATACCTTTCCCTAAGAAGCTGGTTATGTATGTGTTTGTTACTGAGGGGGTTACACTATGTGCTCAGCATTCATGATATCAGTAGGATTTTACATTTTTCTCAGCTATATTGTTGACTTTATGGATAGTCCCATAATACCATCATGAGGTGTATTGGAATGACTGACTTTCTTTATAATTGTCATGTGTTTTTGTTGAACTGTAAACATAATTGAAAATGCCTCAAATTTCAACTTTAAGAGCAATTTTTAAGCTTAAATTCTGTCTCCAGGGCTATCCTCTTTTCTTAGATTAGAAAGAGCTCTGATAAGACCCTTGGAAAAATATGTACTTCCATAGAAAAGTCATTTTCTACCCAAGAGACTCATTCTTCATCTGTAAAATGATGGAGTTGGACGAAGGGATCTTTAATGTCTCATTTAGGTCTGTGCCCGTGTGTTTTAGAGTAAATGACTTTCCTCCCTGGGGACTAATAAAAAGGAATGACTGGAATGCTTCCGAAAGACTCACCCACACTCACTGAAACAGGCACAGAATATACCAGGCACTAGGAGAGGAAAAGAGAGGCCCTTATCTAGGAAGCTCAGGAGAGTTTTGACAGTGTGACTCATGTCCAGGAGCCTGGGAAGAATCACAGTTCCTTTTCATTTTGTGGCCACAGCACACACATTAGTACAACAAGCATTTTACACCTATTACATTTCATTCCACTCTATGAGAGTAGCATCATTGCTCCTATTTTATAGATGATGAAAATGGATCTCACAAAGAATAAGCAACACGGTCATTGCCACCACAGCTTTTAGGGAGCTGAGACAAGATATGGATTCTAGCTGTCTCTATGATTCTCAATAACCTGTCTGATCACTTTATTGATTGATTCACTCACTTCCCATGTATTCAGAGCCTTCTCCTCTCAGGGGTTGATCTGATAGAGTGAGCTTTTGGCTGAAGTGGGACTAGCTTAGGGATGTGGAAATTCTCTGTGGCCCCGATGGCACCAACAACATTGTCTTTGCATGGTGGTTCTTGTCTGATTGGGATACCATGAGGGTTACCTTTTTGACAAGCTTGAAAGCCAGTGCCTCAACAAGAGGGACCCTAGATTTCTAGGTCACCGTTGTCTTGAGCAGTTTTGGATTTGTTAGTTAATTCCCTGGAGGAAAGCTTGGGGGATCTCAAGGAGCATGGTGAATTTCACTTCCTGAAACATCCTGAAGACAGTGAGTGTGTAGAGCAGGAGGAGATGGGACTTCTGGAGGGAATGTTATAGGATGGAAGATGGCAATTATGTGAAGAAAAATCACAAGTCATATTTTCTCCAGGTTTACAGTAATGCTTTCAAGTCACCCTTTCAAAAAGCACAGAACTGCCTGTGCTTGCCTGACTTTAAGCTTATCCCACACAAATGTAAGTATTTCCTCTTCAGTTGTTCCCACCAATGTGAGCCTCACATATCTTATTTACCTCAAGTCACCAGCACCTGATATCTTCTGGGAAAGGTCATCCCCTCTAGGGGCACAACTACATGCCAGGCACTGTTTGAGGCATTGAAGTGCAATGGCAAGCAAGGCACATGTTTCCCAGCATGGAGGTCATATAGAAAAGACAGGACAGCAGAAAGCCAGGCAGCATATGTGTATAATACAGTCCTATGCAGTGATAAGGTTAGAAACAGAAATGAAGTCAGGCCAGGGGCTAGGTGTTCTGTTTGTATACTATGTTGAGGAAGTACTTTCTAGAAATATAAACATTGCAAGAGTCAGATCTGGGGGTAAGAATATTTCAGGTAATAGAAAAAGCAAATAAAGTCTTGAGAGACAAGATGAACTTGACCTATTTGAAGAATAGGAATCTAGGGGAAAGGAATAAACAAAAAAAAGAGAATGTTAGGGAAGAAGTCACAACAGTGAGGTGAGCAGAACTGAGTTCATAAAGGACCAAGAGGCTATAAGTATGGAGTAGGAACAAACACTTCTTCTCTAGCTGTTTATTGAATATTGACTATACTAGAGGCACTATCTTAGGGGCTGAGAGTACAGTTATAAACAAAATGCATTTTCCAGCCTTCAAAGAGCTTATGTTATTGGGGTAGAGAAAAACATTCAATTGAGTACATTACATATATTATGTGTGTGTGTATGCATGTGAGAAATGAAAGAGAGAGATATTAATGGATGACAAGTGGTAAAAAGAAAAAAAAAATCGAAGCAGGAATGAAGTATCTAGTTTTGGGGACAAGAGGAGCAGGTTTTGAAAAAAAATGGAGAGGAAACCAAAGCAAAAAGCAAACCGTGTAATTATTCTTCAAGAAAAGAACATTCCAGAATGAGGTAATAGATACTGAAATTGAGAGACAAGTGGGAAGGCCAGTGAATAGAGGAAACCAGAAGGAGAATCCTGGAGAAGATGGTGGTAAGAATACTATACAATGTTAAGGCAAAGACTTTAACTTTGAGTCTTTAACTTTTTACATAAGATGGAAATGTGCCTTTAAATCAAGACTGCTATAACCTGAATAATATTTCAGTAGGTTGCTGTCTTGAAACTAGACTAAAAAGAAGCATGGGTTGAAGCAGAGATGCCGGTTTGGACATTCATATCCAATAGAAGTGTAATGCAAACCACAAAATAAGCCAAACGTGTAATTTTCAACGTTTTAGTATCCACATAAAGTCAAAAGAACTAGGTGAACTTAATATTAGGGATGGATTTTATTTAACCAAGTGAGATACTTTACAGTATTTTCACATTAAGTATTTGAAATTCAGTGTGCATTTTACACTTGAAGCCTACCTCAGCTAGAATTAACTATCATTCAAGTGCTCAGTAACCACATGCAGCTAGGAGCAATTATACAGGATGTTACTGTGAGAAAACTATGGCAATAATTCAGGTGTCTGAAGAGGGCAGTGGAAGAAGGGTGATGGGAAGGAATCGGATGCTGGATTTGTTTTAAAGACAGAGCCAAACAGGGTTTGCTGAAAAAAATGAGGGAACAGATAAGGGATGGAACAAACAAATCAAAAGAAAGGAAGTTCTAAAGAAGAATATGAATTCTGAGCAAGTTCGAATAATTAGTAAATTTCAACTGTAGCCCAAAACTGTCTTATATTTAAATGTTGACACACATTGCAGTCTCTTGTCCATTCTAGGATATGAAGCCTGTGAAAATCATGCAATTAGAGAAATGCAAATTAAAACTACACTGAGATTTCATGTCGCTCCAGTCAGATGGCGATGATCAAGAGTACTGGTAACAATGAATGTTGGCAAGGATATGGGGAAAAAGGTACACTCATACATTGCTGGTAGAACTGCAATTTGGTGCAACCACTATGGAAAGTAGTAGGACGATTCCTCAGAAAATTTGGAACGGAACCACCATTTGACCCATGTTATGGTTTAGATGTGAAGTTTCTCCCAAAATCTCAAGTGTGAGACAATGCAAAAAGGTTCAGAGGAGAAATGATTGGGTTGTAAGAGTCTTAACCCATTAAGTAAATTAATCCCCTACTTGGAATTAACTGAGTGGTAACTGAAGAGGTAGGGTATGTCTGGAGGAGGTAGGTCTTTAGGGTCATGGCTTTGGGATATATATTTGTATGTGGCAAGTGGAATGTCTTTCTTTGCTTTCTGATCAACATGTGAGCTGTTTCTCTCTGCCACACTCTTCTGCTATGATATTTTGCCTCACCTGGAGCCCCTAGGAATGGTGCTGGCCTTCTATGGACTAAGACCTCTGAAATTATGAGCACTCAAATAAACTTTTCCTCCACTACAACTGTGCTGGTTGGGTCCTTTAGTCACAGCAGTGAAAAAGCTGACTAAAACACCCAGTTATCCCATACCTCATATATATACCCAAAGGACTTAAAATCAGCATACTACAGTGATGCAGCCACACTGATGTTTATTTAAGCTCAATTCACAATAGCTAAGCTATGGGACCAACCTATGTGCACTTCAGTAGATGAATGTATAAGGAAAATGTGGCATATATACAAATTGGAATATTATTCAACCATAAAGAAATACGAAATTATGGCATTTATTGGTAAATGGATATAAGTGGAGACTATCATGCTAAGTGAAATAAGCCAATGACAAAAAACAAAGACTAAATATTCTCTGTAATATGTAGTTGCTAACACATAGTAAGGAAGGAGAGGGAAGTATAAAAAGTTCATTGGGCTAGACAAAAGGGAATGAAGGTAAGGGAGATGGGAATAGGGGAGATAGTAGATGTATCAGGCATAAATTTCTTATGTTCATATGTGAATACATGACCAGCGAAACTCCACATGATGTACAACTGCAAGAATGGGATCCTAATTAGAAAAAAATATATTCCATGTATATATAATATGTCAAAATATACTGTCATGTATATCTAAAAAGCACAATATATATTTTTTTAATTTTAATTCCAAAATTTTAAAAAGCAGATAACAAGTTGCAAACATATGTGTGCTCAGGAGCCAGTCAATGACTATCATAGGAGAAACAGTGTGGAAGGCTTCAGAGGCCTATGATGTGGTTTCTAGGTGGTTTTCTTCTCCATCTTACAGAAGAGCCATGCCCACACCACACACCATCTGAGGTCTTAAGTTACAAGTTCACATTGGGCAGCCATTCATCTTCGACTAGAGTTGTTCAAGTAAAGTTCTGAAATTATCGAGCCTCATCCAATCCAGAATCCAACTACAACAAGCCAGAGGAGATTTCTTTTCCTAATTCACTCATCCATAATGTGTGCATGTTTATAATTTGAACACAGATTCATACTCCTTTTCACACAAAAGCATGCCATGTGCTAGGATGGCTGGATTATTTCAGATGGTCATCCAGTGCTGTAAACTTCATGATTTGAATACAATCTACCCAATGTGTTCTAGTCTCTGCTGTTTCCCATGGTGTCATAATTGGCCTTTAAGACCTTTGCATTGTTAGTTAGTTAGTTGTGCTTTACTCTGGGTTTTCCTAAGCTGAAGTCTTTCCAATAAACATAGCAACATGCCTCTTCCTTATTTTTCTAAGTAGACTGAGTAGACTGAGTGAAATATACTAGCAGTAGCACTGCCATATGAGTGCAGGAACTTAACAGGGTACTGCTCTTTACTTGGAATTTGGGGAAATGGCTTTGCCAGTCTTGGCCTTATTTCTTTCTTTTTTTTTTAAGAGAGAGGGAGAGAGAGAGAGAGAAAGAGAGAGAGAGAGAGAGAGAGGAGAGAGAGAGAGAAAGAGAGAATTTTAATATTTATTTTTTAGTTATCGGCGGACACAACATCTTTGTCTGTATGTGGTGCTGAGGATCGAGCCAGGGCCTTATTTCTTGGCAGTGTAAAAGAAATATGTTGGAGTCCCCCATGTATCTGTACCTAAGAAAAGAAAAGAAGAAGAAGACAAAGGACTCCATGCTCTATAAAGATAGCAAGGAGTGTAAGTAGCTTCTTCCGCGGTTGGGGCCAGACTTTATATGCTTTGCAGAGTCTCCAATTATATTATACACACAAATTCCCAGCCCATCATAATTTTGTTCATAAGGATAGAATCCAAAATCCCATAGTAAATCTGTATAGAAGTCAATGGTGAAGGGTTTAGGTGGTGGTGGTGATGGTGGTGGTGATGTGGGGGAAGGGGTGGGTGATGGGCAGGTAAGATATGCAAAATAGTCACTAGGAATCACAGGCTTTTTAGGCGAAAAACAATGCATCCATAACAAATTAACCAAAAAGGAGATGGGAAACAAACAAAGAAACAAAAGCAGTGCTCTACTTCAAACTTAATGTCTAGAACAAAAGAACATATTACCAGAAAAGAAGTTGGCAATTTGCAGTGCTGTAGAACAGGCATTGGAAACAGGAGCAATCCTTCTAATAAGAAGGTAAAAATTAGTTTTTGATAGGGAATGATGTAAAAAGCAGTCTTTTCATGTATAAGGCACATTATAGATAGATCACAGTGTATCTGTGTAATTAAAATTTCATATAATAATAACTAGGGGAAAATCTAAAAAGTTTCCTTGAGGGTCAACGAAAAAAAACTGTTGAGAAACGTTGTAGAATTGATTTGTCATTTGCAGAAAAACAAAGAGAAGACACTGGGAATGGTTTCACACAGAGAAATTGACATGGTATTACAAACATGGTATTACAAACTGGTTTTATATAGATAATTTTGGGGGAGGGTACTGGGGTTTGAACTCAGCAGCCCTTTAACACTGAGCTACATCACCAGATCTTTTAATTAATTATTTTTTTAAATTTTGAAAGGGAGTCTCCCTAAGTTGCTGAGGTAGCCTTGAATGTAGGATTCTCCTGTTGCTAGCAAACAGATAATTTCATCTCTAGGTTAGGTTATTTCTATTCCATGAAGACTTTGTCAACTCAAGCTCTTGTTTTGCATTTTCTTCCTCATGGCTTTATAATACAAATTACCCAATTTCTCTCAGAGACATTATCCTGTCATTCATTCATTCATTTCATAAATATCATTGAACATGTACTATGTGCTAGGTACTATACAAAATAATGAGCAGACAAGGTCTTTCTGCTCATAGAATGAAAATTCTGGCAGCAAAAATAACCAAGTAAATAGTTAAGTGAACAAGATGATTATGGACAGTAATAACTTTCATAAGAAAGTTCAACAATTTATCTAGAGTGACTGGGTGCTGGGAGTGGGAGACTGTTCACTAATTTACCTGTAGTTTTCAGGAATCTTTTTAAACAGGAGATATCGAAATAATTATTTCATAATGATTGCTATTTTGAAATTCTTACTTAACATTTAAAAATAGGTTAAAATTAAGTCTGAAAGAGAAGAAATGTGTTTGGATCCAATTCATGCCCTGGCATTATTTTAATCTTTTATTCACTTCTTAGTTTATTCAAAAAGCATCTATTGAATCTATTGAATTCCAAACTTTGCCCTGGTAACTATGTTATGCAGTAGGCATTTATTCATTAATGCAACTTAATCAAATATATGTTGAATGCCTTGTACGTACTGTAAGCATTGATGATGATCAGAGAAGGAAACAAATATCATGTCTGATGATGGCCATGGATGTAGTTTGATGGACTGAGCCAAGTTGCTATGGATTGTGCAAACTGTTTAGTAGATGTTCAGTTACCAATGTTGAGCAGAAAGTTGCATATGCCAATCCAGAATTCGTGAGAGAGTTACGGTTGGGAAATCCAAATTTGTGACTCATTATCATGGAGAGCAAAGTAAAGTGTCAGATCAGATGTGCTCAGCAAGGGAGTGAGCATAGGGAAGTGAAGAGAATCAATGACTGGCCTTGGGGACCCTTCAACAGTATGAGGTTAAGTAAAAAAGAGACAAAAACATCATATGAATTGACGGCGGGGTTGGCATAGAGGAAAACCAAGTGTGCTGTTCTGAGACTTAACAGATGAGAATATATCAAAGGCACAAAATAACCAACTGGGTAAAATGCCGCTGCTAAGTCAAGTGAGAAGAGAACAGACAATACACTTGAGCAACATGTAAGCAGAAGTGACCTTCATATGAGAGCAGTTCCAACAAAGCCTGTTTGGAGTAGTTTTAAGAGAGAATGAGAGCAGGGTAATCAGAGACAGTAAGTATGGACCTGTTTCTAGAAAGGATTTTAGAAAGTAGCAGAGAAATGGGCTAGAGACTGTCAGGAGAAATTGGCTGAAGAGAAAAGCTGGCTAAGTGGGAACAGCAACAACAATAAAAACATGTTTGTGTATCATTGAGAATAATGCAACAGTGAGTAAAAATGAGGAGGAAAGGAAGGTGACTTTCTGCAGAGCTACTCTCAAGTAGATGAGACCATTTGTAATTTAGTATGCAAATGAAGATCAGCTTTGCAAAGAGCATGGGCATTTTGTCTATGGTTACAGGCAGGAAGGCAGAGTATGTGGTTTCAGATGCCAGAGTACGGATGAGAACCTGTGGTGAAGGGCATCTGTGGATATTTTGCTGTTCATTCAATTTTTCCAGTGGTGTGGGTCACATTTGAAAAGTTTAGTTTCTGTGCTGCTTAAAAACCATTTGATTCCAAGTAAGCAACTCAATGTCTTTGAGTCTTGGTTTCCTCATTCTGAATTGGGAATTCAAATATTTATCTGTAGGTGTGGTAATGATGATTAAATGTAATATTTTATCAAAAAAAAAATGTTAGCCAGGTACATGCCTCATCAGGTAATGTTGGCCAAAATTCTCTTCAGGACAAACACAAAAGGACTAGCAAGTTAAACAGCATAGGGCACCTGGATTTCTGTCAGGGGAACTGGCTTCAGTACAGGAAGGCAGCCCTGAGCTAATGGCAACATGAAATGAAGGTGGGATTAACTTAATCGTTAGGAGTACATTTGTAAAAGATGGACTATATTTGTCATTTGGACTTCAACGGAAGAGAACTTGCAAAACTGTTTAAGCTATCATCTTCTTTGTACACCTGTTGAAACCTCCCAGCTTGGAGCAACAGTGATCCATTGAACATGAGGAAAAACCAATGTCAGTGTTCAGTCTTCTGTCCCAGGCTAAGTGTTCCAGGCGTGTGAGAGCTCACCCTGATTAAAGTGTCAAATGCCTCTAATCACATTAAAGTGAAATGTGACCGGACCGCACCAAGAAATGGGACATCCCTGTCACCTTTTCCATTTTCCTCATAACAGCAATATCTATCCGCTGTATTCTAGATAATATGAATGTCTATTCACATTGTGGGGACAGTGAGATGACTTGCATTTGACAGATCTTATTATGCCAGAAATCAGCCACTCTAAAATTAACATAGGCTCTTATTAAAGGCGCTTATGCAAAACTTCTCTGGTGCCTGGGATTTTCATCAGGAAAATTCCTTCTTCACATTCTTCCTTACTCTCTTTCTTCTTTATGTATATAGTTTTAAAATGGATCATAATACAGGAATCTAGTATAGGCCTAACTAATGCCAGGTAGGTTAAAGTGTTTATTCACTACAGATTATTTGCTATTACATATCTGGCCTTGACAATATTGGAGGAGTCAACATTGCAACTATATCTTAGTCAGCAGTTCTTTATGAAAAACACATTTTTTTTTCTATCTTTGAATCTAGAAAATCAATTCAGTGGGAATAGAAAGTTCACACTATTCAATGGTTCTTTTTCAATCTTCCTAAATAGTACCAGGTACATAATATATACCTAATAAATGTTTGCTGGGTGAATTGATGTTAATTAACAATTATTTGGTAAATTTATGCCTATCAATAAAGGAGGTTTTCTGAGGATTGTATGAAAATAACTTCCAATTAGAGCAGAATTTTTTTTTACTACCCATCTTCAGTGAACATTCCAAATTAAAATAAGTGGCCTATACTCTCTATAACTAATATATTTATTTCTTTGCACTTGAAATCATATTTTGAAAATAGCTTCACCAATATGTCCAAGAAATGCCCAAATCATGATTTATAAAATATCTGTGGCCCCGTAAGTTGCTTATGTATGAACTTGAGTATTTTACTGTGCAAAATTAGTTTTGTCCCAAATTGGAGTGTAAAATGAGTGCAAAATAGTCAAACTGAAATACGTAAACAAGATATTATCTAGTGACTTCAATTTTGACTCTTAAAATTCTCAGTTCCTTACCTATGTCAAGAGAGACCCTCAGACACTTATCAAAAGGATAGATATCTTTAGACTAGAGGTCATGAAATCAAATGTTACAGAAAATGGACAGGTGAACACCTGTAAGTAATTTGGATTATGGAAAAATGATTTGGGTTGGAAATGTTTTCATATTGGCACACATTTTTCTAAGTGCATTCAGATTAATTATTTTTAAAAAAAATCTAGTGGGTTGGGGTTGTATCTCAGTGGTGGAAGACTTGCCTACTATGAACTAGGCCCTGGGTTCAATCCTGAACATTGCAAAAAGAAGCTATTATACTATGTACTTTGCACACACACAGTTAAATCCGATTTTTTATTACTAATATTGTGAAAAATTGGTAAGTTAAAATTGAGCCAAGTAAGACTATGTTAGAAACACTTATTTTCTCAGAGATAGAGAAAAAGAATGCCACCTTTTTAGACTCCTAATAGGATTCTTTTAAATTCAAAGTCTCCATTGTTAACAAAGGAAGTGAGTTCAAAAGGAATCTCTTGAGTAGATAGCTCCATTTTTTTCTTTGATAGTGTGCCATGCCCTGAGTGCAGACTTTCAGATCTAGTAGATGGCATGTGTTTTTAAAAGATAAAATGCAGAGGGGGAAGAAAAACTTGCCAGTAGTAAGACACCATGTATCTTTGGATTTGGTAATAAGCAAGAAATGGAAATTCAGAAATGGAAAGATAGGTGGGAAAGCTTCACATTGTAATGATTAGTTCCTCCCCTGCTACTCCTCAGGAGGAATGAGAGGCATCAGAGCCTACAGTGGCATGGTATGGCATGGCAATCATATGCAAATCTTCTTTATAAGTGTTTGTATTTTTTGTATTTGTTCTGTTTAGATATATATGAGAGTAGAGTATATTTTCACATATTATACATACATCGAGTATGACATAGGATCCCATTCTTGTGGTTGTACATGATGTGGAATTTCACCGGTGGTGTATTCATATATAAACATAGGAAAGTTATCTCTAATTCATTTTGTTGTCTTCCCTATTTCCATCTCCCCTCCCTTCCCTTCATTCCCCTTTGTCTAACCTACTATACTTTTATTTCCCCCACCAATCCCTTACTGTGGGTTAGCTTCCACATATTAGAGAGAACATTTAGCCTTTGGTTTTTTCGGATTGACTTATTTCACTTAGCATAAGTTTCCAGTTCTATCCATTTACAGAATCAAATTGGAGATTTTTTAAAACTACACATTCCTTAGCATCCATCTCTCTCTCTCTCTTTCTCTCTCTCTCTCTCTCTCTCTCTTTCCAGCCAAACTTTTCTGTGATTGTGATTTTGGTCTCCTTAGGTCTGCAGTAGGGCCTGTTTTCAAAACATACCCCACCCAAGGAATTCTAATGCAACTGGTTACTGGACTATTATTTAGAAGACTGTTTTGAAGGAATACAGTATTCTAGGTGTTTAAACTTTATCTGCCACAATGGAGTTTAGGAATAAAAGTGAAAGAAAAAATAAGGTAGAGGAAAGGATATGTTTAGTAAAGAAAGAAGGTAGGAGAAGTTGATGGAACATTTTTGACTGAAATTTTAATAACTCATGGAATTTTAGAAGGAGTTACAGTGTGTAAACAATTAGAGGAGGATGTTAAATTTATCCATTTGTTAAACAAACTTATATTTAGTGTTTACTCAGCTCAACTGTTGAAGGATTTAGAAAATCTAAACCCCATGATGTTTGAGAATTAATCTACATGGGAGGATGGCAGATTGGTTTCAACTCATACGCTAGCACTATTTAATCCACAGTGGCTGCCCATACTTTATGAACAGATTGCATGAGACTCTACCTGGGCTCAGAAGTGTGTTTTAATCAAATAATGACGTTTGTCACAGGAACTGATGGGAACACAGTTGCACTCATGACACGGGATCTCTTTTCTGAAGGTAGTTTTATTTTTGTATTTGGAAAATATATCAGGATGATTTTCTGAATGTTTCCTTCCCTTCTCTCAAGTGAACATATTTTAAATTGCTCTGGCATTCAGAACAATTCTAGGCAATGTGAATGCTGAATAATTTGTGTACGTTTGAATTGATGTCGTCCTTTTAATTCTTAATGGCAACCAGATTAATTCTACAAGCTCACATTTCCTTTGAGAAAATCATGGATCCTTATTTCTGTATGTCTTAGCAAATATATGGTTGAGAATGCTTCTTAAGTAGTAAATATTTAAAGTTGGAGGAGTTAGAATTGTTAAATGGCTAGTTGAACATCATTAGATAGCATGGTAATTTGTAAAAGGATGACTGAAGCAGATGTCCCTGTATGAGAGAGACAGAGATGAGAAAGAAAGGAGAGAGACTGAAACCAGAACCAAGACTGAAGACAAAATAGGTCCATTTACACAACAAAGGAAAAGGACCATGCTGACCCTTAGCCTTTCTTATAAAAATAAATTATATTTGTATTATACATTACCATATATAAATTGTACATTATCATAATTATGTTTATTATATAAATGTGACAAAATATTATTTATCTGCTTCCTTATTTGACAGAAAGCCTCCTCTGAACCCAGGATGTCTGAAGCTTTCTCAGACACTTTTGGTTTCTATTTATTTTCCAATGCACATTTTAACACATTTTATGACTCAGACTTCAGGGCATGTCTCATTTTAAAACACTGATTTTGTTGCTTGTAAAAGGCCTGAGAAAGGTTATCCCCATGTAAAAAGATAATTCACCCTTGACTCTTTCAACATTGCATTTTTCAACTCTGGGGAGGTGAGTAGGCCATTCACTGTATGTGCTGTTCCACATGCCTGTTGACTTTACTTGATGATGTTGTGACAATTGAGACGACTGCATGTATATAATTGCACACCCCCTTAGGTTGTGTCTCACTGAACAACATACTAAATGGGATTTCATAAGTCTCTCCAGGCTGCAAAGAATGGTTGAGCTGATTGCCTTTCCCCCACCTTGCTTCTTTTTCCCATATTTACATTGTTGTTTCAAGTTAGTAATAAAATTGAATTACTGGAAAACAACACCCTGATCACATTTTCCAAAGAGCAGACAAACAAAACATAATAAAAATGAAAGTATTTCAAGCAGAAAATGCCTAGTGCAACTATATTCTGGGCAGCCTCTGTAATGGATGATCTCCACAGGTCCGTCCTAGTGTAGTCTAGTTTTAAGCCTTGTTGAGGAAGATGAAAAGTCAGGTTACCCACAGTGGATTATAGCTAAAGAGAATTTTACTTGTACACGTAGAAATAGAAGACTATGAAATGTAAGCGAGGAAAATCATGTTTCTGGAGGAACTCTGACATGTCCATTTCTACCAGATGGGGACTCTAGTTTGAAAAGCCCTTTTTTAAAACAAAAAAATTATTTTATTTTTTTTTAATATTTAATTTTTTAGTTGTAGTTGGACACAATGCCTTTATTTTATCTCTTTATTTTTAATTTTATTTATATATGACAGCGGAACTCATTACAATTCTCATTACACATATAGAGCACAATTTTTCATATCTCTGGTTGTGCACACAGTATATTCACACCAATTCATGACTTTATACCTGTACTTTGGATAGTAACAATCATCACATTCCACCATCATGAATAACCCCATGCCCCCTCCCTTCCCCTCCAACCCCTCTGCCCTATCTAGAGTTCATCTATTCCTCCCATGCTCCCGCTACCTATCCTACTATGAACCAGCCTCCTTATATCAAAGAAAACTTTTGGCATTTGGGTTATCTTTTTATTTTTATGTGGTTCTGAGGATGGAACCTAGGGCCTCACATTTGCTTGGTGAGTGCTCTACCGCTGAGCCACAACCCCAGTCCCTGAAAAGCCCTCTTGAACTTGAGCATCAGTAGTTGAAGACTAGGTAAGCCACTTCCTGTCCATTAGGAAATATGAAGTATCTCTTGTACATCAGGGTTCTATGGCCCAAAGGGAGTCCACAGAGGATAAAATTAGAGAGTTCATGAAGATATCTCATTGGAAGCAAGTAGATACAAGGGCTAAAGAATTATATTCTAATTTCTAATAGATGACAAAGAAGTCAAAGACAAAATTTGTAAAACCGTCTGATTATCCTGGAATTTTCAGTCAAAATATGAGTGGATCAGAGGAAACCCATAAAGATCAAGAAGCAAAGATTATCAGTGGACCAGTTATATAATATCTGGCAAAATGTCCCTTACTAAAGACTGCTTAGTGGAGCAGCACTTTTCATGATATCTGTGCTGGATCTGGAGCACCCTGCAACCATCCATGGTCATGGTGGTCTGCATTGGATATGGTGAAGGTAAGAACCTTTCTAATGCTTAATGCTCATAAAGGAAAGTTGAAGAGTGGTAGAAAGACAAGTAAATTAAGAGGTATATCTAGGACACTGAAAGGCTGTTAAATTCTGCAGGTGTCATGTATTAATTAGGTAATACAATGCTTGTTCTTTTCCTTTCTTAATGTGGTTAATGAGAATCAAATTGGAAAACACAAATATATAATAAAATAGCTATTCAAATGTCCTGTATTTTATCTTGCATTATTATAGTTAAATGAAGGTTGAATGGCAAGTAGTTTTATATATTAAGAAATTACTCCTTCTTTTGCTTAGATATGCCCTTAGAACCGTAGGGAAATTCACAGAGTTTCTGCTGTGAAAGACAACTTCTATCTTCCCTTCCAAAACACTTCCCTTCCAAAATTCTTTGCTTTCCTCCTTTCCATGGATCATCAAATATTTGATAAATACTAGGTTTGGAACAGCTTGCTAGCAATAAGATTTAATTAAGGTATAAATCTAGAATCAGAAAGTAATATATATTTGATATAGGAATAACAGAGATATAAGTCCCTTTTCATGGATTTCAGAGCTTATCACATTCTAGCCCCACTCCTTCAATGGTTTGGGTTTCTACGATTGCCAAAAATAGTCTCACTGACATCTAGTGCCTATGCCTACCCAGGTCAGTCCTCTAACTTGACCTTGTTTTTAGACTTTTGCCTATTGCTGCTCATTTATTTCTTTACCTTACAGCATTGCCATGAAGTTCAAATGAAGAACTTAAGTGAGTGTGCTTTGTAAACCATAAAAATGCTTTGTGAATAAATTTAAAGTTCTCAGTATAAAAATTGTCAGTATCAGGATGGAGTTCTTTATATTCACTCAAACAAATAGTATCAGGAGTTTGAGATGGAATGGTTCTCATGCACACTTGCCTATGATAAGAACTATTACAAAGACTCTCTGAAGGACTCTTATGTATATGCCTGTAGCAAGAAACTTTATCAAGGACCTTCCAAACTGCAGCTTGCAACATGAGTCACGAGGACAACTGCCCGGAAGTATAAGAACATGTGCCTGATACATGTTTCCAGTAATGAACATACACCAACTCCTACACTGAACTCCTGTAACTAATGTTTTTATCACAAAATAACTTACATGTATTCCTCATTTTACTTTTAGAAATCCTTGCCTCTCTTTGCCTTCCTGAATACATTCATGATTTACAATATGGCATGAGTATTCCTGTTTTCAAATTCTCATCTCATTCCCAATTAAACATTTTATCTTTGGAGAATCTTGCTGATGGTATTTAGGATGACAGAAGACATATTTAAGACTTAGTCCTAGCACATGTTAACTTTAGGGAGCTCTTTTTTACTCTGTGATTCTCATTCCTTTTTTTTAAATGATGGAGTTCATAAATCCAATCCTGCCAATCACACAAATATAAAATGTGACTATTTCATTATTATTATAATATGAATGTCTCTTTTATAGGACATGCCTATTTTCTGTATTTTTTGTGTATGTATCATTTGAAAATAAATAAATCAATATGGCTTAATTCAAAATCATCTATTAACATAATTAATCATATTTTCTGTAAAAAGTAATTTTGAAAGAAGTAAACTTTATAGTATGTCCTTCAAAATGTATTTAGCTGAAAATCTAAAGAAAATTCTTTTATATTTTAATCTCATCAGATAAATGCATGAGATTTAGTACCAGATTATAGCTCTATGAATTTTAGCTTTTATTTTGAACAGATATATTCTTATTCAACTTTTTGTCAGTCAATCCCTCATTCTAAAAGACATTTACATAAAGATTCCTGGCATTATACATTTTACTATGGTACCTACTTCACATACAATTACTAGTATTAGGATTCTATTATTAATAAACCATTTTCTGGAAAATATTTTAATATTCTTATATATTTATTTTTTCTTCCTAATTTTCATCTTTTTCATGATTATCAAATACTGTCTGACTATGATGGTCAAATACAACTAATAATCAATATGGAACACAAACTTTGTGTGACTTTCATTCTCCTCTAGTAGGAGAGCTAATTTGCTGTGTTTCTATCTCTAATACTACCTACAGTCATTTATGATTCTGCAATATTTGCAAAACAGCAGAATGTTATGTTCCTTTATAACAAAAAGATTAATTTCTTCTATAATCTGAATTAATCTCTTGGTTATTATATAAAATATAGATATACTCATCTTTCATTATTCAAACATAATGAATACTTACATATTTTAAATTAGTTAACATTAAAATATTTTCCGTTACGTAATATTTTCCTTTTCCTGTATGTGAATATGTTTGCATATATTCCTAGTATCTCAAGTAGTCAGAATCTACCTTAACTTTCTTCCTTTATTACTCATGTTTTATCATTTTTTTTTATTGTTGGTTGTTCAAAACATTACATAGTTCTTGATATATCATCTTTCACACTTTGCTTCAAGTGGGTTATGAACTCCCATTTTTAGCCCATATATCATGTTTTATCATTTGGACTCTGAATATTGAGATATGTTGAAGCTCCATCTGCCTAAAAGATAGTGTCTGTTGCTCAAAAATATAAATAATACATGATAATAGCATACTAACATTGTCTTCTATGACTCTAGCCACTAAATGGTGATAAGTCATTCAAACTTATCCTTTTTGTTCATCCATACGCAACATATGACTTATAGATTTATTTGAGATGGTTTTTATTTGTGGAATGACATCTATCACACTCACAAATGTAACTGGCACGTATCTGTCTTTATTGCTACACAGCCAATTTTTTAAATGCCTTAGAAAGATGTGTCTTTTTACCCCCTGAGTTTCTATAGTCCAAAGTTATTCCATTAGTAACTCAATAATGAAAAAACTCTCATCTTTCCCCCTCTTTTTGTTAATACTTGAATTGTTTCCTTTTACATAGAAACTCAGCAGAATGATTACCTAAGTTCATGCCACTTTTAGTTCATGTGAAAACCCCAAGAGGAATAGAAGATTGATAGATCCCTTTAATACTAAAAATCAAGTAGCCCACGCATCTTGATGGATTTCGATGGCTGCTAAGTGCTTTGTAGGCTCCCTAAGAAACACATGACAGTATCATCTTTTTTTTTTTTCTTTTTAAACCAGGGATTGAACCCAGGGGAGCTTAACCACTGAGCCACATCCCCAGACCTTTTAATATTTTATTTAGAGACAGGGTCTTGCTGAGTTGCTTAGGGCCTCGCTAAGTTGCTGAGGCTAGCTTTGAAATTGCAATCTTCCTGCTTCAGCCTCCTGAGCCTCTGGGATTACAAATGTGTGCCACTGTGCCCAGCAACAATATCATCTTTGACATAGGAAAGATTTTGTAGAACTAAGACTCCCACATGTGAAAGAAGTTAGGTATTTTTCCCCTAACCATCTTCCTATGTCTGAAAATATTTCACCTTAGTTATTTTTCATCTTCATCCATCCTGAGGATATATGATGTAGAATTTATTACTACCTCTATTTGTGTTTTCCTATCTATCTTTCTGTCTATCTACCCATCCACCTACCTACAATCTAGCTATTGTACATACCGCATTGGGGAACAGTCAAGTAAACTGTGTAGGTACCATTTCCATATTCTTACTCTGGCCTGTCCCTTAGATTTATACATGTCACTCCAGCCACACCAAAATTTGTTCATATTCTAGCCATATACATATTCTCTCTGACTCTTAAACCTTCATACACGTTATCCTTCCTGACTAACATATAACTGTCTTTCTCACATTGAATGAAAAATTCCAAGTACTTCTTCATGAGATCTTCAAGGCAACACCTCCCCACACCTAAGGCTGGTGACTCAATAATAAATCTCACAAATAATGTGTGAGATAAATACACATTTCTTCAGATAACTTGGTCATTTTCTATGTTTGGTATCTATTCTGAAGTTGTAGTGAAACTTAAGTCAACTTGAAGAGATTTTTGTTATCATCATCATCTGGGTTCTTATGGGCATGTACTTGGTGATGATAGATATTATTCTGCCACTAGCTGCTACCTCTCTAGTGTTAGCTTCCAAAGGAGGCTTATGTTCCCTATTGCTACTTTCATGTTTTATTTTAAGTATTATCAGCTGTATTCTGTATCATATTTTAAACTTTGTGAAAGAAACTTTCAATGTTTACTACTTAGCATGCGGCAAACTCTTAGCATATAATTAGTGGATGCTAAATAAATAAATATATAAATTAACTAATTAGACCACACCATTGAAACCTCTTGGCCTAGTTTCATATAGGATTATTATAAAATTTGAGTAAAGGAAAGGCCTTATTTTCAATTAGTTGGGCCAATTCAACCTATAGTCAAAGCCTTACACTCTGGTTTATGTTCATTTATATTTGGGTCCACAAGTTTGCATAAAATCAGGCATAGTAGCATGTGCTGGTATATAAACTTCTGATTTCCTAATAATACAAATAGTGACAACCATTGGTTGTTTATACTCTTTATTCCAGGCACTATGCTAAACCCTTTACATGCATGATCTCATTCAATTTCCCTGAAAATTCTACATCGTCGGTGCTGTTGTCCCCTATATTGAAGTTTATCGAAGAGAAACTGGGGATCAGGGAAGACAACTGCTTTTACCCATAGTAATTTAGTTAATAAAAGACTAAACCAGTGCTCCAACTAATTCTTGACCTCAAAACTCACGCATTAATCACCAATCTTTGCAAGTTCTACAATGTTCCTGAGGAATAGGCAGGTATAGCATCAATTCAAGGCAGCATCAGGTACAGGATGGAAAGATGGCACCCGCTTAGGAAACTTTCAATTAAGATAATAAGTTCAGTAAAGGGGAGTTAATTAATCCTGTTTTCACCACTTTTTTCATGAATCTAGGAAGCTATCCTGGAGAATCTGAAATTTCAGTTTAATAACACGCTAAATCATCCCTATGTCCTATCAGTTACTGATGATATTCTGTGTACATAATTCACCCTCCTTACTTTTCTTTTATCATGGATTCTCCTGAATCATTTGTGAATAATCAAATAAATTTTGAAAGCTGATTTTTCAAGAACAAAACCAAAAACCTACCATTTCATCAAGAGAAATAGAGGCAGGTAATAAAAAGGCCCTGGGTTGCAGGATTTGGTGAGAGGCTGGCCTCGCTATGGCTTCAGTTGGCTGGATTCATCCCTGAGGAAGCCCTGAGCATTGGGTATTGTTATCTTCATTCTCTCCTGACACCAACTGAAAAAAAAAATCCAAGTCAGATATTGCCTCTTAATCAGTCAGTGTCAAGGAGTGTTACAATCACTGAACACTTCTTCTATTACTAGTCTGGGAAAAACTAAGGGAAACTTTGTATCTTATCCACATCTGACATGTTTGTCTCAAAAAGAGATTGTAAAAATCACTTCTCAAGTCACATTGCCCAATACCTAGACAAAAATGTACGAGGTCCCATATTTTTTTAGAGATTTGATGGCGTTTCCCATGCAATTAAATGAGTTAACTGGTCCATCCTATTTAGAGATCATACAAATGTTCTATTATCATCTTCTACAGTCAGAATCAGAAAACTGAGAATATCCAGGTATTTGAGTAAGATTCCTCACATTTTTAAAAGCATTTATATCCCCGAGGATAGCATGAATACTTGCCATTTCTATCTTAGCTGTGGAGTACTGGCACAGCATTACAGCTGGAAGGGCCTTAGGAAATTCCTCGGTAAACAGTGATGAAGAAGAGAAAAGAGTTGCAATCAGATACACTGCAGCTACAGGACCCTGGGGATGGTTCCTACACTTAGTTTTTCTGTCTGTAAGGTGGCAATATAGGCTTTTATCTTAAAATGTTATGGTGCTATGTTAGATAATATTCAACATATTACCTACCATCTGGTAAATACTCAAAAAGTTTTAGCCAACGGCTTCAGTACAATGATCATTATCTTTGTCACTGTCCTTTAAACCAAGATTAGCAAACCATTATAGCAGCTGGGTTGGGACATCAGCTCATTTTCATAAATAATTTTTTATTAGAGCACAGTCGTACCTAATTATTTACACAGTCTATGGCTGTTTTTGCCCTATGATGGCAGAGTAGAATAATAGCTGCAGGGCTCTTCACAGAAACATTTGCTCATCCTCATTGATGGTTCTGAAATTTCCAGGAAGTGATGAAAAGACCAGGGAGCAAACTTTGGTTTTTGTCCTTACCCATATTGTATATTAAAGGTTTTGTATAATTTTATTATAGAATAATTGAGAAAAAAGGAAAAGTAAAAAGACTAACAGGAGCAAACTTGATTAGTAATGACTCTTTTTCCTCTTCCTCCTCCTCCTCTCTTCCTGTTCTTCCTCCTCCTAAAGTGAAAAGACAAGCCTCTCTGAACTGGTAGGTAGGGGCAGAAAGAAGAGGTAGATGGATGAGTCAGGCAAATAGGACATCCCAGGAGAGACACATAAGCTGGAATGAGATGGAATGTCTATGGGAGTGTAGGTCATTCTCAGTTGATGGGGCATCAAGCATGGAGTTAGGCATGTAGACGGGAAGATGAAATTGGGCAGCTGAGTGGCAGCCAGATTGTAGTTGACACTGGGTGTTGTCTCAAGGAGCTGGGATGTTGACTTGTAGGAAATGAGGGATTTTCAAAGGCAGAAACCAAAAATAATAGTGTAAGTTTATCTTTTGAATTGCATCATTATGAAAGAGAATATGCAAAAATAATTGGCAGATAATGAAATAGAGGCAAAGGAGAACAGCTGGGAAGCAGTACTAGTGATGCATGTAATGTGTATTTTTCTAATTCTCAGATGTAAATCAGTCAACTATTGCCAGGACTGGAAAATTTTGGAAAATTCAGGCTTGTTTGAAAGTCAATACAATTTTTTTCTGGATTTTGAATTAAATTATTTTCAATTTATGCACACCCAAATCAAGATAGCCACAGTGTCTCCTGAAGAGTGGATTAAAGAGAAAATAGGACATGCCTTTCCACGGTGGAAATGAGAACTTTCTCATAGGATTCCATGGATGCCAGGCTCCTGGTAGTTGAAATAACTGTTAGCATTTATTTTTTGAATGATAAATGTGAGCCAGTAACTTGACAGGCATTCATTCTATGAACATTCTGAACAGTTTGAAGCTGTCCACTATTACCATTACTTTTGTACATGTAAGGGCACTGATGCTTAGAGAACTGAAGTCATATGCCCAAAGTTACATGGGCAGTGAACGGCAGAGTGAGATTTAGATACAAATCTCATCCCTCTCCTCCACAGAATGCATGATTCATGAGTGCAAAAGACTTGATTCACTTCTCTTCTCAGAATACTGTCTGGCAGGCAGTGGATGCAGAATAAATATTTGCTAAATGATGAATGAAAAAATGTAATGAATGATTTGAAATTTCATGTCTATAACCTCTGTGAGGTTAGCACCTCCACAGTACTATAAAATTTAGCAGTGCTCATCAGTGCCTCAAAAAAGAGTGAAGTTATTTTTGTTCTGCCTGTGATTATGTCAAATGTCTTTAAGTTCACCTAAATAATATTCCTTGAGTGACTTTTCTCCCTTAGCACATTATATTTATTCTGCATTTCATAAGTTACCAAGAACTTGACCATGTCATCTCATTTACTCTTCATAACAATTTTAGAAGGTATTTATTCTATTTTGCAGATGAAAAATCTGAAGTTCAGAGAGGTTAACCACCCAAGATTACACAACTACAAATCCACATCTCCTAAATTCAAATGTGTGCCCTTTCCATCATGTTAGAACTGCTTTATATGTAGATGAGAAAAACTTGGAGCTGTGAGGGATGCAAAAACCAAAAATTTTTAAACTTTACATCAAACTATTATATATATTTATAGCACACACATATGTGATGCACAATTTTATAGCTCAATAAATTTTCATACATCCTGTAACCAGCACCCAGATCACAAAACAGAAGAGTACTAATGCCACAGAATCTCCTGTGGTCTATAAAAATCCCTAACCTCTTCCTGAAGAATAATGTACACTGTCTTCTTTCTGTTGCTTTATTTTTGATGGACCCAAAATAATTGTACATACTTAATAGTGAAATGTTATGTTCTGATACATTTATATATTGTGTAATGATATAACCAAGTCAATTAGCAGGTCCATCCCCATAAACATTTATTATTTATTAGTGGAAAAAAAATTCTATTGCACAGTAGGATGACTATAGTGTCCTTATTTCCAATAGGATAGATTGGTTTTACCTGTTTTACGTTCTAATAATTGGAAGCAAGTGATATGCATTATTTTGTGTCTAAGTACTTTTACTCAGTAATACGTAAGCTTTTCAACATTGTGTGTTGTTTATTCTCATTGTTTTAGTTTCATTACTTATATTTACATAATATTATACTAATATTTTGTATATTCGTATATTTCATTTTTATATTTCATTAATATATCATCTTCAATTAAATATATATATATATATATATATATATATATATATAGTGTGTGTGTGTGTGTGTACACTCAACTGCTGAATGCCATTTGGGTAGTTTCCTGTTTGAAATCTAAAATTTTATTTGATTCCAGATAGTGCTGTTATGAAGATTTTTGTGCAATGTCTTTTAGTGATCATATATAGTAATTTCTGTTGATTCTATAATTAACAAAATTGCTGAGATACAATCATCTAATTTTGATACAGAGATGTATGCAATTATTTATTTTTACATTTATCATTTTCCTATATTCTTACTGTTAGCTTGAACTTGGATTAGAAATTACTACGGTAGAATTAGGAATGTTGGAAAACATGTTTGTTTTCAGGGGAAAACAGATTTTGAGGATATCGCACATACTATGTATAGTCTATTGGCCCCTTGAATAGTAATATATATGCCTCTCTAAAACCATTTGATTCATTTTACTTTAATATGACATACATGGGTCAGCTTTAGTTCTTGCACTAGGATTATTGAAAATATATTGCTCTACAGAATTACAGTACCTCTTGAGGAATCATATGACCAACTATCTAGCATCTTGACACTAGTCTCTTGCTATGATATTGATATGGTTTGTTCCCCAATGGTTCAGGTATATGAAGGTTGATTTCAAGTGTGCTGATTGTTGAAAGGTAACAGAACCCTTAAGAGTTGGGAGGGGCCAGGCACAGTGGTGAATGCCTATAATACCAGTGGCTCTGGAGGCTGAGGCAGAAGGGTTGCCAATTCAAAGCCACCATCAGCAACTTACTGAGGCCCTAAGCAACAGAGTGAGACTCTGTGTCCCAAAACAATATAAGAAAGGGCTGGGGATGTGGCTCAGTGGTAAAGACCCCTGGGTTCAATCCTCATTACCTGCCCCCCTCCAAAAAAAAAAAAAAAAAAAGATTTGGGAGGGGGACTAGTGGGAGATGATTAGGCCATTGTGGGATCTACTTTCAGAATGGATTTATATTGTGTTATGGAATCCCAGCTCTCATGGGACTAGACTGGAATTTGATAGAGGGATTATTACCAGTGAGTCTCTCTGAGTCCTTCTGCATTTGCTTCTCACCACTCATTCTTGTTATATGATGCATCCACCTTTTGTGACATAGCATGAGGCCTTTACTAGGTACAATTGCAGATCTGTCTCCAGAACTGTGAACCAAAACAAAACTCTTAATTTTATTCATTATTCAGCCTCAGATATTTTGTTTCAGAAACATAAATAGATTGAATTTTCTTCCCTTTACTTGTGAGATATAAAGCAAAGAGACCTCAGAGATAAAAGAAAAAATGTTTTCCCCTTCCCAATTAAGGAATATTGTCTCTTCCCTTTTACAGATAGATATTGTCATATGGAGTTTATCTGACTTATGAAATGTATAGACATTAGAATACTTTCTGAAGTCTGGTGCAATCTTCTAAGAGTCTACATGAATATTATACATTTTGACTGGGAAACAGGGAATTCCCAGTAGTATTTTCTACATAAACATAAACATCTAGATAATACAGTGTTTTTGGATAGTCAGGATAATCAAAGATCTGGTCCTGACTATTATGAAAATTGAGACGAGACAATAAATCTGGACAATAATACATTTAAACCTTTGCCCCATGTATTAATACAAGGGAAATTGAATGTGGAGACTATGAAACATTTGTGTAAAAGACTGAAATTGTGTTTAATATTTACAAAAATTGATGAAGATTTTCCCAACTGAGTCAGAGCTAGGCAAAGACCCTCTCTTACTTCATAATCTGAACATATTTTATGCCCAATATAACCATTTAAGAGATACCTCTGATAACATTTTTTTAAAGAAGAAAAACAATGAACTATCTTGTTTGAGAATGGTGGATGAAAACAGGGCTATATTCTCTACCTATTATGTAAATGTTTGAGGCCATTGCTACTAAACCAAGTGATTTTTAAAACAGAAAATTAACTATATTTTTTTTTTTTAAAGTGAGCCCAGTATGGTGATGCACTCCTGTAATACTAGTGACTGGGAAAGCTGAGGCGGGAGGATTGTAAGTTCAAAGCCAGTTTCAGCAACTTAATGAGGCCCTAAACAATTTAGTGAGATCCTGTCTCAAAATGAGAAAATAAATAAATAAATAGGGTTGGAGATGTAACTCAGTGGTTAAACATCCTGGGTTCAATCCCAGGTACCAAAAAAATAAATAAAATGGTTTTTTCTTGACTAGAAGAGTTGTTGCTATACTCTGAGATCAGATTCTAGTTTAGAGAAATAAGTCATAAAGGATATTTTGGGTCAATAAAGAAAAATGAAATGTCATCTGTATATCAAAGAGATAAAAACTACTATTATATAAAAATTGACTAAAATAAGAAGATTGAGGTTAGCTAATAAAATAAAGTTGGAGAACAGTATGTACAATATGAGCTTACTACAGTTAAAAAATTGTGTTGACGTGCATATGTTTGTATATATGAGCATGCTCCTATGAGAAAATCAAGAAATATGTGAGCTAAAGATATTATTAGTATTGATCTGGGGTGGTGGAAATTAAAATTTTCATTTCTATCATTATACTTTTAATGCTATTACTTGTCTTCATTTTCAACTATAGTATATAAATTCTGATTATGTGTTAATTAAAAAGCATTGTTGTAAATATAAATAAACATGTAAGGAAATAGTTAAAGCATTCAGCACCATAAATTATCTAATGGATGATTAATGCAAATGGATAATCTAATAATAACAGTAGTGATTAAAAGAACAATAATTAGCATTGATTAAGTGTGGCAACAACTGCGGTAAATATTGTGCAAATACCATATCAATTGATCCTCATTTAATTCCTGTTAAGTAAATAGTGGTTTTATTCAGATTGGGAAGCCAAAGATCACAGAGGTCTCCCAACTTGCCTAGGTACACAGAAGCCAGTGAGGGGTGGTAATATTTAAAACCAGATCTCTCTGAATACAAATCATTCTTACATAATTACCATATCCACCATATCTTATCATCTGATTAGCAACATCCTCACTATCTCATTGGCAGTTCCAATCATAGTTTCATATTCTACTAATTCTATAAATTATTCCAAAAATGATCAAAGAGCATCAGTCACATTAAGAAATTTCTTGGCCCTTAAAATATAGAAACTTAGAATGATGAGCAAACTTTTCTAGGGAGTGGCTAGCTTTGCTTTCTGAGAGCTCACAACCTAGTGGGACTGTTATCATTGAAGAGAAAATTTGTATTTATTTTTTGAAAAGTCAATTTTAGTGCAGATGAATAAACAAAAAAGTTGAAAACTTTTTTTGTAGTACGTGAATATTCTAATAAACAAGGGAAAATACTTAACATAATTTTATATAGACGTTTATATAAATACAGAGAGATACTGAAGAATGGATATGTAGATTGAAATTTATTAATGTTTTCAGTAGATAAGAAAAAGTATGAACAGAATCTTAATTAAATATCTTCATAAATATGCATTAAATATGCTTAAGAAGATTTCAAATATTCCCTTCTGGTTGAAAAGAATTGTTCCAGGAGACATTTTGTGGAATCACACATATTTCATGTATGTACCTAATTTCATTTTAAAGTTCACTGAGATATATGCTGCAATTAAACTTAATTGAACAAAATAAAAGTATACAGAAAAAACTCCCGAAGTAAAAAGCCAGGGAAAAGAAAAATTCATGTGAGATTTTTTTTCTTTAAAATGACACTAAAATGTCAGGTTTTTCAAGTGAAATAAGGTGACCTTATAGATGTGATTGAAATTTTTGGTGTAAAAACAATTGAGAAATACAAAACAGAAAATTATTTTAAGAGTGTGGTACAACTACTCAAAAGATGGAATACCTTAGCTAGAGGTTTGAGAGAAGCAATGAAAAAACAAAACTTCTTCAATCTCTTGGACCTATTTTAAACCATTTACCATTTAGATTTGAGATACAGGAACTTTTTTGTTGGGGTGAGAGCAGAGTAGGAATTGAACCCAGGACCTTGCACATGCTAGGCAAGTGCTCTACCACTGAGCCTTGTCCCCAGTTCTCGGATGTTATTGATTGAATGGAGAAGGGAAAAGAAAAAATGGCTAACGTTGAAGGTGCAGTTTATTTTCATGTTTAAATCTCCTCCCAGTACCACTTCAAAGAAAATACTAATTCTAATTAAATATGAAAAAATGCAGTTTCAAATATTGTGTTTTAAACCATTTATAATTTACTGTGAATTCACTGGTTTTAAGGATCTTCTAAAAGAACTAGGACATTCAAACAAAGAAAATAACTGACCCTCTTTTCAGAATTTGGTACATTCAACAAGGAAAAGTAGTTGAAAGAATAAAGTTGCCAGGATTTTTAAAAAATGATTTTTAAAAACATTCATTTTTTTTTTACACTGCCTTCCTTCAAGAAACTTCTAATACAGTAGTAATAAACTAGGAGGCATTTTAGGGTTATGAGTATCTTAAAGCAGGTCTGTGCCTTGGGAGTGAGCGGTAGAGAGACTTAATCTGCTCATTTCTTATGTGTAGATAACATTCCCAAAGCTAATCATGCCCTCAGCTCTCACCCATAGGAAAGAGAATATCTCTACTACATTTGGATTTGGCCTTCCAGCTGTCTAAATTTTAAAAGAAAAGATTAAAAAGGAGTCCTTATTTTATAGAAAAAAATTGCAGTAAAGCAGAGACCTTAGTGTTACTCATTTCCTCCTCAAGATCCCCAGTAACAGTCTCATCTCCTCCATGATCTGGGAACAGTCCACGCATTCTAGGAGCAGCCCTGGGGTTGGTGTGACATCAGAGACACTTTGTGTGGTAAAGCAAGAATGGTGCGGAGCACACAGGAGTGCAGACTCTGGACTCAGAATTCAGAATCCACCCCTACCAGCCTACCAGTGGAGGGACCTTGAATAAATTTCATCTTTTTTCTCTTTTACTTCATCTATAAAATTTGAATAAGCTATCTATTTTGTAGAGTTATCATAGGATTATTAGTTTAAAACCACTTTAAATACTATGTGTGCTTTAAGTGAATTGCTTCAAACTGTGGCATGATCTAAACTCATTTCAAAAAGTTCAAAGTTTTACTTGTTGAAAGCAGAGAACTTGCTGAACATAGGACCCTATGGCTGGAGGCGCGTGGATTGACTTGACCTGTGGAACATGGATATGTGAACCTCTGTTCTGCTGGCATTTCTCTTTAGCCAAATATTGTGAGAGGTTAATTTACAGAAAAAGCTGTGGATTTAGTAAATTGTCTAGACTTTAGAATTTGTTAGATTCCGGGTTTATATGTCAGAAAAAATCTTCCATGTTCTCTTGGAACAATTCAAATATGGTAGATCTTTAAGAAGAAATCTCAATAGAGATTTTGAGCTAAAATACTCCAGTTGACTCTTGAAAATAAATGTTTTCCTGTAACCCAGTTATGTACTGAGGGAATAGAAATTGTAGAATTAGGCAATTGTCAGTGAGTTTGATAAATGTAGATGCCAACTAACATCAGGTTTTCTTTAGCTGGAAGATTTGGTTGTGAATTACTAGAACTATTCTTTTCAATATTTGGATCCCTTTGCCTTGCTTTGCCTCGTTTATTTAAAGTGTTTGAACTGACATAAATACAGCAAAGTCTGACTAACCATATAAACTAGTAACTAGTATAAACACACTGACTACACCAAATATTTAACTAGATCATCTTCTAGTATTCTAACCTGAAATAAAGCTAATAAGATCCAGAGACAGAAGATTGTGTTCTCTTTTCCCCACATAAGCTATAAAAGATAAAGTGAGAAATAACATTTCAAAAACCCATCGTCACTATAGGTAACCATGATGTTTGGGAGATGTAGGTTAACTAACCTCCAAAATAGAACCTGAGGCTTCTATGGGATTTTACCCTCTCACAGGAAGAGAAAGTGCTAAAGGATGATATCCTTTGTCCTGGAGCCACATATGGTAGATTTCTGTACCTCAGTCAAAAGACAGACTGTTTCTGTGCTGTGGAGGAGAACATATCATACAGAAATGCTAAAAGCCTCTTAGATGAAAAATCTTGCTTTGTTTTCAGGCATTCACACACACACACACACAAACACACACACACACACACACACACACACACACCCTTGTATACTAAAAAATGTTTAACATAAATCAGTGAATACATAGCTAAGGAACGACAAATTCTGCCTTGAAGAAAGTACAATAAAAACTAAGAACATTCCTCTCAGTTTCCTGGAACAGTCTCTCCTTAGTTCATATAATAAATTTGGCAGGTGCCTATGCTAAGTACCCCTTTATTGACCATCCCCACTTGCTTCATCTGGGACAAAGAATTGAAAAAATTCTACCTTCAAGCAGGCAACTGAGAGTGGTATCATTGTCTTGTCATTTGGCCCAAATTTGATGAGTGCTTATGAAATATTATTTTCTAATCAGGAGCCTTTGGGACACACGGGAATTGTAATGAGGTTTTTACATTTAGTCTGGGAAAGGAGAATGCCTAAGCAACAGAGTAAGCCTGTTAATCCACCTTGGAACATATGTGAAATCAACAGATATACCCACTGCCATAGTTTTGTTATTTATTTGCTGATGCTGGGCCAGGCTAAGGAGCTTACACCAAGCTTGTTCAAAGGCAAACTGAAGACATGGGATGGAATAGGTTGCTCAGAGACGTTTGGGGCATCTAAAACACCCTCTCCCTGTTCAGTTGGAATGAATCCAATCCGTGTAACCTACCAGGAGCTACCCACTTAGGATCCAGAGAGGTGGGGAGTTTCCCTTAATTCCTGAAAATCAGTACAGACAACTCGTAAAGGTGGGATGCTTGGCTTTGAACTCTGAAGACTTCTGCAAACACTAGATCTAGTTGGCTAAGGTTTTTGACTATAAGCATCAGAAAAAGAGTCAATGCTACATATGCATTTTTATTTTTGCTTTTTAAAAATAAAAATAAGCTTTCTATGAGTATATAGAATATCTTAAGAAGAAATGAAAAGGTAAAGGACCAGACTCAGAAAATTAAAAAAAAAAATACATCATTATGTCATTTTTGAAACATGCTACAGGAACTAATGGACTGTGGTGTTGGGACATTAATGTTGGCATGAAGTCACTGTTATTCTTTTCTGCATTTATTCCACTTAGATTTCAGTGTCTTAGGAGAGAAAAAGCCCAATTGGGCTCACTTAGGTGAAATGCCAAACACTCTTCTGGGACTGGAAAGCAGATCCTGTTTAGTAATCCTGCCAAAATTGCAGTCAAAAATTTTGAATTGATTCAAAAGGATGCCAGGGGACTTCTACTAGAACTATGCAAATAGGTATGGAAAATGAGAATAAAAACATCCATTATACCAACCATTCATCAATGTATCATTTAGTTAATTAATGTATGTATAAAGGATACTAAGACCACAATATATTTTGTTTACTCCAGTTATCTTGATAGTGATTCGTATATATTGCTGATGGACAATGTACTTACCTAGCTCCTTAAGCTGCCAAGACTCAGCTCCAAACTTTGATGCTTATGCCATTCTTACTAAGGCTTGGTTTGGGTCTGTGTTAGTACAGGTCTAGAACAGATTTGACTCTATGGCATGGTCCTTAGTCCCTTTGGTGTGGTCTCTTTCATGTCTCAGCTATATGACTGAATGAATTTCAGAATGGTTCAGGACTCAATTACTTTTCAATATTATTTTCTTAATCTTGTTTGTCTTCATTGTGCACCTAACTCAATGGCAGCCACATCCTGATAATCCTTAGAGGTCTAACCTCTAATGCAGCCCAGCCCTCAGCCCAAAATTATTGCCTTGAACCCCTCCACTCCCAGACGTCTGGATTTTCCCCCTGTGCAGCTCCCTCCTCTCAAGTACTGTGCTTTACAGTTTGCAGATACATCAGTACCTGGGAATCTGCTCTCTGTGGGTGGAATCACTATACTCTACCTATATTCTACCTTCCTCTGCAACATGCAAGAAACTCTCCTTAGGCAGAAGGTTGAGAAAAAAAGAGGAGCTTACCTTAATGATACCTTTTTCTCAGAAATTTCTGTCATGTATGTGCTGCTCATTGTACGATACCTGAAAACAGTTGCTTCATATATTTTTTTAGCCACTATTGTATGTGGATAGTGGAAAGGCTGGTTGGTCCGTTATGGCTGGAAATAGGAGTCCAGTAGTATAATATTTAATAAATTATAAATTTTGAAATATAAATAAGCTGCATATTTTTATAAAAATTTAGAAAACTCTTTTATTTATTTATTTATTTTTTTATTTTTTATTGTGGGTTGTTCAAAACATTACAAATTTCTTGACATATCATATTCGACACTTTGATTCAAGTGGGTTATGAACTCCCACCTTCACCCCATACACAGATTGCAGAATCACATCAGTTACACATCCATTGATTTACAAATTGCCATCCTAGTGTCTGTTGTGCTCCGCTGCCTTTCCCATCCTCCACC
>NW_026000026.1:75796253-75803777 GCF_001458135.2 Marmota marmota marmota
TTTTTTTTTTTTTTTTTTTTTTTTTTTTTTTTAGTATCAGGGATTAAACCTAATTAAACCTCAAACAAACACCAAGCCACATTCTCAACCCTTTTTATTTTATTTTTTTTTTATTTTGAGATAGGGTCTTACTGAGTTGCTGAGGGCCTCACTAAATTGCTGAGGCTGGCTTTGAATTCATCATCTTCCTGCCTCTGCCTCCGCATCCACTAGGATTACAGGCATGCACCACTGTGTCTCGCCTCCCTTTCTTAAACTAGTATTACCAAGTGAAAATTGTGTTATTTTCAATCACAAAATTCTCAAGATATAAAGCAGGATATAAAAATGTTTAACATTTTCTCCCCATAGTCAGGTTTTAAATTATTTAAATTATGATGTGACCATAGAATGGCACAAGTCTTGACATATCCTGTCCTCTGAGTACCAACTTACTGTGACCGCCTGTAGATAAATAGAAGCAATACTATTATGGCAAATATGAATGGCCTTAGCATGCTAAGGAAGGACTTTCCAAGGGACCCTGACACACTCACCAATTGGAGATGTGCTTTCTGGCTTTGAGATCTCCTCATTTTAAGCCAAGTTGTCTAGAATAAAATAAATGAGCACAAACTTTTCTCATGCTCCAAAGTGATTTATCATAGAGCAGAAACTTCAGTTTGACAAATATTCACCTGTCACTCAAAGTATCTGCTTTCTCTGCAGATGACATTCCATTATATTTGTGAACAACAAATCATCTTGTCAGGAGGTGTACTGAAGCCAAATCATGACTTTTCTTAATTATTTGGCCTTTAATAGAAAGGAAAGCTCTTTTTTTGTGCATAGTTTTTTGTATTTTATTGAATAAGGAATGGTTGTTCTCAGTACAGATTTCAGGCCAGATACATTTACCCAAATATGTAATACTTAGAAATAATAAGAGTTAAAAATAATATAGCATCCACTACACTTTAGACATTTTTATTGCATCTGTTTAAATGTCATCAGCAAAAACTAAAAAGAAAAAAATCACTGTAAGTATCATATAACTAGAGGTTCGGGCTCATGGGCTGTAAAGGGGTCTGAAAGTGAAAACATGGAAGACTACATCTGGAGGGCTGGGGAAATGGTTACATCACAGCCCTCACCTCTGGGTAGCAGTATTGCTAATCATGAATAAATCTGCATAGCATCATGACAGTGAAGTGGGGCTTGTAAAGGGGCTTGGAAGCCCAACACTTCCAACTGCCATGACTTTCCAAACAATCATAGCTTCAACTTCACTTTGCCTTCCAAAGCACCTATAACTTCAACTCATCAGAAGATTCCAAATCAGTCTGTATGGCAAAGGGGATTTTCAATCTCAAAAGATGTGATGTTTAATTTTATGTGTCAACTTGACTGAGCTAAGGGATGATCAGTTAGCTAGCAAAATATCATTTCTAGTTGTATATGTGGGAGTATTTCCAGAAGAGACTAGCATTACAATCAGTATCCGGAGTATAGAAGATTGCCCTCACCACTGTGGGCAGGTTATCATCCAATTTGGGGTC
Source organism: Marmota marmota marmota (assembly GCF_001458135.2). Classification (NCBI taxonomy): domain Eukaryota; kingdom Metazoa; phylum Chordata; class Mammalia; order Rodentia; family Sciuridae; genus Marmota; species Marmota marmota. The sequence continues at coordinate 75,797,792 of NW_026000026.1, forward strand.
TGAACAGAGCAAAAGGACTAGGGGACTTTCCTTTCCAAAATAATACCCTACAAAAGCAGGTCTCTCCTCCCCACCCTTCTTTCGCTTTCTCCCTTTCTCCCTTCCTCTCTCTCATCTCTGCTTGAGTTGGGGCCTCCATCTTTTATTGCTCTTGGACGTCAGTTCTTCTGATTTGAAGTCAGACTGGGGCTTACATCATGGACATCGCTGGTTCTCAGGCCTTTAGATTTGGGCTGAAACTACACTATAGATTTTCCTGGGCCTCCAGTTTGTGGGTGACAAATCATGATTTGTTGCATTCTTCAAAATTGCGTTAGCCAACCCCTCACAATAAATCTCTTACCTATTGACTCTGTATCTGTGCAGCATCTTGATTAACACAAAAATGGTTGATAGTGATGATGCAAGTCAACAGCATCCATTCTGACACAGTGCCCTTTGCCAACTTGACCTCTCTTTGCATCATTCTTTACTAAGTTTTAGGTTCCAAATTAAAAAAAAAATAATTCTCTGCTGCTTAATATGAAGCTACCTTCCCTCATACAACTGGAGACAAATTAATCTCTCCCTAAATGAGGAAACACAAATTTCATGGACTTGATCTACCTCAAGAAATATTCATTATGCTTCTAGCTGAGATCCACCCCTGCTTCAATATTCTACTACTTAAATACTGAGCTATGAGATGAAGCATGATTGACAGACTTATATTACTCTAGTAGTGAAAGAAAGGAAAATAAAAAGAATTGGTAAATATATGTAACTATGTGAGTATCAAAGGACAACAAAAAAATCTCAAAACTATTATAGTCCTTGTTTCCAAATGGCTCTCATGAGTCACGTTTATAACTTCTTTCTTTCGCGTCTCACTGCCTGTTTCCTTTGCCTTCTAGTCAGAAACTCAGTATGTTGAACTGACCCTGTCCTTTGGAAATTAACCCCACTGAACCAGTAGAGATGAAAATTGCAGTGATAATGTGAAAAAAGTTGCTATAATTTCATTCTTTTTGATGATATCAATTGTATATTAATTTTCTATTAGTGTATTTAAAATCCCCAGACAGATACAGGGGTGTATGGCTGTGATCCCAGCAATTTGGGAGGTTGAGGCAGGAGGATCTCAAGTTAGAGGCTAGCTTGAGCAACTTAATGAGACCCTGTTTAAAAAGTAAAAAGGACTGGGGATGTAGCTCAGTAGTAGAGCATCCTTGGGTTCAATGCCGAGTACCAAAAGAAAAAAAAAATGGACTACAAGCTTAGTTGTCTAAATCAATACACATACATTACTGCAGTTTCCAGGGATAAAGAGTCTAGACATGGCTCAGCACATCCTCTGTATGGTCTTCACAAGGCTGAAATCAAGGCACCTGTTGCTCAAACAGGAAATCTGTAGACACAAACAGGGAATGAACTATTTCCAAGCTCCCTGCGGTTTTGCAAAACTCTTTCCCTTAAGGTTATAGATGTCATCGTAACCTGCTTCTTCAAAATAATCAACATATGAGAAAGAAGAAGAACAAGTCACTGTGGCTTCCATAGGATGCTATTAGTGGGAGGAAATCATGAGGATCATCCTAGGATGCTATATTCATTAAAACTCTGAGAATCACAGACAATAGGTTATATGTATGTGTTCTTTCTTGTGTTACTTTTAAGGGATTGGATTGGCTCATGTAATTATGGAGGCTGGCAAGTTCAAAAATCTACAGCATAGGCCACATGCTGGAGACCCAGGAGAGCCAGTGATGTAGTTCCAGTCCAAAGGCAGGTAGGCTGGAGAATCTGGACAGCTAATGGTGCAGATAAATTCTAAAGGCAGTTTGTTAGAGAATACTGCTTGCTTGGAAAGACCAATCTTTTAGTTCTGGTCATGCCTTCAGCTTACTTGCTGAAGCCCACCAACATTATAGATGTCAGTGTTCTTTACCCAAAGGGTACCAGCTAGAATCTCAATCTTACCCCACAATATCCTCCATGTTGATACATAAAATAAACCACCACATGTGTATCTACCATTTCTGAAAAAAAGTCTTAGGAAGCAGGTACTATTAGGTCTCTTCCTTACAAATGAGAAATTAAAGCACAGAGAAATTAAATAGCTATTAATTCCCTATAGCAGTGACATAGATATGCAACACCAAATTTCTGCTAGTTTTTCTGAGGAAAAACAAAGGAGGGGGGTATACTGATACGTATTAAGGAACTTCTCTGGCAAGCATTATGAAAGCTTTTTATCCTTATGTCTATATTTTAATTATCTTAACTCTCCTAGTAGAATGGCAATTATTTCTCTCAATTGATTTATGATGAAAAAGGCTCCAAAAGTAACTTGTGAAAAGTCCTAAAGTTACAAAGTCACCAAACCTTAACTCAAAGCCATGTGGACTTAAGCTAGAGGCCTTAGGGAAGCCAACTGTGACATTTCCTTGACCAGCAACCCATTTACACACACTAGTTTATGAAGGTGTGTTCCTTATTTTTTCCTACATTGAATTTGTTCCTGAAATGAATGCTTCAGTTGTAAGTTTCAGAGACCCAGCTGGAAGTGACTTAGGCAAATAGTGGTATGGTTTTATCACAAATAATCTAATGCAGATAAAGCCAGTTAATAATTGCATAGTTCATTTTATTAACTTGTGTTTTCCAAAAATATTTTCTATCTTCTCTATAATTTTGTTCACTGATTCAGAATATGTTTGTTCACAAATACAATGAGTTTTTCTTTCTTAAAATTTAGTTCCAAGTAGTTAGCAAGTAACAGCCTTAATACAGCTAGGTGTTAAACTTAATCCTTTAAAAGGATCTGTTAATCTATTTAAACACAACTGTATAGATGTTTCAAATTACAGAATTATTTGACAAGTACTAAATCCACACATCTAGGGTAGTACCAATGGAAATAAAATTTCACTGTATTTCATTCAATGCTTTTGAAATAAAAATCCAAAGTTGGATGAATATTGATGATACCTTTGTCATCAACTTATTTTATATATCAGGACTTCAGTATTTCATTGTGTAAATCCAAAGGGAGGGTTTGGTTGCTCAATTCTACATCCATTCCAATTCTATCTCTCTCAATCATCTCCAAAATAGAACTTTAAAAACTTGAAGTGACTGTTTGAGCCCATGTAGAGTTGTTTCACAAAGTTTTATAAAAAAAAAAGTAAATATCTTGTAAAAGAGTATACGAATTACCTGCCAGTGACATTTTTTTACAGAAGTAAAACAGCATTATTGCTTGCCCTAGCCCTTCTCCCTTTCCTCTCCCATCTTCCTGTCTTGGATACAAGTGCAGATTCTGAATCTTTAGCATATATCTTGAGACTGTGAGAATAAAAGCAACATGCTATCTAGAACATTGGCCCCTCAGGGGATTATTGAACCACAAAACAAGGCCAGGAATTACCCTCTTCCAGATGTCCTAGAACCTGAGAAAAAGACTGTATCACTTTTTTATTTAGGTCATTCCCAGTTGGATCTTTGTTACTCTGTTATCTTTTAAGCAATTTCTTAGTGCCTTTATTTACATTAAGAAACCATATGATAATCATATTAAATTGGTAAAAATAGACAAATGTATATAGTGTTGTTACTATGAGAGAGCAAATATCTAAGTTCTTCTGGCTTCTTGACATTTTGAAACTTAGAGAACCACACGCTTTATGTGAAAATTGCCACATCATCCTCATAGCTCCATAAGAGGTAGGCAGTATTATTTTCCCTCTTGCATATAGAAGACTGATCACACAGCTTTTAAGCAGTATAGCAAGGGTTCATACCCAAGTGAGGCTGATTCCAAAATTCAGTTTTATTAATATTAGTTATTATTATTTTAATTATACATACTTATGGGACTCAGTGTGATAATTTTATCTACATATACATTGTGTGATGATTGATTCAGGGTAATTAATTTTTCCATTTCCTTATCCTTACTTTGTGTTTGCAGCCTGAGCTCCTCTCTTCTGGGTCTTCATGAAATGTATAATGGGTTACTATAAACTGAAGTCACTCCACTGTACTGCAGAACACTAGAACTTATTACTTATATTTAATTGTGCTTTGGTACCCATTACCATTATGCTTCAATCACTATGCCTTCCTGTCCTCAGAAAGAGGATGGAAGGAAACGTAAGTAATACCTAAAGTTCTTATTCTTTGAGGACAGTCTTGGAAGGAGATCATAAGGAAGCAGTGTTTTCAACACTGTGGCAAGACAATACAAAAGGGATCCAACATGGCAGCGGGCGGAGAGGCAGCGCTTTCAATACGCCCCCCAGTGATGGGGTCATAAACACGCATAGATAATGCTTAGATTCTACCAACTGAGAATCTCCTAGCAAAATTCCACTGAAGAGAGACTGGCCGGGAGCTACTAGGATTTTTTGAAGCGACAGTTTGCCCCAGACGAGCGAATTCCTGCAACGAGACGCAGAGGTCCAGATCCGCGAGCTGCAGTCCGCCCGCAGCCAAGGTGACTGGGTCCCGCTAGCCTCCGAGACGCAGCTTGGCAGGAAGAAGTCTTTAGCCAAGCTTTCATGAAATAGCGAGCCGGGAGCTGGGGCCAACCAGGGACGGACCAGTCCCACCCCTCCCTTCGGACACTCCGGCAAGGAGCCTGGGGCCCGCCATAGCAGAGAGGTGACGTCATCGGAGTTCGGCGGACAGAATTCCTTCCCAGCAGAATCCACTTTAGCAGGTGTGTGACTCCCTTCCCATCCAGATACAAGCAGCCAGGAAACTTCAGGGACCTCTCAGGGGTCGTGTCTGTAGGGAAGCAGAGGGGATCCCCGACCCCCAACCCCCCATATCACAAGCGGTGACTCCCAAGGTCTTAGCCGCCAGTTTACCACAGCACTGGGGCTTAAATGGGACACACACACACGGTGGGGCTGCAAGTGTAACTAGATCTCTAGGGAACCGCTTCTGGTGAACAGGACCTGGCTGGCTGGCTGACAGGAGGAATGGGGGGAAGAGCCGGAGAAGTGAAACGGCTCTGGACTGACAAGTCTGAGAGACTCCCAGGAGACGCCTTACAGGGATTGCTATGGGCAGGTAGAGGGTAGAAGCTCCGCTCGGAGGGCACAGCTCCGCCTACTGGAAGAGAAGAAAGTGGATCTCTAAGACTTCAATTTTTTTTCTTTTTCTTCTTCTCTCTCTGTTCCTTTCTCCTCTTTTCCTTCTCTCTTTCTTTCCCATTTCAAGTTTTATTGTTCTTTTCATTCCCCTCTAATCTATCTATCTCTCTCTCCTTCTTTCTTTTTAAGAGCACCTTCATTCCCCTACCCCCCAACTTTCATCCCAAGCATTACGTCTTCCATTATGTGTAATTGTCTAAATGCAAATAGGTGAATGTCTCGAGGCCGTCTATAGGGCTCCTAAATACCTAGCTACTACCAACACCCTGATCCAATTGCCTGTTAATATCCACCTTCAGTAGAGCAATCTTCTAAAGTAGCCAAGACATACTAACCCTCGTACCATCATAGCACCTAACCTAAACATATAGTCCTAAGAACAAACAACAAATCACTATATGCATACAGAACCTGGAAGCCTTTTATGAATTGAATGAATCAGCTTTAAAGTACAATAAAGCCCAACATTTCTAGGCATAATCTCCCACCACAAAGGAGAGACAACAGAGATATACAAAGCCAAAACAAATGTATAGGAGAAAGCAGTTACAAAGCAGTCAAACAGAGCTGGAAAGTAACGTGAACAACATGAAAAAACAAGGGAAAAAAGGATTACAAACAATGCAGGACAATGTAAATCTACAGGAGGACCTAGAAGCATCAGAAACATGGACAGGGAAAGAAATAAAGGCATACCTAACTCAGATGGAACGGAATATTAGAGAAGACATGAGACAGCAAGTCCAAGCAATGAAAGTATATTTTGAAAACGAACTAAACAAACAAATTCAAACTGCAAAGAACGAGCTTTATCAGGAGATAGAGATTTAAAAAAAAACCAAACA
>NW_026000026.1:75808179-75835033 GCF_001458135.2 Marmota marmota marmota
TTCACAATAGCAAGACTGTGGAACCAACCTAGATGCCCTTCAATAGACGAATGGATAAAAAAAAATGTGGCATTTATACACTATGGAGTATTATGCAGCACTAAAAAATGACAAAATCATGGAATTTTCAGGGAAATGGATGGCATTAGAGCAGATTATGCTAAGTGAAGCTAACCAATCCTTAAAAAACAAATGCCAAATGTCTTCTTTGATTTAAGGAGAGCAACTAAGAACTGAGCAGGGAGGAAGAGCATGAGGAAAAGATTAACATTAAACAGAGATGAGTGGTGGGGGGGAAAGGGAGAGAGAAGGGAAATTGCATGGAAACGGAAGGAAACCCTCAACATTACACAAAATCACATATAAGAGGTTGTGAGGGGAAAGGGGTGGGGAAACAAGGGAGAGAACTGAACAACAACAGAGGAGGTAGAGAGGGAAGATGGGAGGGGAGGGGAGGGGGGATAGTAGGGGATAGAAAAGGCTGCAGAATACAACAGTCACTAATATGGCATTATGTAAAAGTTGTGAACGTGTAACTGATGTGATTCTGCAATTTGTATTTGGGGTAAAAATGGGAGTTCATAACTCACTTGAATCAAATATATGAAAGATGATATGCCATGAGCTTTGTAATGTTTTGAACAACCAATAAAAAAAGAAGATATTCGAAGAAATAGCTACAAAATAAATAAATAAATAAATAAATAAATAAATAAATAAATAAAATTTTAAAAAGACAATACAAAAGAATTAAATAAAAGTGGTGCCATTTTGATGTCTAATTTGTGCCCTGATCTCATATTTTACCAAGAGGATATTAAAGGAGCATGATGTATATGTGGATGAAAGAGATTTTTCTTATGTTGCTGTTTCTTATATTTTCATGGTGTTCTGCTCTGTGACTTTTGCTAGATCGTATCTGACTGCTGGATGCTGAGTTTTGGAGCAGAGTAGCAGGTAGGATAACACGGTACTGGAGGAGGAAAAAGGACGCTTCCTCTCCAAATTCACTCCTCCCTATCCTTTGAGAGCTAGATATTAACCAGTTGTGCTCTTGAAGAAAACAAAGGAAAATTGAAACCATTAATATTGAAGATTTTACTAGGGACACATGCTACCCTTTCCACATATTCTGGAAGGAGTATCATTGAAGTGACTTAAATTCCCTAAAAGATCATTCTACAGTGTTATTTCAAGACTAATAAGCTGAATATGAAGAGTAGGGCAATGGAAAGAGAAAAATATACATTTTTAGCCTACTCCCTGTATTTCAGTCCCAGCAACTTCAGCTGAAAGTGACAGTTGCCATCTATATCTTGCTATGCCATCATAACTTAAGGCATAACACTATCATGTATTTCAGCTTGCTTATAAAATTTAACAATTACTATAAAAATTGCTTGGCAATTGGAACATTTTAGACAAATAAAAGTGAACATTATGCCCAGGCAAAATATTAATAGGAGACTATGGAACAATCTGTCTTTGCACAGCAATTTGGGAACATATGGTAGTACATTCAAACAAAAAGCCATATTCAAGGTTGAAGCAGCCTTTGTGTAACGGGACCAGGGAGTCACTCTTGGCATTGATTGTGTGCAAAACTGCTCCAGGTTTCTGTCCTGGACTACTGTTTTGTTGGCCCATACTAGTCAGGTAATAAGGAAAGCTGGATATGTGTTTAAGGTTTATAAGGCCAACCACACATCTCTTGATAATTTATTTACTCCTTTTGTTAATCCCTTTCTTGTGTTCCCATCTATAAGAAGTGGCATGCAGCAACTTGATGGTGTGGGATTTGGACATAACCTTCCTCATCAACCCAACTCATTCTCTGTCTACGTACTTCTGTGGTGTGGGTAATAGTACTTGGTTCTCTATAAAAACTTTTAAAATTATTGCTAAAAGTGTCATAAACTGTATCTCTTTGGAAACATGTTTTCATAATTTCACCATAACATAACAAGACTTAAGTCCAGCAGCACAGAATAATGGAACATCAACCCTGAGCCAAGCAATGTGAAAATTAAATATAAAATGTAAATTTTAGCTGTAAGAATTTCAGTTTAATTAGCTAAAAACCTTTTTTTTTCTGCTCTCATCTTTTGTTGCTGGAAACTTTCCAAAAGTAATTAGTTTACTTTCTGCTTTAATAGGTATAACATACTGAAAATAATCTTATTGTTCTTGGATGGGTGACATGCACTGGCTTACACTTAGTATTCATATTTGCTCATTTATTTATACCTAAATCCAACAAGAATTCATCAAATACTATCTGCATTCCAGGTATTATAGAAGAAAGAAAAAATTGAAAAAGTGAATGAGTTGAGTTTGCCTGCTGTCATGAGATTTACAGTCCCAGGGAGCAATTTACAATTCAGTATACCAAGGACTATAGTAATACAGCTATTATATGCCATAAACCATGGCAGAGGCACCAAATTCAAATTTGGATGATCAGAAATTTCCTGACAGAAGATGTTTGAGATGAGACAGAATTAGCTATGCAGAGCAGGAGGCATGAATGTTCTTGACAGAAAGAACAGTGAGAACCTCAGAAGGAAAGAGAGAAAGGAAGAAAGATGAATAAGAAATTAGTTTCCAAGGATGAAAATGTGTTTAAGTATGAATAGATTGTTGATTTCCAGTTGACCTCATCATTGATATGGCTGAAGAAGAAGTATGAGAACAGGCTGTGTTGGGTCTTATAAACCATGTAGAGTCGTTTAAACGTGATCCTAAGGTAAGATAATAATCCTGAAGAGTTTTAAACTGAGATATGAAATGATTAAATGGTTTAACATTCATTCCTGCTATTGGTGTACAAGGATGAAGAATTAAAAGTAAATATGGAGATACTATAGAATGTTCCCAATAAAATTGCTTGTATAATAAAAAATGATTCCTTCTTCTTTTTAATGACTTGCTTCTTCTACCTTTCTTTTCCTTAGTAGAAAGTTAGTGTCATATTAATTTGAAATGAGAAGACTTATTCTTTGTTATTTGAAAATGAAAACGTATAACTAAGTCAGAGAAAAAAATTTCATCTCAAACTTGACAGTGAAATTAGAAATATGGGATAATGCAATAGACAATGTTGGGATGTATGTGTTCAACCATGGAATATTTTTGCAGAGCCAAGATGATGACTAATAAGAGGATGTTGAAGAAGACATTATTGTGTTGCCAAGGTTCGAATGAACTTTCTCTAGAGTTTCTTCTAACTTTCAATTTATTTCAAGTTTCCACTTTGTTGAATTATGGTTAACCCAGGTTTTAGTACTATCCTTAGATTGCTTCATTGTCTAAACTTTTTACTTCATTCCCAAGCCTCCTTTCTAGGTATAAAGGGTATCTTTCTTAGATGTTAAATCTCTTTCCATTTCTTATCACAAGACATGGAATGAAGTGAGTTAAGAAATAATCACATATCTGTTGTCCTGAGTTTTTATAGGAACTGATACTGACACAAGGATTACTTTCATGGTAAAGGTAGTTACATCTTTCAAAATCTCTGTTCCATTTTGAAAATACCTTAGAGAAATAAAATGAGCAACATTACTCAAAGACATAATAATCCAGAATATAACATTTCCAAGAACCTTATTATACACATTTGGGCATGGCAGTGCTTATCCAATTAACTATATTCACAACCAGAGCACTCTCTCCTCTTCTTTTCCCCTACAAATGAATTCACATATGAATAAATGAAAAAGTGATTTGGAATTTCACAGTTGATGTAACAGACAATTTTGGAATTTCCATGAGCTAAAAGGAAGACATGGGGAACAAAAGCTTAGCCATTTCTGAATTGTAAGCAGTATTTAGGACACCAGACTTGTTTTAATATTGTGCTTTTTCAGTAGTTTCAAATTTATTGTGCATAACTGGAGATGTTATCTCCCTAAATCAGAATCAAGGTAGATTAAGTAAAGGAAACATACCATCTTTATTATTCTACATGACTTTATTTTAAAAGATCCTAACACCCTCAGGAAATATAGCATGATTTTATATGACTTATTCCTTTTTGACTTTAGGACAGTAAAATGCATTGGTTATTAACCATCTAGAAAATATTTTAGGAAATTACTTAAGGATCAACTACACAGTTACTTGCTCCCTGTGTTACTCCTTCTAATGTTAAAACTTGGAATGAGTCAACTCACATATGATGCTCACAGGACCAGCTACATCTTTAATAATTTCTATTCTAGAGAAATTTTTGCTTTTGAAGTGACCTTTTATTTATAGTGAGAATATGTCTGGGAGGATGACCATTGGGACAAATAATAATTCAAAATTTATAGGCAATAATCGCAGACATTATCTTCATTTTTTGGTGATATTCTGCACTAATGATAACACTAGTGGGTCCAATAAGGGAACATAGATGTTCTTGCTTATTTGAAATTTATTATATGAAATTTATTATTCTACCTTTGCCTTGCTAGATAAAAAAGTAAATTTATTTTACATCTCTATCCTCTCTCCCCTCTTATCCCCAGATAAGGAGGAAAAATCACATAATCACATTGTTTGAGATTATTATTTCCTGCTGTAAAAGGTCCAACTGAGCCTATGAGGAATGTGCCGACAGACATTGCTGCTAGCTGTGCCTAAGGGATATTCTGATAAGAGCACCCTCTCAAATTGAATGAAAAAAAATTACTTGTGAATATAAAATTTCTTGCTCTTACCTAACAAAATCCTGTTTCAGTTAGGATTTTATACATCCAGGTACATATTTCATGAGATTCAAAGGAAATTGAATCTAACATGCAAGATCATGAGGTCAACCTGATTGATCTTGATCTCCTTTTGACAATGATTGATTCAGTAATAGGAATTCATACCAGTGAATTATGAGAAGAGGATTTGGGGGACATCCACATTAAGGTCTTCCTTGCTTTTCTGGATAATACTCAGGAATGTCTCTGTATTGGTCTTCATAGGCTGAGTTATTAGTTGGTTATAATAAAAAAGGTTTGCATACTTTTCACATTAATTTTAATTTTTCAAAAAATAGAATGAATATTTTCCTCATTGTTATCCACTCCCAATGACATAGGCAGGCAGAGCAGCCACTAATATCTAGAATATTACTCATTATTGTAAAGGAAAATGGCCTCCAGAACCCAAACCCTGAAAAGATTTTCATCAGTTCCATTCATGTATCACTAGCAAAAATGAGTCACATGATCATATCTAACTTCAAAGGATAGGCAAATTGCAAAAAGTACATGTGAAAAGAAGAAACCAGAAACACTTATTGTCCAGCACTGATAATTTACACTTTTCCTCTGAGCAGTCTTTTTTCTTGCAAAAAAAAAACAAAACAATAGGAAGCTACCCCAAAAAAGAAGGCATTGCCAAGAGTATAATTGGGAAATTGATTCAGAAACCATAGATTAACTCAATCTTGAAGATCATCCTACTTCTACATTATTCTAGGCTTTTGATCTGATCAATTGCCACAGTATTTAAGTTTGTCTCAGTTAGTCTTTCTGTAACGTATAGCCAAAATTACCGTACCAATACATATTTAATATTGAAAACTTTCTGAGGAAATCTGCCAGGCCACTTCTAGAGAGAAAAGATACTGTGGTTTATCATTCAGACCACATCCTGGTCCTTACCAATGAGACTGACATTGGAATCTCTGAGTAGTAGGAAGTCAGTGGATGCTTTGCCCATGTGTAGTATAAAATTCAGTTAGGCCTCCATAGAACACATTTTTCCTCTATGTAACATATAAAATTCCTAGAAATAAACAAAGGTGAACTTGCTATGTCTCATTACAGAAACTATATAGAAACTCTATATACACCTGGTATTGATTTCCTGGTTTTGTACTCTGGATTGAACATTGGGGAACTGGCTATCTCTTCAAATTTCACTTTATTTAAATGTCACAGAGAAATGACAAAGTTCTATGGAAGCTTGTTGCAATATCATAAGCTTTATCCAGGATATTTTTGATCCATTCTGAATTATATTTCACAACTGTAAAAGTCAAATAAAACCCAAATTAGAGGTTATTATTTTTGCTTTTTTTCCCAAGGCCATAGAAATTCAGCACTGTGAGTTTAGCAGATAATAAGGAGAGGAGTCCTAAGTAGCCTTTAATGGAAGATGAATGGATCCTTTGCATTTTCTGGGCCTACCATGCCAGTTTCTATAGTTACTCTGCTGGGTCCAACTTACCAGTGCCATCGTGCCTTCAACCTCCCCTGAATATGTATTACTCAAAGCTGGTGTCACTCATTCTTCTGTACCCAAAGCCTGGCTAGCCCATAACAGAGATATGACCCATTAATTCCATATCCCTGTGTTTTCCATTTTGAGTTGAGTTTTTACATCATATGAAACTAAAATAGCCCTAATGATAGCTTGTAAAATTATCTCAGTATTATACATGTACCACATCTTATGAAACACTACTTTGATGCAAAGGCACAAGTTGAATATTTTAATAATAGATGCTATCATGGGCCCCTCAATCTGCCACTAGTGACAATGTTTTCTTTGCCAAGTTTTTAATTCTGTTTCTGCATGTAGACCCATGTCATAATTTCCTTCACTAAGTGTTCTTTAAGTCCCCCTTCATTAAATAAAAAGGGGTTATGCTTCTCTTAACACTTATTTAATTTCCAGAGCCTTTTTTATCATAGGAATTTTCGAACTTTGAGTAATTTGCCAACTTACATGTCTCAGTCCCCACAATATCGGGAGTTCCTTGATGGTATACAATAGGTGCTCTGTGATTGATTTCTACAGTATTGCTCTAGATAGAATTTAAAGTGACTTGTAACTGTGAATATGTAAAAGATAATAGAAGCCCTAGGTGGTAATAACATACAAACAGAGAAAGAAACAAGAAAACATAAAATATTGCTGGAAATGGGGCTTAGAATGCAAACCATAATGCTTTGTTCTAAGAATGACGAATTGGTTTCAACTCTTTTTGCAACTCTCATTGATCAGGAGCAGTTGCCAGAAGTGCTTTATTGAGGAGTCTGAGACCAAATTTCATGGGCAATAGTCCCCTGTCTGGTTAACAATGTCTGCACAGGGAACAAAAAGAAAGACTTATGAAATATAGTTTGCCATTCATGACCTACATAGTTGCTTATGGACACATGAAAAATTTGGATCTAAACTTATGGCAGGAGTGAAAATAGTTGAATGAATTGCAGATTCATAATACAAAAGTACACACATTGTTTAGGGAAAAGCACAGGTTTTCTTGGTAGTCAGATGGGAATCCTTTTTGACAATCATCAAAATGCACATCAAAATGTGGTATAATGCACATCACACATGACAAAATTCTAAAGGGAAATATAACGACAAGATTTATGTTATTTTTTACATAACTGATTCTAAATTATAGTCAGAAGAGCTATACCTAGTACAATTAGAAAATTATACAGGGAAATAGACAAACTGAATTACTTCATACAGTTCTTCATGAAAACTTCCTCTGAGATAATCTCTTGATGCATAAAATATTAAACAATATTTTGATATAAGCTTAATATTATATTTAATGACAAGAGAACTAATGCCTGAAGTTCAGCTATTCCAAGTGGCCAGATAATTATGCACGATAACAATAATCATCAATTATAATAGAATTTCCAGGAAAATAGATCAATAAAAATATATAATGTATGTGAAAAAATTTTATTATACTGAATGGTCATACAGTAATGGAGGCCAAAACATCACAACCTGTCACCTGCAAGCTAGAGATCAAAGAAAGACTGAGATGTATTTGAGTCCCAGCCCACATGCCTGAAAATTGAGGGAGCCAATAGTATAGGTCCCTATTAATCCAAAAGACCACAACCAGGAACAGCAATGTCCAAGGACAGGAGAGGATAGATTTCTCGGCTCATGCAGAGAGGGAATTCAATTTTCCTCCATCATGTTGTTCTATGAAGGCTCTCTGTGTAGGATTATCTGCTGTACTTAGTTCACTTTTTAAAAACATCTCTTTCAAAATGTCCTCCCATACAAATTATTAATAACATTGTTAAAAATATTATTCTCTCAGTTGTAGACATCCCTTAGCTCAGCCAGGTTGATACATAATATTAACCATCTTATAATTAACCATCATAATAAGTGTTATAATAATATTTGACACCTGTTGAACACTTACTTTGTATCATAAATTATACTCAGCAATTTACCTATTATTATATCAAATTTAACTGTTACAAAAAAATCCCATGAAGTAGTTTTCATTTTTCAAAACAGAAAATGGATATCTGTAAAGATTAAGGAATTTAAATTGAATCTCATTTAGAAAATAGAAGAAATGAAACATCAAATGCTTTGAGTCTAGTGTCCATAAATTGAATATCATTTATTCTATTGTAAAAATGTTTCAGAAAAAATGAGCTGGAAGACAATTACTACTATATTGAGTAAAAAAATTAATTAATTACCTAGTAATTTAGACTTTTTTTTAAAAAAGATTGTCCTCCTGTGCCGCAGTCCGGCTGCAGCGAAATAACCGGGGGGTGACGAGCAATTTACAGCAGGAGTGGGAGCCGTTTATTGTAGGACAGGAGCGGTATATATACATTCCACACAGCTTATCTAATTAACATAAACTCGATAGAACAGTCAACCAATAAGGAATCTCCACACTTAATGGCTCGCTGGTGTTACTTCACAAACCACGCCCTCTGGCAAAATGCCAGGCGCCATCCAGACTTGTTTACAGACCCTAACACTCCTGGTTCCAATGGAACATGGATTATTGTCTTTTCTCTTTCATCTCTATATTCCCAATACCTGGAATAAGGAAACCCTCAAAATAGTATTGGGATTTATTAATTAATGAGTAAGTATAATGAAGAATTCAAAGAACAGAAATATTTGAGACTCTCTCCCAGATAAAAGACATATGGTTACATATTTTTCTGTAACAAATTAGTTCTGTATGGTATCTGTACATCATCCCAGATATTTTCCTATACAGTTGATGTATTTGTTTCTATTAGTTTCAAGATCATTGTACAAAGATGCTAATTTTTGTTTTAAATATTACAGGCAAATAAATTTATATCCTTCATTAGATTATAAATGAGTTAATTAAGAGCAGGGGAATTTTACACATGGAGATTTTCATGAACTAGCCCCAGATATCTGACTTTTTTCTTCATTTAACACTGAGGCACACACCCAAAATCAATGCCCGTATTAAATCAGGAATTTGGTCCTCACCCCCACCCCACAAACACATCCAACTGATACAGGTAATTCAACATGGTTCAAAATGAGCCCAGATCACTAGGCTTCTAACTAGAGGATCTAATAAAAATTCTGGTTTTGGAAGCAGAGAAAACATACAGAGGTAGGAAACCTTGCTAAGAAAGAAGTTTAAAAGAAAATGATACTGGGATCACATTGTTTGATTTTGTTGTTGTTGCTAAAGTCACACTGAATTTCAACACATAAAATAATCTGCAATTTAAATTCTATGAATATTTGTTTATGTTTATGTCCATCTAGAAACATTAAGCCCCAAACTCTATTTCATAGGAATTTCTGGGTTTTATTTTAAACTTTCATGTTTTGTATCAGGAAGAAAAATCAGAATAGGAAATAGTACTTTAGTCCAGTTTATACTTGAATATGAAACTGAAATAATTCTATTTTAAACTGCACATTCAGAATGCTGCAATCTGTTGCTTTTTTTCTGACAAATCATTTAAAGTCTTATTAATATTCATTAGAATCTCAGAAATAGAGCATCAGGGTGTTTGAAGAGTCAACTCTATTAAATTGTCCCCCAAATTTTCCATCAAGTAAAGTAATAAAATAAGACTTTTTAAGATCTTCTTCTCTGTAACTTCTTTAGAAAGATACTCATAAAGGATAAAATGTGATTGTATGCACAAATACACAGATTAGTCCAATTTGATGTGAAATGAAAAAGCCTGGTAAAGAAAGACATGAATAAAATGCAGGAAGTTGACTGCTATAGCCAGGACTTTGCCATATTCCAGACTGTAGTCATTTTGCTTTCATCTGTGTGATAAGTAAAGCATCTAGATTAATTTATTAAATATATTATTTTATCAATTTTGTAATTTTTTTATTAAATGGCAGAAGCAAAAGACCTTCAAAAAACAAAATATAAATAAACTAAGACTATTGTTGATGGAATTCATTATTTGTGCATTTTGTAGACCAGTCAGCTGTATAAAATAGGGCATAGCTGGAAATATGGGAAATTAAAATAGTCACCAGTATTGAATTATACATGGAACAGTACTTTTATTCATGAAGAGGTAGAAACACAATTAAAAATAATCATTATTTTTAGAGCACTAATACCCACTGGTCCCCAGGAGTACACAGTTTGGAGACAGATGAAGCAGTTTGAATTCTGGCTCCTGTGTGCATCTCTGTGACCCCTCTCCTGAATGCTAACATTCACATATTGGAAATAAAAACAGCTTTTCCCACATAGGTTTGTTACAAAGCTTAAAAGAGATCTATTTGTCCATGTATCTCCAAGAAGCAGTTTCTCCAAGACCACAATGGTTTGTTCTTTCTGAGGAAAAACTTAGAAGAAGGAGGCAAGTGGGACAAACTATGGTTTCCAAAGCTTTGTTTAATTGTTTCTGGACTGCACTGGATACTCATTGCCTTCTTTATTCACTAGTCTAGATGTCTCTCACCCTTTTCTCCTACCTCTGTGGATCTCATTGGCTTACTGGGTACGCTGACTTAGACTCTCATGTCCAAGGTTCAGCAACCCTTGTCACCAAGTCCATCTTAGGGTTGTTGCACCTCCCCATTTATGGTCACAAGTGTGTAAGGGAATGACAAGAGGCACCTGAGCACATAAATTCATTTTCTTATGTACTCTTTCCCAATTGTGTTATTCCTACCTAATGATCCCAGTCAACCACCCCCACAAGGTAATCACTCTTCTTGCCTCTTGGTGCCTGCACACAAGGAGCTCAAAGTGCTCAGGCAGCAGCCATAGCTTATTAGCTTATTATTCAACACAACACTTAGTATGTGTGTGACAAGAACCTCTAACCCGTTGATCCCAGAGTTGTGAGTAGGCACAGCTGCTAACTAGAAGTAGCAGGAAATGGGAACACATTGGTTTTACCACTGGTTCTTCTTTCTACTGTGAGTATGTGAGTATGTATATATGCAGATCTTTATTTTAAATATATAAATTATTTTAAATTATTTAAATATATATATATATTAAATTATTTAAATATATATATTATTTTAAATTATTTAAATATATATTTAAATAATTTAAAATAATTTATATATTTAAAATAAAGATATGCATATATACATGTATGTGTATGTATATATATAATAAATTACATATATATGTATTTTATATATGTATACATATATATACACAAGTGTGTGTGTGTATATATATATATATATATATATAGTGTGTGTATATATATATATATATATATATATATATATATATATACACACTATGCTTATAGAGTCCTGCTTCTTAATTATTGTTTAAATCATTCCTTTTGTAAGTTGTTACAATTTTTAGCAGTTTTAGTGTGATGTGATATATACTAGATTCAGTTTTGTATTATGCCCACAGTCATGGACTCATTCCCACATAACCTTTGGAAGTGAACAATGGACACTTTCATGTAAAACAATGTTATGTTGTAAAACATGTAGATATGTTAAATCTGTATTTAAGCACTCAGGCAGTAGTACTGGCTGAAGCCCTACAGGCAGAACAGCAGACCGTACTTGGAACATATCTCCTTTTGTGAGACCTAATCATTGACACCTGTATTATGCAAATTGCCTGTGTAGTCAATTGCTCCCAAGTAGCACAATCCTCTTCAAGGGTACACCCCCAGTGAACTAAAGATCTCTCTCTCTGCCTAATATATTAAAGTTTCCACCACCTCCCAATAGCACCAAGATGAGGAGCAAGCCTCTAACAGATGGGCCCTTGGTGGACACTCAAGATACAAATCAGAAATAAAGGAGGTTGCTTTCTTGGCTGCTCCATGGCATGAAACCAATAAAGCAGATAGGCAGCTTCTCAGCAAGGTAGGTGAACAAAAAAGGAGGGGTTGCTTTACTAGAATTTAAAAATGGACATTCAAAGCAGATCAGGGACTCCAGAGGTTGAATATAATAAGACAAGGAAGAAATCCCAAAAGGCACAGCCAGTGCTGCAGCTGGCCAGAAGCACCAGGCAGACTGGTTCCTCCACAAGCAAAGTGGAAGGACAAGGGAATGGAAGGAACCCAGTTTTAGGAGGCCTGAGGCGTGTCTGGGTACAGATCACTTAGAGATCAAGGACATTGCCCAAATAAACTGAAAGGTGTGCTGCACAATATCCTTGTGTGGGAAAGAAGCCATCATCTCTACAGGCATCATGCAGAGGACAAAGGAAGAAACAATTTTGCAGCAATGACATGGAGACTGGCAGCTGGAGGGGGCTGATTCCTGTCAAACCTGAGTTAGGCCCAAAATATAGGCCCAGTAAACACAACACTGCACAACACTGAGGGTGCTTAAGGGACCAAGAGAAAATCAAACTTGGAGAGAGGTTTACACAGGGAGACAACTGGATTTGGAAACCCACCAGGCTCTAACCCTCCCCTCCAATCTGGCTGCTTGCAGGACCAGTGGGGAGAGATGCATGTGGCAGGAAATTCACAAAAGACCAGGAAACATGGGGTTCACAGGCAATGTGCCCAACTATGAATTCGCTCCTCTACCACATGAGTGAACCCAAGGAAGATGCCCAAGGTACAGTATTCCAGCATGCACTGGCAATTACTGGGACATGGAGGTTCACTGATATAAAATCTCCAGAACAATTGGCATTCAGTGAAGAGCCTAGAGCCCACCTAAGCCTAAACCCTGCCTCCAGGAATTCAGTCTATGGGATTACATCTCCCACTCCAGCAATCTGGAGGGTGGAGCATTACACTCCAGAAAACACCACATGAAACTGCTAAGAAGAGAGGCTGAAACTATTTTGAACTCCAATGGAAAGAATCTTTTAACTTTTCATAGAGATTTTTTTCCTCCCCCCACTTTTCTCTGTTTAATGATGAACATAATGGCATGGACATTTATACATATTCACATTTTTTCCTCATTTTGGCATTTTGGAAT
The DNA here is from genome assembly GCF_001458135.2 of Marmota marmota marmota. Classification (NCBI taxonomy): domain Eukaryota; kingdom Metazoa; phylum Chordata; class Mammalia; order Rodentia; family Sciuridae; genus Marmota; species Marmota marmota. The sequence goes on from NW_026000026.1 coordinate 75,821,365, forward strand.
CCAGTTATTTTTAATGGATCAGTTTTTTGAAGACTAAGATGTTTGACTATTGTATTTTTGTTTTGTATTCTTTTATTTTTTATTTTTTTAATTTGTATTTTAAATATATATTTTTTTCTCTTACCTGTCTATTTCCCTTCTCTTTCTCTCCTTTCATGCACTAACAGCCAATCTCTATTGTTCTCTCTTTCACTCTCCCTTTAATTTTTTACTCCTATCTTCTCTCTTCCTCTCTCACAATCATCACATCCTATATCACTTCTGTTTGTTCCCTGTCCACCATCTAAAATTTTGCATATTTGCTGTTTTATTGTAGGCAATAACTGATCATGTCACTTGTGTTTACTGTGATAATTAACATTGTAAACATCTAGTAGGAACTATTTGGTTTAATGCTGTATATTGTTTGCATTGGTGGTTGTTATTTGTCTCATTCTAAACAGTGAGGTAAGGGAAACCTTCAGGGACACTATAAATCTATAGTTTAGAAACTCTACTGCCTCAGATCCATGCTGTTAGATGGGTAGACACATACAACATGAAAAAGAAGGGGAACAAATCACCCCAAACAAACAAAGATACTCCAATAACATAATCCATCAATACCATACTATAATAAATGTCAAAAAAGGAGTTTAGAATATACATAGTTAACTGATCTAAAAAGTAAATGACAGTGTAAAAATACAAGATTGGTTCAACATACAGAAATCAATAAATGTGATTCATCACATCAACAGATGTAAAGACAAGAATCACATGATTATCTCAAGAGATGCGGAAAAAGCATTGGACAAAATATAACATCCATTCATATTCAAAACACTTAAAAAATTAGGAATTATAGGAATACCCCCTCAACATTATAAAAGCTACATTTGCTAAATCCAAGGTCAACATCATTCTAAATGGAGAAAAATTGAAAGCATTTCCTCTAAAACCTGGAACAGACAGGGATTCACTCTTTCATTACTTCTATTCAATATTGTCCTTGAAACTCTAGCCAAAGCAATTAGACAAAAGTAAGAAATTAAATAGATACAAATAGGAAAAGAAGAACTCAAACCATCTCTATTTGCTGCATGACATGATTCACTATTTAGGAGACCCAAAAAAACTACACCAGAAAACTTTCTGAACTCAATAAATGAATTCAGCAATGTAGCAGGATATAAAATTAACACCCATAAATTAATTTGATTCCTATACATCAGTAATGAATCAACTGAAAGAGAAAGTAGTAAAACTATCCAAATCACAATAGACTCAAAGAAAATAAAATATTTGGGAATCAATCTAACAAAAGATATGGAAGGCCTCTACAATGTAAATTACAAAACAGTAAAGAAAAATTGAAGAAGATCTTAGAAGATAGAAAAATCTCCCATGTTTGTGGATAGGCAGAATTACCATTGTCGAAATGGACATACTACCAAAAGTTCTGTACAGATTTAATGCATTTCCTATTAAGGTTCCAAAGTGTTCTTCACAGAAATAGAAAAGGCAGTCATGAAATTCCTTTTGAAAAATAAGAGGCCCAGAATAGCAAAAGCAATCCTCAGGAACAAAAGTGAAGCAGGAGGCATCACAATACCAGATCTTAAATTATGTTACAGAGCTATAGTAACAAAAACGGACACAAAGACCAATAAAACAGAATAGAAGCAACAGAGACAAACTCACATAAATACAGTTATCTCACAATAGACAAAAGTGTCATAAGCATACATTGGAGAAAAGATAGATTGCATTCACGTAGTCTAGCAATTAATTAAAAGATAATTTGAAGACAGATAAAGCATAATTTTCCTCTTCTTTCATCTGTTTAGGGGATTCCCCCTAATGAGCCAAGGAAGAAGCAGTAGTGCAGATGTTTGAGAGTCATGGGTATGTGGATTACCTGCTCCTGAAGCTTGCTTGTAAGCCTTCTCATACTTTTTACACTCAATCTCGAATATACCACTTGAATCTTACAATTGATTCTTGCTTGGTCTTATAAATCATTGGGTATGATATGACACAGCCAGTGATGGGCAGTTATGGATACATGGTCCCATAATCAGAAATTCTATCTTTACAAGGGCTCAGTAGCATGTTCAAAGGTATTTTATCTTGACATGTACATAATCGTGTACTGCATATGCCTTAAACTTGCTCTAATGCCCTTTCGCCTGAGTTATGGTTAGGTGTTGACTCAAAACATATACATTTATTTTCCACTTCTAATATTTTTTATATAAATTTATTTATTTATTTTCATTAGGCATATATAACAGCAGAATGCATTTTGATTCATTGTACACAATTGCAGCATAACTTTTCATTTCTCTGATTGCAGTGTTGCATCATATATGCAGTCATACATGTACCTGGGGAATAATGGTCATCGAGTTCCACCATCTTTCCTGCCCCTAAGCCCCTTCCCCTCCCCTCCTTTGCCCAATCAAATTTCCTCCATTTTTCCCATGCTCCCCTCACCCCCATTATGGATCACATCCACTTACTAGAGAGAACCAAAAGAAACAATCAATGAGGTGAAGAGAGAGCCTACATTTGGGGAGCAAATTTTTGCCACACGCATGTCAGATAGAGCACTAATGTCCCTGATATATAAAGAACTCAAAAAACTTAACACCAAAAAAAAAAAAAAAAAAACAAACAAACAACTCAATCAATAAGTGGGCTAAGAAGCTAAACAGATACTTCTCAGAAGAAGATATACAATCAATCAACAAATATCTGAAAAAAGTTCCATATCTCTAGTAATTAGAGAAATGCAAATCAAAACTACCTAAGATTTCCTCTCATGCCAGTTAGAATGGCAGTTATCAAGATTACAAACAATAAGTGTTGGTGAGGATGTGGGGAAAAAGGCACACTCATACATCGCTGGTGGGACTGCAAATTAGTGAAACTACTCGGGAAAGTAGGAAAAGTAGTATGGAGATTCCTCAGAAAACTTAGAATGGAACCATTATTTGACCCAGCTATCCCACTCCTTAGTATATATTCCAAAAATTTAAAGTCAGCATACTATAGTGACATGTCCATATCAATGTCTATAGCAGCTCAATTCACAGTAGCTAAACTGTGGAAGCAACCTAGATACCCTTCAATAGATGAATGGATTTAGGAATTGTGGTATATATACACAATGGAATCTTACTCAGCATTAAAATAGAATAAAATGATGGCATTTGCAGGTAAGTGGATGGATTTGGAGAATATCATGCTAAGCAAAGTAAGCCAATCCCAAAAAACTGAAGGCCGAATGTTTTCTCCACTTCTAATATTTTCAACACCATAAAGTATGTTGGATTTTAAGTTTAAGCAAGAAGACTATTTAATTACAGCCTAAATTGCTATGAACTCTTTCTTGCTTTGGGCCCTATGCTAAGGTGACAAACCTTCACATTTTCTTCAAGGGTAGATATAGTATACTCCTTCAGAGTTTGAAGAGGCCCACCACATAATATACTTTCTTCTTTGTGATAGGAGATGCAAAATAATGTGGCCTCTCTTTTTCTTAGGATAGAGTAGACTTCACACCATGACCACTTATTATAGATGTGGAGTTTATCTTTTACATTCTAAAAAATATGTGTTTTAATGGCCTTCCTCATACCAGTGATGTCTTGCTCCTCCAGGATGATAAATTTACGTTTACTGAAATTGCAGTTGAACACAATGTACTCTGGTGCCCAGACTTTCCATATTTCTTGATACTACATTATGATAGAGGACAGAAGAGTTATTATAGCTGGAGGGAAAATGATAATTACATCTTGCTCTTTAATCCATTGAATAATGAACCATTCTGATTTTGTTTTTCTAATCAGTGTATAAAAGAACTCATTTACCTAATTATTGGTCATAACCTATGAGCCCATATCTAACACACTAGCTGAATTCAGATTACTTACTGGTTGAGCTTTTATTAGATCTCCAGAGCTGCTCCCCACAAAACAACAACAACAACAACAACTAAGCACCACAACCACGTTGTTTAAAACAAGAGAAATTAATTATTTCATGGGTCTAGAACTAGAAGTTAGAAACCAAGACATTGTAAGGCCATACTCTTCCTGTAATAAATTCCATATTTTCCCTAACATCTGGTGGTTGGCCAACAATCAACAGCTATCCTGTGTGAAGGCAGCAGCTTAATTTCTGTCCGCATCATCACATATAATTCTCCTGTCATGTGCCTGTTTTCCTGTGCCAACTTCCCTCTATTTCTCTCTCTTTTCCTCTTCTTGTAAGTTTAACTGTAACTTTGGAACATTACCTTAGTCCAATATGACCTCAATTTCATTTAACCAATTATATCCATAGTGAAATTATTTCCAAATAAGGTCATATTCTGAGACCCTGGAGGTTAGGACTTCAACCTGTCTGTTCAGCACATGAGACAACTCATAACACAGGTGACAATGTACACTTACCTTCCAGGAGCATTCAGCTTCTGCAGGGGCCATTCTGGGGAGTTCATGGTGATAAGAAGGAATAATCCCCATTTCACTCTTCAGATCCTTAAGGCTGGCACTAATGCTTGCCACCTCTTACCATACAAGATGTATCATAGTTTTTTGTTTTTTTTTTTTAAGAGGAGAGAGAGAGAGGGAGAGAAAGAAGAGAAAGAGAGAGATAGAGAAAGAGAGAGAGAGAATTTTTTAATATTTATTTTTCAGTTTTTGGTGGACACAACATCTTTATTTCATGTGGTGCTGAGGATCGAACCCAGTGCCCCGCAATGCCAGGAGAGTGCGTTACCGCTTAAGCCACATCCCCAGCCCAAGATGTATCATAGTTTTTTGTTTACCGTCTTGGCTAGAGGTATTGTTTCAGAGGTTTCTACTTCCAGAGCTAGCTCTTACCCTTTCAACTAAGAATCCAGTATGGAGTTTGTAGAAGATGCCTATATGTTAATCTAAAGCATTCTGTGACTAGAGAGATGACCATCAGATACGTCTGCAGACACACTGGACCTACTGGGTCTGGACCTTGGACATACCTCCATAGTACCTGGACTTCTAATACCGTACCCTAAGAGGGGCCCTGAGGATGCTTGAAGACTTTTGTTCTCCATCTTAAATCAGACTCTAAATGAACAGCTTTCCAAGTAAATGCTCTGAGGATGCTTACAATCAGGACTGGAGAAACCACAACCTTATATAAATGGTGTTGCAATGTCCTTTCTCAGGACCCAGCCATGTCTTCAGTTTGAAGTCTGAAAACTGACTCAAGTTTGGAAACTGGACAATGGATTATGACTTTTTGTTCACAACTCTCATTTTTTGTTTTGCTCTTTGGAATGCTGTATTCTATTAATTATCTCCAAAATTTTCTGTTAGTAGTTGCCCTTGGCTGCTGCTCTGACCTTGCCACTCATTATAGTAATCATGACTCTGTATTCTGATTTTTTTAGGTGTCAGAACTACCTTACAGTTCCAATCTCGAGATCTTCTCAAACTCGTGGCTATAAATGAGTTAAGTTCAGAAACAGCCTCTCCTATCATCAGTTCTTCGCCCTGGAGGGGAACCACTGCTGAAATCTTTAGTGAAGCTCCTGTTGCTCTTACTAGCACATTCCTTATGGCTTCGGTGACTGCTGCGTCCCCTGGGTCGTCCTGTGAATCCTATGAAACAGTCATTTGGTGTGTCTTCTGATCTATTCCAGCATGTACACTTCACTAAGCCTTTTAATCCTTTTTTCAGTCTCAGCCCATCTCCAGGAAGGTCATGCTGTGACTTAATCCTATTTATAGGTCTATTGGCAGAAGGGAAAATGGGAGCAAGTCCTGAAGCAGACACATGTTGCCTCATAGGAGCCAGTGATCTATCTTCAGTTGAAAAGTGGGAGAGTTGGGGGGAAGGGGTTGGTGTTAGCTCCCAGTACTAAGGGATAAGGCCATTTCCAAAGTCTCAGAAAGTTCAAAGGTTGCCGAGAAGTTAAAATCTTGAGATGCATTACTTGATGTCCCTATCCCATGTGGCAGAGTGCTAGCTTTTCCCAACCAGGACCTGAAAGCAGACCTGCTTTATTTGATATTTAAACCTTTGAAGTTCAGCCACTGGGACTATGAAGTTCCGACCATGGTCCTTGGACTTTTCTGCTTTCATGGTATAGGACATAGGAGCTCCTTTATTTGCAAGCAAAGATACTTTCTGGCTCTTTGCTCAGTCTAAAATCTTCATTATTTTTTTGTGGAATGACAATGTGCTTCTCGAAAGTTATCCAATCCAATCACCTTTATAGATATTTCTTTCTTCACACATCTCAAAAGTTGTATGCATTGCACCAGCCAGTACATCCCCCTCCACCAGTGTCCCTTCATACTTCACCACCAGGAAAGTTTTAAACATGGACTCAACCAAGTTCTAGGACTGTTCACACATCATCTTAACAATCTTGTCCTCAGTGTTCTTGGTGAGGAATGATTTGGATTTAAAATTCCATCTCATTTTTCTTTTTTCCAGACCATTTCAGAACCAACTGTCATCTGTAAGAGTTCTTTGATTCTAGCTTCTGGAATCAGGTTTGGAGTAAAAAGAAAAATGTGTGTGTGTGTGTGTGTGTGTGTGTGTGTGTGTGTATTAGGGATCAATACTATGAAAATAAGAAAAAAGTGGAAAAGAAGCAGAGGAAAAAGTTGAACTGTAAGCAGTCCTGAGAAAGCCTAAGCCTACCCAGTTGGGATTCTGGAGTGAGTTGTGCCTAGTGGAATCCTGTGTGAGGCCAGCATTATGAGCCTTTTTACTCCAACTCATGTGACCCCAAGAGAGATGGCTTCCTCCAGCAAAAGCAACCCCAGAGGAAATTGTCAGCTGAAAACTTCACAGACCATTTGCCTCTGAAGATAATTAGTCCTTCCTGGTTTTCCTTTCTGTTTGTTATTATATACTCTGCAGCCATTCTTTTAGAGGTGATTTAACCTGTTATTAGTTAATATATTCACCCCCATAGCAATTTACATGCTATAGCTCTCAGAATTTTAGTGCTTTTATCTTTTTTCTATGACAGCTTTTAAGAACTTTCTTTGTTTGGTCTTCTGAAGTTTCACCATGTTATGACAATGTTTGGAGTTTTCGTTTTCTCTCTTTTGATGATTAAATAATCTTCCTTGATCTAAGGATTATTTCTTTAATAGTTTTTTTCAAGAACTCTAGAAACTCTCAGCCAATATCTTTCCAACTATTACCTTATTTTTTTTTTTCATTCTGTTTTACTTTTCTGAAACTTTAGGTAAATGTTTGAATTTTTTCCTAGTTTATGTCACTTAAATATAATCTATATTTTTATCTATTCTTCTTTTTTCAAAAAATAGCTCTTTTCCCAATCTTCCAGTTTATAAATTCTTCTTTCAGCTGTGTCTACCTACAGTGGTCTTTGACCAACCTATTAAGTTTAAGCACAATTATTATATTTTTTTCATGTCTTGATAGTCTGTTTGATTTTTTCAAATTTGTTGACTTTATTAGTGTATTTTTTTTACTTCCTTAAAAATGTTAAGTGTATGTGCTTCACTGCCTGTGTCTGATAATATCAATAACTTAAGTATTTTTTCTCATCTGCCTCTACTGCTACTTGTTTTTGTTCTTTTTTTTTAAATATTTATTTTTTAGTTGTAGTTGGACACAATACCTTTATTTTTATTTATTTTTATGTGGTGCTAAATATCAAACCCAGGGCCTCGCATGTGCTAGGTGAGCATTCTACCACTGAGCCTCAGCCCTAGCCCTGTTTTTATTCTTGATACATAGATTCTTTATTATTTGTATTTATCAATTTATTAAGTTGCACATTTTTCTTAATAATTTACCTGTACAAACTAGAAACCTTTTTGAAATCCTTTGATTAGTTTTCCCCTTGCCTCTGCCCATCATCTATATTCCTGTCATCTAAGAACATATGTAAAGAAATTTTGGCTTCTGTATGTGAATTAATAAATACTGATTTCAAATCATGGTGATGGCAAATTTTTGGTTGTCATTTCCCAAGGGAATTTCCCCCCTGCTCCACTAAGTACAAAGGTTATTAAGAGTCAACTTTTCTTCCTGTACTCTTTTGTAGGAAAAACTTTGTTACTTGTTCACCATAAAACATGAGAGTATAGCCTGCAGAGTCATGCTTTATGCAGAGACTTACAGTTAAATTACCAAGGCTCAGTGAGTCCTATGCTTCATTTTTTGTTTCCATGACTTTATAAAGTTCTAGAAGCAAAAGCTCTAAATTCCTATTTTGCAAGCATGTATTGGTTTATCACTGTGGCCTTAAGTCCTTTTTCTCAATGACTATTTAGGCTTTTAGAATTTTTGTTTGTTTTCATTTAACACAACTCTCTGGAGATCTGTCTAGGTTGTTGTCATGAGTATCAATAGTTTGTTCCTTTATATTGTTGATAGAATTCCATGATATAATCCTGCCACAAATTTAATTAAACCATTGACTTTTTGAAGGCCATGTGAATTGTTTTCAGATGTTTTACTATTATGAATAAAGCTGCTCTGAATAGCAATGTACATTTTTTTGTGTATGTGAGATTTACAGGCAATTTTCTGAAATAAATTCCCAAGAGAGCAACTGCTTGGCCACATGATAAACGCTTGCTTAGCTTTATAGAAAATAACAAACCATTTCCTACAGTTTCATGTCACTTTGCATTTTCACTAGCAATATATCATTGATCCAGTTTCTGAGCATCCTTGCCATCATTTGGTGCTTCATTAATTTTTAGTTCAGCCATTCTAATAGGAACATGGTGATATAGTAATTTTATTGGAAACTTTGTTAGTGACCAATGTTGTTGAACTTCTTTTCACGTGCTTATTTTCCAGGCATATATGTTCTCCTGGATAATATTCTATTTAAAATATTTTTCCCAGGTTTTTATTGAAATGATTGATTTAAAAAAATGTTAGGTTTATAAAACTTAACAAACTTTATATTTTAGAGTAGATTGAGGTTCACAGAAAAAATTGAGGGGAACATAAAATTCCAGTATAATTGTATCCTTACATACATACACAGCCTCCTACACTAGTGACATTTTGTATCATGGTAATGCATGTGTTAAAATAAATGAACCAAAATTGACACTTTATTATCACACAAAATCCATAATTGACACTAGAGTTCACTCTGGGTGTGTACATTACATTGGTTTGAACGAGTGTATAGTAATATGTATACACGATTGCAGTATCATAAAAATAGTTTCACCTCCTAGGAAAATCTTGTGTTCTGCCTACTCAAGTCTCTTTTCCCCCTAACTTTGGAAACCCTTGATCTCTTTCTTTCTCTATAGTTTTCTTCTAAAATGTCATAGAGTTGGAATTACATGATATGTATCTTTTTTAGATAGGTCTCTTTTACTTAATAATATGCATGTTTAGCATTGAATAATATTCCACTCTCTGAATGTACCACAGTTTAGTTATTCACTCACCTACTAAAGAAAATCTTTGTTGCTTCCAAATGTAAACAATTATGAATAAAAATGTATGTTTCAAACATTCATGTGAAAGTTTTGAGTAGATCTGGTTTTAATTCACTTGAGTAATTACCAAGGGATATAATTTCTGGATCATACAGTGAGATTGATTAGTTTTGTAAGAAATGCTTAAACTGTCTTTCAAACCAGCCATACCATTTTGCATTCACACTAACAATGAATGAAAGTTCCTGCTGCACCACGTTCTTTCCAGGTTTGTTTTTTTCCGAATCTGGATTCAGACCTTTCTTACAGGTATATAGTGATATTGTATTGTTTATTTTATTTGCAGTTTGATAATGGCATACGATTTTGAACATTTTTAATATGCTTACTTGCCATCTATGTGTCTTCTTTGGTAAGGTTATTGTTCTTTTGCCAGTTTTTTTAGTCAGCTCATACTAGTGGTTGCTCTTTATCAGATTCAGATACAAATAAGCACACAAAAACATGTTCAATATCATTAGCCATTTTTTACCAAATGAGATATGACAAGGCTTTTGCTACACAGACAAACTTGTTCTAAAATTCATATGGCTAATCAGAGTCCCTAGAATAAATAGAAGAATATTTAGAAAGAAGGACAAAGTGACAGAAATCACTTTACCTGTTACTGTGTTTTACTATGGTTATGGTAGTCTATACAGAGTAGTATTGTTGGAGAGATAAACAAACAGATCAATGGAACACAATAGAAAAACCAGAAATATACCCAAGCAAATATTCTCAAAAGACTTTTGACAAATGTGTTGAAACAATTCAATAAAGGAAGATTTTTCAGCAAGTAGTGCTGGAGCAGTTGGATGTTCATGCAAAACTGAACTGCTCCACAGTAATGAAGAGGCTTGTGGACCAGGTGATTTTCCTGTGCTCTGGTTCCTCTTGTTCAGTCTCCTACTTGGTTATTTTTTATTTTTTGTAGTTGTAGCTGCACATAATGCCTTTATTTTATTTGTTTTATGTTTATGTGGTGCTGAGGATCGAACCCAGTGCCTCACACAGGCTAGGCAAGCACTCTGCCACTGAGCTACATACAGCCCCAGCCCTTACTTGGTTATTTGACAGTGGCAAAAGAAGCCTTAGGTCGGGAATGGAAAGAGAGCATTTTATCTAGCTCCTTCTTCCACAATTTTGTCAGTCTTGCCTGATGCTGGAAGATCTTTTCTTCAGTCCAAGAGGAATGAGGTACTGGGCTCTCTTCAGTTGTGGGGTTGGGTTTGGGAAAACGTGTCTGAGGTACTTTCTTCTTTTGGTAGAGGGACGTAAGATTGTGTGTTGTGGTGTGTTTCCCCTTCTTTACTGTCTTTCACAGTTCCCCTTGGACTGTCTCTTGCATTCTTTCCAGGGTGTGAAGTTGTTTAACCAGGAAGTAAAGGGAGAAATGGGTTACATTGTCTCCCTGGGAGCAGGTGCTTACATCCTTTTAACTTTGACTTTGCCCTCCATGCAAATTCTCACCCTACTTTTTTTTTCTGGCTTCTGACTTAGTAGCCTGACTTCTTAGCAATGACAAGAAGCACATCTTTAACTCAGCACATTTTCTGTGTGTTCGAGCCACATTTAATTAGCTATCTTTGATGTCTCTTAGAATTCTGCTCCAGGATGAGGTTTATGTCACCCTTGTGTGTTTCACCAGAATTCCCAGAGAGTACTTTTAATTTATTTATTTATTTATTTTTGTCACAAGGCCTTCTGTAAAACTGTCATGTCAGGCAAAGGAGAAAGGGAAAAAGAAATAAGGATGTGGCATGGTGGTACAGCCTGTAATCTCAGCAACTCAGGAGGCTAAGGCAAGAGGATCACAAGTTTGAGTTCAGCCTGTGCAAATTAGCAAAATTTTTTATTTTTTTAAAATAAAAAATAAGAGCCTGGGGATGTAGCTGAGTGGTAAACCATGCTTATATTCAATCCCCAATACAGAAAAAAAGAGAGGGGCTGTGAGGGAGAAAGAGAGAGAGAGAGAGAGAGAGAGAGAGAGAGAGAGAGAGAGAGAGAAGGCAGGCAAGAGAGAGAAAGAAAAACATGGGCTAAGGCTAGGGTGACTTCTAGGAATGACAGCTCAGTAAAAAGTATTTGACCTTGTAATTTGTAAAATTTATCAGTGTTACATTAAAATCATCAGAGGTTTTTTTTGGCCTATGAGTATTTGTTTGCATAGATGTAAGATGGTATTGGTTATAATAAAGGCAGAAGTAACAGCATGTATGTGTTGACTAGTCACTGAACTTCATAGTTTCTCTTCTTAGTCATGAAGGACTTACACCACGGAGATTCTTTATCACCTTTGCCTGACGACCCTATACCTCTAGCAACAAGCACAATCACAACCTTCATCCACGTGGTGGTTTTCCTAGGTACCTCTGCAGAAGGTACCAGGTAGCACACTGGTATCTTCAGTACCAGTGGAATAAAAGCTTTCTGAAGCAACTAGTGACACAAGTGACTTTGCTTTCACAGCTACAAAACAGGAACCAATGAAAGGAAATCACAGACTATCCTGTTGTCAAGAGGAAATCTTGGCTTCCTTTTCAGTTTTCACCCCAACCAAGTCAAAAGAGTAGGTGGTGTTAGAGCTCAATGAGCAACTAAGAGAAAAAAAAAGTGGTTTAGACTTCCTAACTATAACTCAAGTTTCTCCAGATAACAAATAACCTGTCACTTTAATGGTATCTACATTTTTACTTAATTATTTTCAACTATTTAATTCATTAATTTGAAGAATTCTGTTTTGATTTCCACTTACTGTCTCGGTACAGACTAGAAACCGACTGATAATAGTATAGTATTCATACTATAGAGAAATGGATGAAGTCTGGCACCTTTATGTATTCTAATAATAAAAGCATCTCTTTATGTTTGTGTTGCTAACCTCTTAATTCTTCTGTACCTCTCTCCTTCATGTCTCTTACCTTCTTTTTCATGTTTTTCCTTTCCATCCTGTATACCTAGTTCTTCATATGGATCTTACAAGTCTTTTGGGAAGAGCTGGGTAAAAACCTCACTCACAAAATTTTAATTTTAATTACATAACATTTAGAGGTTTTATTTGCTCTTTCATTTCATTTCTTTGTATTGGAACGGTTATTTGATTTTCTCATTATTTACTCAAGATTTGTGTTTGAAGTTAGCCTACTAAGCACGGTTTTAATTTAAATTTGTGTCAGTTGAATATCAAAAGTCTTGCTAAGTCTAGATTTAGCATCTTTTGTCTCTAGTGGTTCTTAGGAAGGCATCTTATTTCATTGTATGTTTTATTATTTTAAACCATGACTTTATACTTCATAGAATTTTGCTCATCAGAACCCATTAGTCTCTTACTAAAGATGGATCCTCTGAAGAGCATTTCCACTTAGTTTCAGGGGGAGTCTGTGAGTATAGAACCATTGCCTACTGCTTTAAACTTAATGCTCACCTTGAACTTTGTCAGGCCACACAGATAATATGAATTCAAGATGCAAACCTGCAAAAGGGCCCTAGTATATTTTCCAATTCGCAGAAGAGAGATATTTTCTTCTCCACTTGATGCAAAGGTTTAAGGCAAGCAACACCTTTTTTTCATGGTTATTTAAAGAGTACTTCTTTCTATCTCTGAATTGCCTTGAAGGGGTATCTTTCGAAATTACAGTTTTTACCTCCAATTAAACTCACCATAACTGGTGTACACTGAACTCTATGTCCTGGGACCCTGTCTAGGCTTTGGAAACTGAGTCTCAGTCCCTTCAGATTCTTTAAATGTCCATAAGGAAATGCCAATTGTAGTTTTCTTTTACCTCTCAGGGGATAATGATTTCACTTTTTCAAATGTTTTTTACCATATTTTGACTGATTAATGCAATTTAAGTATTTGTTTAACTTTACAATGTATTCTATCCAATATTTTCTTCATTTGTCTTTTAGTAGAAGAGTTTATTAATGTACTTAGCCTTAATTCTGCCAGAACTAGAAGCCCCATGACTAACTACAGTGCTGGTTTGTACTTTTAACTTTCCCATGGTAACGGGAGAGATCAGCAGCCAGATGTCCAGCACAACTGTTCAAATAGCAGCTGCTACTTAAAAGTGACAACGTAGCTGATGGGTACACATGCCCTCAGATCCTAGTTCAGTTCAGTTCAGTATTCCTCTTCTGTGGCTTGATAGCATCTTCTACTTCCTTTATATATATATATATATATA